>NW_017729013.1:4623107-4630584 GCF_001723915.1 Gavialis gangeticus | reverse complement strand
TTACCCTCAGTTCCCTGTGCTGCCACACTACCCTGCCCCTGGGATGGGGGTAGGGAGCCCAGAGACTCCGTCTGCAGCTGGAAGCCCCTGCAGAAGGTGATAAATCCTGAGGATTTTCCACTCAGCCACCTGTTTTCATACTTTTTTGTTATGCCAGGTCAACAACAACTGGGCACAGACTTTTCTGTGCTATTAGCTGAATGCAAACATTTTGTCCCCCACCACTCCCCGCTCCAAAAAAACCCAACAACCTAGAGAAAAACCACGAAACAGCCACTGGAACAAATAAGACTCAATGGTGATATAATCCCTACCTCGCTGCCATGGAATTAAAGCAAAGAACCAGGCTGAAGCCGATTCCCTCCATTACAATGACTGCTTAAGGAGGCTGGGGCTTTGAGCTGCAGTCATCTTCTGGTGAGAAGAAATAATGACCTCTTTACTTGTCTGTGTTGCTTCCTAATCCCAAGCAGACAGGGTCAGAGAGGCCTTTTTTGTCAGAACAGTTAATAATAAAAATGATAGCAGGTTATGGGGTGCTAACAATTGTGGCGACCTATAAAAAACCCTCACTCCAAAGCAGAGCTGCAACTGCCAGTGTTTTTCCAACCTAAGCTTTTTTTCCTAACCGCTCTTGGTGATACAGCAGAGGATGCGCTAGGGGCACTGGTTAATCCTCCTTCCTGTCTTGCCCATTAAGCTGCGCAGGGCAACGCTTGCCCTCTGATCCGTGGAGAAGAGCGGCAGGTAGCTGTTGCTGTGGATCCTGCCTTTTGCAGGATTACTTCTGTATCTGGAGGGAACAAAACATGACATCATCTCCACGGGAAGAGCTTCTGACAACGCTGCTCACACTGCTAACCTCCGCGTTGGATGCAGGCCCCCCCGGGGCTAAATAAATCGAGAAAACTGGCAAGAGGCCTATTTTAGGCTGAGATTACTAAGACTCCCTTACATCTCTGAAAGGAAGGACGATTAGCTTCTTTCTCAAAAACTCCCTAAATCCGTGATCCGGTTGCCTACAATCTTTTGGTTTTGTTTTATCCTCATAAGGCAGCACCCGTATGCCTCTCTGAGCCCTTTCTTGCTGTCAAGGGCCAGGACTAAGCAAAGAAAAACAGCTCTCTTCTGCTAGGTTGGCTTCACAGCCGTTTGAGGTAGGTGCTCCATCCTCCATCCCAGGAGTGTCAAAGGCACAAAGGGGAATTGGGTGCTAAGGAAAGGGGTCCAGATGAGATGTTGGATCAAGAAGCTGCTGTGGTTTTGTTGATCCTTGAATAATGGAAAAATCTCAGGATAAAGGAGAGCGTCTTTAAACGCAAACCTAGAACGTACCAGGGTGCGAGCAACTGGATGCAAACACTAAGTTTTAGTGCAAGGTATCTAAGCTGCCAGCTGTCTTTGAGACTGTCGCCCCTGAGGCTTTTAAGTACCCGGCCACCAGTCCCCAGGTGCACTAGGCAGCACTACTCTGGAAAAGCTCCTTTTACTCCTTTCCAAGACGACACAGAGGATGAGTGCTCTCATGGATGACACAGAGGATGAGTGCTCTCATGCTAGGATCGGAGAGGCTCCGCTTCATCAGACTGAATGGCCAAACAGCGCAATAATTACCTGCAGCTCCATCTCATTCCCTTCAGTTCCAGATGGTGCAATGCTTTTGATGTCACAGTGTCTGGCTAAGGCTGAGGCTGAAGCGAACAGCCTGCCTGAATGTCAATTCAGACAGGACGGAGGTAATATTAGTGAGCCAAGGAAAGGGCCCTGAGGGGAAGGCAAAAGAAACTTGGATGCATGCCTCTCCCCATCCAACAAGTGTTGGGTGGAGATATCTTGGCATTCTTTGCTGCTCCTGGAATTATAAGGGCTATTGGTAGCCAAAAAACACTTTTTTTCTCCCTACTTACATCTGATTACCAGTTCCCAGGAATTTGCCTACAGCCTGTTTTTGTGACTTGTCATTATGCTACAGTCCTAAATTGCATGCTCACATAATAGTCTTCCACAGGACCCTGCTTCATTGACTGAAATGGAGGAGGGGGGGGGGGAGACTGTGCTCGCTTTGCAAGCCACTGTAGCGTGGTTAAGTGAACAGGGCTCACATGGAGGATCTGGGTTCTGTTCCTCACTCCGCTATTCACTTGCTCTGTGACTGTACCTAGTTTTTTCCCTTCCCGTTCTTCTTGCCCACCAGACACCATTTGCTGGAGGTGGAGTTTGTTTCCTACTGCACGAGACACCCAATCTCTGCTGGAGCCTCTAAGCTGCCACTATGACACAAGTACTTCTAGCACTAATTGAAACTGCATGTGTAGACAGCAGAATATTCATAGGTAACGTGCTCAAGGAATGGCTGTTCCTTGAATGTCTTGCCTACTTATCATGGAAAAGAACAGTAGCATGTGACCTTCCATAGCATCTTAAAACATCTTTCACGTTTCAAAAGACCAAATACTTGTTGTTACAGATCAGACTGCTTTTAGAGGAAGCTCTGCCTCACGACTCCCCAAGAAGGCAGCTTCTTTAGTCTCCCTCTCCTGGCCGACACCACCCTGCCCCTGCTCCCCATTCCCCACAAGCCAGCCCTGATGAGGCTTCACAAGGGGCCAGCTTCTGGCTTCAAACCCCTGGCATCTCCAGTGAGCTGTACTATCCCCAGAACTCCCTTCTTTTATTATCCCAGTGGTTCTCAACCTTTTTTAGACTCAAGGCACTCCTCAGAAAATGCCAGCTCTTAGTTTACACTCTTTTTTGTTTTTTACTACAAATATACATATGTAAAAAATACTACTGCTACTAGAGCAATTCTTTTGTTGCAAAGAACTCCGAAAGACCACAGCAAGTCAGAGTGGTTTGAACACGATGATGGATTTCTGTTTGAAATCTCTGGGTTTATCTTGTGAATCATGGCTGCATGCAAACTTCGCATGGAGCCCCACAGCATGTTTGAAAACAACTCAAGGCACCCCAAGGTGCTGGGGCAGGTAAGGTTGAGGATCACTGGGTTAGCTCGTTGGAAAGGGGGGCAGGGGTGTTTTCTTTTTCAAAGGAGGGGGCAGAGTGCTGACGTCCCAAATAGCCCAGCAGACTGCTCAGCTCCAAACAAACAGTCTTTATTGTGCCACTGCTGTTCCCTCGGCCCTTCCTTGGACTCCAATCTGTCCTCCCTTGGACTACTCCTTCGCTCTGCTCTGTCCTCCCTGACACTGCTCTCATCCTTGCTCTCGCAGAGCCTCACTCCTTCCCCCCCAAGCACAATCAACCACACTGGCCACAAAACCATTACAAAATTATAGTATTAACCCAGTTAATACTGGGTTACTTACCCATTCAGACGAAAAATAATGTTCTGGGGAACCAATCAGAGAGGAGTCTGTGGCCAGGCCTGGGGTGAAAAGGCCATCTAGAAGTCCTACCTACGCAACTATTTACAGCAAAGCCTATTCAGGCTGAGCCCTCCCATAGTGTTTCCCACAAGAACGCAGGCCACAACTCGCAGAAGAGCCCATTTAGCCTCTTTGGTCACAGTGGCAAATATGTTGATCGCAAATATTCCAGGATCAGCTAATGAAATTATATAAACCAACAACTCAGAACAGATTTATATGCCAAACAACTGTGATCTGTTTGCGACACTTCCTGAGAAAGGGGCAGGCATCATTCCCTGAAATGATCTGCTGCAAATTATTAATCCATTTAATTATTAATAACTACAGTCGGTTTTAATTTTCTTTACGTGCTTTGCTATTATGAATATTGTTATGGTGGGAATGGCGGTTGCAACTCCATGGTTGACACTTTGCGAAGAATAAACCCTTCTTTTTCACACTGAAATGCATGAATTTTGTCTCCAATTTTGCTAAATGTTTAGACTATAATTCCAGCCCCAAACAGCAGCATTTGAGCCAAAAATAACAGGAGCCCAGCACTTCCTCATTCCATTACCTAAATCACACTGCTACCAAGAAAAATTTCCCCAAATGATACACTATTACAAACTGCTTCCACAAGGGCAAACCATTGACTCCATTAGCAATCATCCAACACCCCACACTCACGACACTGGCTGCCCACAGAGTCAACTCAATGGTCTTCACGGCTGCTCACAAAGTCAACTCAACAACGTTGCACTGATTCAGTTTTCTGAGCAATTCAAGAACAGCCAGTTCTGCCCCCAGACAGTTGGCGGCAGGGCATGGAGGGAGTGCCAGGTATAGGTTGGGAGCCGGTAGCAAGGATTAGGCAAGGTGCTCGCTAGTGATTTTTCAGTTTTTTATCGTAAGTGGCGGATATAAAACAGCTATTTTCAAGCACTTCTTTTAATACAGGGTAAGAAGGAAGACCAAGACCTCAAGGAGATTTGATGATGAACCAGCCTGAAATTAAGCCTGATTTCATTTCCAGAAATCAGACACAAGAGAGCGTGGTTGGTTTGGGGTTTGGCTTTGCTTAACACTGCTCTTTCAAAAACAAAAACAAAATCTTTCTGGCACTTTGGATCAAAATGTATTCCCGCCCTGCCCGTGAACCACTTTTTACAGCAAAGACAGGTTGCTTGCATGATCAAAGTGCCTTTTGTAACTGTGCTGCTTGCATCGACAAAAGGGACCGTTTCACAAACACTCCCGTTTAAAAGTCTGATCAGAAAAATGACAAATGGTGAATGTGCCTCCCTCCACCCTAGCCTGGAGGGGGAAGTGGCGTGCATTGTGACTTACCTAGAAAGCCCTCTTCATCCACAATGATCGTATAGTCTTCCGGTGTTTCTGTGAGGCTGAAGAACTTGCACCTGCAAAGAAGAACAGGACAGGAGCTTTGTTAGCTGTAGCCTGAGCATAGTCTTTCTGTGCATTCAAATGATATCCGCTGTCGGCCCCATTCCCTGTTCAGAGAGGCTGCACAGTTCAGTGTTGAGGTGCTGCCCTGGGCATCCAAGGACCTGGACTCTATTCTCGGCTCCGCCACTTATCAGTTGTGCGACCCACATTCCCTGCCTTCTGCCTTTCCACCAGGGAGCTACTCATTTCTCTATTAATTTTACAAATCTTTTGTATTATCATAGCAGCTGGGATCCAGTCAGGGGTTGGAACGCTACTGCACTTCCCACATACAGAAAACACACATTTGCTCATTGATTCAACTATGTAAACTCCCTTGTCAACCCTTCAAAAGGCCCGCGTTTATCTCATGCATCCGAAGTGAAATTTCTTGCCCTCACCTTCGAGGCCCTGCATTTCCGACATATCTATTTAAAGGACAGGAGCTCTTCCGCACATCTCAGTGACTTTTTATGTTTTGCCCCTGCAGAATGCCATTCCAGTCCCAAATGTCACCCCCTTTACAAGTACAGTCTCATTCCTCCATACAGATACCTCCTGACAAGTCTCTCTTCACCTACAGCTCCCAACAAAATTGAGGCAATAGCAGCAACATTAATTTAGACGCAAAACAAATCTGAGCTATCTCCTTCTGGGAACCTCCCAGTATATCCCATCTTCTTTGGGCTCCTCTTCTGACAGTGTTAGTCATTTGTGATGGGCCCTCTCTAGTTTGTGTGCCATAATAGTCAACACTTCTTCCAAGCGAAGTGGTCCTGGCACCTACCCTGGGGGTCTTTAAGAGGAGGTTAGATGAACACCTTGCTGGGGTCATTTGACCCCAGTACTCTTTCCTGCCATGGCAGGGGGTCGGACTCGATGATCTGCTCAGGTCCCTTCTGACCCTAGAAACTATGAAACTATAGCATAACATACAATTTGTCACTTTATACTATAATATACAAAAATAAGTGTAACATTGAGATCTGCCATATTAAGTAAATGAAAATCTAATGTTTAACAAGTTACGATAAGGAATATGACTCCTGTTTTATACAGAAGCACGTGTGTATGTGTGTGCATGCAAGCAAACACACACACACACACACACACACACACACACACACACACACACACACACACACACACACTTTTTCTCTCTCGCTCTTCAAAACCTGTAATCCAGATGCTGTCTGGTCATCTCCCAGCAATGGCAGAAACACTGAATTATTCAAATCCTTGCCCAATTTCCCATAAAAATCACTCCATAGCCCATCATCAACAACAACCACACTGTGACTTACACTGGCTTTTCCAGCAGTGCTCTGAAGCAGGCAGACTGAGTGTGCTGCTCAAGTCACAAGAGAAATTTTTCCCTCCAGGAAGCTAAATTTGGTTCGACAGGTTTAGCTTCTGTCTATGCAGACTGAATAGTGGGATTTTTGCAGTGATATTTATAACATTGCCACATTAAGCAGAGGCCAGCTACTGAGATATTTTAAGTCCTGAAAGGACTAGGATTTTTGCTGGGGGTCCCCAAATTTCATCTTGAGGCTCTGTGGGAAAGTCTAGCTGACAATCAGGCCCCAGAGGACTAGTACACAGAGCTACTAAGCATCCAGAGCACTAAGCGGAGTACAGTATGTGGAAGCTGAGGATGCTTCAGCAGTGCTGAGATAGTTTGCATCTGCTCTGTGGGCTAGGCTCTTGCTTGTCCTACGCCAGAAGTGGCATAGCTACATGAAAGCAGTGCTAAGTGCATGCCAATAGGCTCTGCTGGGCTGTGGTGGCATTTTTTCAGCATGATACTGGCTTTATGCTGCAAAGACAAAACCTATGCATCTACAGCTGGGAACTCAGAATTAGAAGTGGTCTTTGAAATTGGTTTTGAGGTTTTCTTCAGCCTGGCTGAAAAGAGCACAGAATGAAGCTTCTCCCTGGAAAATTAACTGAGGCAAAATAATGAGGCATCTGCCAGCCTCCTTCAGCCAGTTGAGTGACGTGAAACCCCCCCCCCCCCCTCCATCACACAGCCTGTCTAGTTTTCTCTGCTTTGACCAACACCAGCTAGGAAATGCATTATGTGCAGCAGACCTGGTAAAAAAAAAAAACAAAAAAAAAACGAAAAAAAAAATCTTCCCATCAAAATTGCTTTTGAACAGGTTATTTGGTTTTCAAGTAAAGATATTTTTGAACAGTGTCTCCGTGCTGTGCAGTACTTTGATTTTTTTTTGTTAAAAGAAGTCTCAGAAGCCCCCCCAAAATAGTTTTCGCTGTATGGACAGAAATCCAACTATTTCAGTTTCTGTATGAGATAATCAGTGTTTGGCCCTGGAAAAAATAGTAGTTCAGTCACCTCATCTCCCCGCTTTCTTCCTTTGGCTGAGACTCTCAGTTGGGCTTATTCTTCTACCATGCATGTGCTACAGTATAGCATCACAGGGAAGTAGGGCTGGAGGGGACCTCAGGAGGTTATCTAGTCTAGCCCCCCGCCCAAGCCAGGATCATCCCTGACTAAGTCATCACAAGCCGGGGGCAACAAGAGACGCCTTCCCGTTTTTCCTGAGAAATCAGGGCAATCAGCTAGTTACTTCAGGTGCCTGTACAGAAATGCGTGGAGCCTGGGACACAAGCAGGAAGAGCCGGAAGTCCTCGCACCA
>NW_017729013.1:4615173-4618107 GCF_001723915.1 Gavialis gangeticus | reverse complement strand
AAGAGACGTCTTCCCGTTTTTCCTGAGAAATCAGGGCAATCGGCTAGTTACTTCAGGTGCCTGTACGCAAATGCACGGAGCCTGGGACACAAGCAGGAAGAGCCGGAAGTCCTCGCACCATCACGGCACTATGACGTGATCAGAATAACAGAGCCCTGGTGGGAGCTCGCATGACTGCAGCACTGCCATGGATGGGCACAAACTGTTCAGGAAGGACAGGCAGGCGAGAAGTAATGTAATGCAAAAGACCCATATGATTGCTGTATGAAGCTGGAGATAGGCCTGTGCAAAGTCCCGGGGTTAAGGTCAGAGGGGAGAGCAATAAGGGTGATGTGGTGGGGGGCTGCTATAGACCATAGTTTCTCAGCCTGGGGGTATGCGGTACCCCAACACTCTCTCTCACCCTCTTTTGCTCTCTCTCTTGCCCTCTTTTCCTCTCAAAACGATGGCCAAAAATTTGGTGCACCGTGCATTCAATTCTCCAGTCCTAACTGACATGCCGCACTTTGCGCAGCACTGGGTTCAGCCCTCCTTGCTTTGGCCAACATCACCTCTAGCCCAGGCACATACTTGAGTTGTGAACTCCTGGTGTAAAAGGTGGCAACCCTACCCACACCAGATCAGACACCTGTCATATCACAGCCTTATATACACAGCCCTTCTTCCAACATATGGCACACATTAGTCTGTAAATATAAAACCCCCTGGAAAATTGAGTGTTGGGGTGCTTATTAAAATTTTCAGAAGTTAAGGGGTACTTGCTATGTAAAAGGTTGCTACAGACCACCAGGCAAAGGCGACCTGAGCAGGGTGCGCGGCCCCGGGCAAATCAGCCCGTCCCCGCTCTGATCCTGGACCCCGAAGAAGCTGCCACCGTCGTTGGTGGGGGAGGAGGGGTAATAGTGAGTGGCTGGATGCGGAGTCACCACTCTGCCCAGCTCCACGCCACCGCTGCTCTGCGGGTCCCCCCGGAGGGTAGTAAAGCACGGGAACAGGTTACTTAGAAAGGTTGTGGCATCTCCATCCTTGGAAACTTTTAAGACCCAGTTGGGCAAAGCCTTGGCTGGGATAATTCAGTTGGGGATGGTCCTGCTTTGAAGGGACTGGACTAGATGGCTTCCCGAGGTCTCTTCCCAACCTAATTTTCTCTGATTCTACGAAAAGCATTTCTAAAGTCAAAGTATATTACAACCATTGCTCGCCCCACACCCACACAGCTTATCACCTTATAGGAGATAACATCTGACCAGAGAGGCCATTACCACAGAGAAAGAGGGAGTATGATGCATGTAAACCAAGAGCCCTGGGGTAGCATTTCTAAAATGAACTGTTTTTGTCTTCTGCTCTAATATTTTGGTTCTTCACTAAAAAAAAAAAAATTAAATTAAAAATCTCCCTGTGGAAATACTGATGAAAATCACTGTTTGATTTTGTTTTTATTGGGAAAGATAAATCTTTTCCAAGTCATTTGACTCTCTGAAAACTTGCCCTGAGTATTCAGAGGGATGTTGAGACAGCTGGGTGTGAATGTGCTTTACACATTGGCAGGAATCAAAAAAATGTTGCTAGAGACTTCTGAGTAATTTTACTTTCTCATAGCCTACTCTGCATTATTCTAATAAACACAAACGAAACCCCAGAGTTCGGCATTTGCCAACTGTGTATAAATACAGTGCCAGATTCTGATCTCAGCTACACAAATGTAAGTCTTGAACAACTTCACTGACTTCAGTTTTCCCTGAAATCAGTAGATCTGTGATGATGTTTTGCCAAGATCAGAACCTGGACCAATGCTTCAGTTCAAAACGTCCAAAACTGTATTTTCTCCAGTTCAGTTTATATATATGAATGAGAGACAATGGAAGCAGACTAATGTATAAAAATGTTATTTAGTTTGCAAAGCCAAATACTCAAAATGGAAACGTCATATTTAAGTGGTGACACTATTAAGGTAAAGGTAGTTTTGCACCCCTGTACATTTGAATTGTGCATTTGGATAGGACATATTTCAGTTGGACGGTGGGGTCCAGCAATAAAGGCAGTGTCAAAAAACATTCAGAAGCTGTCAGCGTGGCAACCTCAATCTGGCATTTACTGATGTGCAAATAGGTACTCGACTTTGCAACTTTGATTATACACTTGGAGTATTTTTCTTGATGGCCTTTCCATTCTTAAAAATACATAAATCAAAAGGCAAATTCTCTCACGTACCGCCATTAATTCTCTTGCACGCAACTGCTGTGCACCCTCCCCATCGTAAGCAAGGTTAGAAACTGGAATCCTTGTTACTGTCTGCGAACACAAGGCTTACAAGAATAACTACGTTTAGCTATCAGTTGGAGAAGGCTCCAAATCCAGGATGGAGGTACAGTGCAGCTTGGGGTCTCAATCTGGGAGAGGTTGGTTTAGATACTCCAGTGTTCACAATCAACTATTGTTCTGGTGGGCTGCCTCAGTTTCCCTCAGAAACGCAAACAGCAAGCAAACAAAGAGCTCAGGTTTGTTGGGTTGGAGGAACAGCAGAAAGTCGCTGAAGCAAGTTCTGCTGGAACTTGAGCCAGGAGTAGGGGACACTCATGGTGACTGTGGGATTGCTATATGAATAGATGGGACATGACAGACCGCAGCGCGAGGCCATGAGAAAACTGAAGGGCAACTGTGAGCCAACAGCTTGTGTGTGATGTGTTTACAAGTCGTTCTGCTGTGCCTCCATGCTCCCTTGCACCTAGCTCAGTAAAACTAGGAAGGAATTCCAGGGGATAAAGAAAAAACCCTTGACCGGCCCAAAGGCTTCCCCTTGTCAAAGCTGAAAGGTTGCCTGCAAACAACAGAGGTGTTGCAATGTCTAAAAAAAAAAAAAAGAAGTCACAAAAATTCCTTCTATAAATAGACAGCTTGCCAACTTAGTGATAGGAGTTGCTTCCCCCCCCCCCC
>NW_017729013.1:4603802-4615054 GCF_001723915.1 Gavialis gangeticus | reverse complement strand
CCCAACTCCAATAATTATTAATCATGAAATAATGCTTCCCTGACAATCAGGCCTTGTGTTCTCCTTTGAATCACCTCCAGATTAGATTTATTGCTGCAAGGTAGTTATCACAAAGCTTTGGAAATCCATGAAATGACACCTTACAAGAACCTTTATCTTGAGTACAAAGGAAACTTTTGATTTATAGCCAAGTAAATGCATTGCCAACCATAAAAAATGTTGTGCTGCATTGTGAAACAACCCAGAAAAACCAGTCCATGCACACACACGATATTACATTCATGACAGGCCATTTAGTAGTTAAAGAGACTACTTGCTGGATTCACTTTGCAGTGACTTGGGACTATAACCTTTATAACTTTGTATCTGAAAGCTTAAATAAATGTATTTCTTTGAGATGGAGCGTGCATTCAATCTACAGTCACTGTGGCCGGGACATGCAGACAACACAAATAGGGATCAATCTTGTGTTTGTCCAAAGGGTGGGGGTCCACAAAAAGAAAAAAAAATAAACGTCACCAGGCTTTCCTCCTTGCCTGTGCATCTCAATCATAATCTGGAGGAAAAGGCCTTGGACAAGCAGCACTTATTTTGTCTCTGATCTACTCAGCCCTTCATTTTAAGATTGCCAAGTGCAGTCAAGCAATCTCTCAAGAGGCTCAAGAGGACAGTATGGTGGACTCTGCAATAAGGCCACAACACACCTGCAATTCTCCTTTCAGATCAGATGAATTTTGCTTGAGTTTAGCTCCATCTGTATTTATGGCCCCACACTGACACCACTCCCAGTCCTATCCAGGGAGAATCATGCCATAGATCTGCAATCCTAGTGCTCATAAGCAGTTTCTCTTTGTCTACTCAGGAGTCATGGGGCAAATGAGAGGCTGAGAAGAAAGCAGCAGCAGGACAAGGTGGAGGGAAAGAAAGCAAGCCAAAGAAATGTGGGAGTCACGGAAGCCATAAAATGATAAAAGTCTGCTCCAAACTAAGTGTCAAGTTCCAGCTTTCAGATTTAGCACTCCTAGGTTAGGGACAGAAGTTACCCATTAACCAGCACACGTGATCAGAAACCGGTTCAAATCTGTAACACAACAGACGTTCGGTGCACATAAACTACTTCCAAAATGTCCGAAACCGGTTTAAGACAAACCGGGATGGACGAGGTATCAGATTTAACTGATTTAAGTTAAATAGGTTTACTGAACTTCTGTCCTAGATCCCCTTTGGATTTAAATTAACTCACAGCCCCTCAGCCTCCCAGGATGCTTTGTGCCTCCCTTGCAAGCCCCGCCCCGTGCAGGGAGGAGAGGCTAGCCTTGACCCAAGCTGTCTGCTCTAGCTGAGCAAGGTGTGCCTAGCACGTCCGCCCTGGCTTCTGGCCTGGGCCACTGCAGGCACGTGGCTGTATTTCCAGAATCAAAAGTGAATGTCTGTTCACTTGCTCATTGGTTCACTCTGCTCAGCCTAGACTAACCTGAGAAGACTGAATCAATTCAGCTTTGGGCTTTCTGTCTGTGCAGAACCAGCAGCACAGCTGTATTCACTAACTGCTCCCTCCAAAAGACCTCATGTGCATGGATAAGAACAGGAAGAGAAGCATCAGGGGGCTGGACCTGACGATCTTCCAAGGTCCCTTCCGGCTTTACAATCTACGAATCAGTCTGGCCCACAGACGTTTCATCCTCTTCCCTCAAAGTCATGAGAGCACTGGCCCCAAGACCTATACTCAACTCCTGGTAGCTGCACCGTATCGACATATGCTTCGCGATCACTTGGGCAAGCAGACCTCCTGAGACAACAGGTCAGGCCAGCACGTGGATGCCTTTTTCCCCCCACAAAAGGGAGTCACCAACCACCACCACCACTTGCTGCTTCCTCTTGGCAGCAGTGGACTCGATCCGTGCAACCTTGGGGATGCCTGGCCTGGCCTCTTCTACCAATGGCACACGCTGCTCCTCCTCCTCCGTTGCTAGGGCTCCACATCTGTTCTCCCACCAAACCAACCTGCTTCCTGCCAGATGTCACAAGCTTCCAGCTTCCATCTTCCTGGATGTCCATGTCCATGTCCTCTTCCTTCTCTACTGCTGCCTCTGCAGTCCTAGGGGTCTACTCCAGCATTGAATCAATGAAGTCCTCATGGCAGAGGATGCTTTGGAGCCTCGCCGCCTCCTCCTGTAGCCCTCTTGCCTGCTCCCTGAGGGACACCATCAGGAAGCACCGCTCACACCATAGGCATCCCCCCAACCTGACCGTCACTGGAAGGAACCTGCAAGCCGCAGTCTCCACAGCACCAGACCAGGACCTGGGTGGAAGCCTTAATGGTGAGTGGTCCTGCCTGGACAGACACCTTGCTGGTTCAAGCAGAGGAAGAGCTGGCAATAGCAGGGGCTCTGGCATTGTGACATCCTCCAGGCATGTCTCCGACTCTGTTAATCTGCTGCCTCCCTATTCCTGCCCCTCTTTCCAAGCAGACCTTTCCTTAGCAAAGTCCCCTGTAAGCTGGCCTGTTTGCTGCTCCTTGCTAACCTGCTTCCTCTCGGCAAGATTACAGTGAAGGAAGGTGAGAGCATTTCCAGGCAAACTCCCCCCCCCACACACAGATTGACCCTTCCCCCAGAAATAGCACAGATGTGATAGGCCCCGCTGTCCTCAGCATGCATCTGAAAGGGAGGACATTGCAGAGAGATATAGATGAAACCATAAAGCTGTTGGTCCTTGCACTGGACATCAACAACTTGTATCTTCAGACACCAGCCCTAAACCCAAGTCGCATCCCACAGCAGATCCTTAAAAGATCATCAGCATACAGATGTTAAAAAACAAAAATTTATCCACTTTTCACTAGTACAGATGCTAACTCTGGTGCTTGGGGTGTACAGTGCCTATTCACTGGGCTCCAGCCAGTGATATCTTTTCTGATAAAGGTAAAACAGAAAGCTTTTGAACTGAACATACTGCATGTTAAAATACTGCACAGAACAAAAAAAATCCCTTGCCACGGCATACTAACACAGCAGGAAAAAACAAAAAACAACCCCAGACTTGCCATAAAGGGTGTAAATCAATATTGTGCGAGATTCAGGCATTTTTATTCCTGAGAAGATTCATCAGTGATATATGTAATGAACCCTACCATCTAACTCAGCATTTCTCTCCTGTACTATACTGTATATGCACACATCGTTCAACTCAGAGTATAGGGGTTGTATATCTCACTTGATACCAGTTCAGGAAAAAACCAAGAACAGCAGCATCTCTTAACATCACATGAAGATAATAAATTAAAGGAAGTGACTTTTTCATGGGCTTGAGACTTCAGGCAATTACCGTCTCCGTGAGCAAGTCTGGAAAGGAGCACCCATTTTAGAAGGGAATATTTTAGTCCTCGTGTAGTCAAACCCTGGACAGATTCGGCTGGATTTTTGCCGCCTCCATGTTTCAGCACATTTCCACTCCAGTGCTGTTGCTGACTTTGACTGCCTGACAACATATGTCTTTTTCTGGCACTGCAACAAATGTAGACCAATCTATAATTAGATGAGATCTTTGAACCTGTAAAGCTTGCTGTGTGTGGAAGTTCAAGCAATACTGATGCTCGCACAGCCTAGGAATACACGCACAGGATTGCGGCAACAGCTTTTCAGTTTGCAAGCTGCACTTTGGCTACCTGGGAGAAGAAAAGCAGCACTGAAATCTGCTGGTCAACTTTAGCAGAGAGACATAGTTAGCTGCGCTAAGCTGAAGTCAAGTAGAAGTCAGCTCTACCCTGCCTTCTCGTCAACCTTATTGATAGATCCACAGCAGCAGCCTTATGGGCAAGAGGACGAGCAGAGGTGGAAAAGAGACTTCAGAAAATTAGGAGGATCAACGTCTCCAGATATCGGAAACAATAGGCCTTCTGACACCAAAGGAAACACCGTAGCTGAAAGCCATGTAACCCAGTATTAGGTTGGTAAGCAGCAATTTGAAAGCAAAGGGGTGACCAGAATGGGAATGGAAAAGGAAACTAAAATATGAATAAGAAAATACCATGCATGGGATCTTCCCAGCTGCTCTCTCACTTTGGGGAGACTAGACTTGTATGCCTCACTCCATATGCTAGGATGAGGATTTAGATTCTTAGTAAAGACCGACAGTTTCACACTAAGCATTTTGGTTTGCCTTTGGATGATTATAACTCCTTCACAGTTTTTAAAATAATTACAAGAGGTAGTCTCCAGTGTGACATGTTGTGAAACTTATTTAGAGCAGTAAAACACACCTGTGCTGTTAATACATTTCAACATATTTGTGTAATAATGTTACGCACTTTACACCATCTAATTACTCAACTGCACAGTCAAATAGCGCTGGCATTTTCAGATGAAAACTTGACCGGCGTTTCCTAAAAGGTCCTCTTCATTTGCTCCTCAAACCACCCAGCCAGCTTGATGGCGGTAGGGGACAAACGAAGTGCGTGGCTCCGTTGAGCTCCAGAAGCAAAGAGGATCCTCCACGGCACTGTCTATTAACAAATTAAAGATCTCATGGCACAATGACGATGGAGTTGGGAAGACAGGGCTGGTCTTCTGCTCACTAGTCTCCAATCACTGTATGTGCAACAACTGCCACATCTGCCCACGGAGCTGCCGTGATAGTAGCATCCAATTTAATTTATTTTTTAGAAAGGTATTCTAGCCATTCTGGGATGTATCAAAGAATAACAGTCAGAAAACTGATGGGCTAAAGTCACAGATGCGAATGAGAGCAACTGAATAAGGATGGATTGTCAGCCAGAGCCCCAACCCAGATTTCCAGCCCTGCATGGAGGGTCTTCACTTGGACTGTGATGTGACTGAGAGCAGGGCAAGAGAAATATGAGCTGTATTACTATGGGCCCCAATCACCAAGGTAATGACAACCCTGAAAGCAAATGCGAAAAACAAAAAAAAAAGTTTGTTTGACGGTATATAGGATCTTGAAGAAAAGCTGGACTCGCCAGCAAATGTACCAATTCCCTTAACCAAGAGACACTGCTCACCTATCAACCGTGCAAAAATATTAATTGTTCCAAAATGCCCACGTAGTTCCTACCTGGCTTAGTCTTATCATACCAGTACCAACTAGTGATTCAAGTCTCCCCCAAAGCCGTTCGATCTGGTGTGGACGACAAGAGCCCCAGCACATCAAAATGCTTATGCAAAATGAAATATTAATGGTAGCTTGGAATAATTACAAGCAACTCTGATAAGATCTGCATTTTTCAGAAGCCAGACATGGTCAATCCAGACATCCCAAGCTGTGTGGTTACTAGCTTAACAAGGCTAAGATGTTCAATAGTTATATTGCAACATAACCTCCAAAGAATGTTCTCTTGGTTATAAAAACATGTACTTTCAGCTTGTTTTGCAAGAGCAGCGAAGCTCAAATCACAATGCTTTAATTTCTCCAAGTGAGAAGCCTGTTGTGTTGGTGTTTCACAAAACTGTACTTTGCCCTGTTGCAAAGCCAACATGATCTTCCTTGCATTTATTGTGCCAGTGTTTCTTAAACATAGCCACTAACAAGCAATTAGCATGGAGAGTTTTCTTCTTCCATCCTCTTTTTCTGTAAGATGATCTATTTCACTTAAAATCTCAGAGGAAGGGGCATTCTTGCTACAGGAGAAATCAGAAGTCAAACTGAAGTGAAGTGCTAGCAAATGAATGCGCCAAGTGAAAAAGCACACGTATTTCCAACACTCTGCATCAAATGCAATGGAAAAATCCATCTATTATAGGAACTGCATCTGCTAACACCTGAAGCATCATATAAGAGCATACCAAGGACTTTAATTACTTACAAAGAAAAGATCAGATCTACTTAGGCTGGGCTCTTTACTGTTAAATAAACTATTTGAAAAGCGTGTAAAAGAAGACTAGTCATCCACCCTAGCATACCTGCAAATAAAAAAAATCTGCAACTCTGTGGGATGCATTAGAAAAAACTTTAAATGCAACTGAAGGATGCAGCAGACTATATAAGGGCCACTGTGCATGTCTGCCATTTTTACACAGGTTACAGAAAGTCAGATGTTTTAAAAGATGTTCTCACATACTAAAAGATGTGCAAGCTGGTAGTGCTTCGTTAGGTGTGGCCACGCTGAAGCCAAAACCCAACTCTATCCAGGTCTTGCCATGGGCAAGAAGATGCTATAAAATTTCCTTACCTGAAAATGAAACGAAGAGTTACTGCTAGCACAGCTCTTTCCCCAATCATAATTTATTTCAAGCGAGCTCTGCTGTGTGATTTCCATTGGGAACATCATCAATGACACGTAAGATTATAGTACTGATGATGCTGAATCAAAAACCTGGATGTGAACTTCGCTACTCTGCCTTTTCTCCAAATTATACAGGTGTCAGTTGTGGGCAGCGGTACTCCCTCCTGCTTCAACGCTCTAAGAAATAAGCAACACTGAATATTTCCTATTGGCTTATTTGCTATTTGATACTAAATCAGCAGGGCACTAAGTACTCAACTTCCACCTCAGTGAATGGAAGTTGAAGATGCTCACTATCAGACAGGAAACAGAACAGGAGGAAGGGTTTGTTTCCCTTTTTTAAGGAAAGATTTTTTTAAACAATACGAAAATTTGAGTATTTGTTAAAATGTAGTTAAAACAAATTTAATTTCAATTTGATTCAAAATGAAATAAAGCTCAAGAGTGGAGCCGCCCCCCGCCCCCTTCCTCTTTCACCATTTCTTTTTTGTTCTCTTTTCCAGAGGCGGGAGGAAAGAAAGGGTGCAAAAAACTCAATAAATCAAAACCTTGTTGATTTTTATTTTTGTTTCCAATTGATTTTTGTGCGTGTGTTTTGGAATCAACATAAAAATCTTTCAATTCAACAAAAACAATACCTTTGGCAATTTTTTGGGGCAATTTCCCCCCAGGTCTACCATTTTTGACCAGCCCGAATAAGAAACACTCCCATCCTTGCAAGATCAAATGAGCCTCAGGAGAAGCCTCCATCCCGCGTTGTTTGGGAATGGAACACTCACGTGTCTTGTAATGCCAACAGGAATCCGTGAGAAGATCTGGGTTCACACCTCAAAATCTCTCACAGCTCTTCTGCTAAGCAAAAAATACCAAACTAATGTAAACTGCCATATATTGGCAGCTATCTTCTCATGTTGGAGGGAGGTCCCAGAGTCTACTTATGGGGCATGAAATATAGAGTTGCAAAGTTACTGAAAGAATGACGGTGCTTGCATACACGCATTCAATTGATCTGGGAGAATTCTCTCAGGTTTATTCTCCTGGTAGAAAACCCCAGAGATGCCTGAACAGACATTCGATCGCTGAGCCCTTGAAGAGCAGAGAGAGAGCTAGAAGTGCTGACACTGCACAGCCAGGGACCCCTGTGAGTACATCTCAGCACACTCTGAAAGTTCCCTCAGCCTGCCTGGAGACAGAATGGCAGCAGTGCAAAGGGCAGCCCTAATTGGCTGACCCAGCCCGCGTTTCCCTTTTGCAGGATGTGAGGATTCTGAAGGGGGTACGTTCTGCTCCCTGCTTGGCTGGAGTAACAAAGCCAGAGTGACATACTGAGTGCATATACATGACGTGTTAATGCGCATTAGCCTACTTTACAAGGCTACACGTCACATGCTTAATGCACATTAAACATGGCAAAATTAGGCTAAATCAAATTTAGTCACAATTAGTTAAACCGCATTAACACCCGTGTAGATGCAACCCAGCACTACCTTTAGTTTGAGAGCAGATGTTCTGTACGTTCTAAGTGTAATGGGCAGATAAGGGAAGAGAATGATGACTAATTCATTCATCTTCTGCTCTCCTCGCAAGCTTCAAAAACTACTGCATGCAGCAAGTGGCAAATTTCCTTTGCTGTTGTTCTCCATTAGTTCTAGATCCACTTCTTCAAGCAGATGCACGAGCAAAAAGTAAATGAACCATATAACTAAGTCCACTAGACTGAATGGAAAGTACAGATTGACTGTTTGCAGGGAAACAGGGAACCATGAAAGTAAATAATAAACACTCCCTCCTGTTTCAACTGCTTGATCTTATTTTGGTGAGAATACAAATTTGGCACCTCTGAATTGTACGGAGGAATAATTGATAGCTGAGCCTGTCTAACTGCACAGGAATCACAGCCTGTAGAGAATCATGATTAAAGGGAAGGCATGCAAGGTTAATTCACCAGCCTCTCTCACACCTCTGGCTTTCTTGGATCAATCAGCGCTCTGCACAAAACTGCAGCACACAAGAAGCACAAGCTGACATGACTGGCAGCTGCCGCACGGGGAAGCTGAAAGCTGGAACATTCAGGGCGGCTTCAGGTCAGGACTGGGGTGAATTACCAAGCTAGGCAGGGGAAGCTTGCACAGCAAGATGGCTAGTTAAAGCCAAGCAGTGGGGGAACAGATTCTTGCCTTCATGAGCACTAGCGTGTGCCTATCTATTTTTTTTTTTTCACACACACAAAAAAAGAACAACTTCATTAGTTTGAGATGAATGTTGCCCAAGTCAAATCCCTTTCATCACACGGACTGAAGAAAAAAAAAAATCAAGGTAATCAGCCTGGAAAGGCAACCTTATCATTTACCCTAACCTCCTCTCACATTCCTTAACTTCTATCATAGCACTCAAAACAGCTGCCTCAGCTCTACTACCTGCTCTCCTTCAATGCTGACCTACAACCACTTCCAACCAATACACTCAAGTCTCTCATGACTATAGGCAAATGTATCTGTCTGCCTCTAGAGCAGCATTTTTCAACCTGTGGGTCTCAACCCAAAAATGGGTTGTAAGAACCTATCGAAAGGGTTGCGAGCAAACTTTAAAAATGGATTCTCCTTTAAAGGAGAAAAACGCAAGAAACCGCGGCTTTTCCCTTGCAGATGGGCAGAGTTCCAGCCTGCAAGGAGCTGCTTGGCACCCCCCCCACCCCACGCCCCACACACGAAGGGGGTGAGTCGGGAGTGAGGGGCACTGGGTCGGGACTGGCCACTGATATTTACAACTGCGTCCTGGTACAAAACGGTTGGGAACCACTGCTCTAGAGGATTACAGCATCATTCAGAGATACCACGTCTCAGCTGTGAATATATATAGTGCACTATTTCTACTGCACAACAAGGCCAGGATTACGATTGTTTTTCTGAGGGCAGTTCTAAGGAAATGACTGTGCGCACTGTAGGAGGAGTTTGAGGTGGAGCTACCTCACCAATGGGAGGCCTCATTTTGGGAAAGATCATTAAGAGGTTCCTTACGAGCCTTAAATTAAAATGTAGCTCAGAGTGCACTCTTAACTACGGAGCCACTAGAGGCCTCCATACTTCTGATGGAGACAGCTCAAGCAAAGGAACAGAAACAGAAAGGACAGGGGGTGGAAAAAAAAGAGAGAGAGAAAAACCCCCTAACTTCTTCCTCAAAGACCATGCATCAGAAAAGTCGCTCAACTGCTTCAGCTTAGTGGATCTGTACAAATCTCAGTGCCAATCTGGTTCTAGTGAGCTCAAGGCTAGATTGTGTTCAGCTCTATCCCTGAATTCAAACAGCTTTAAAAAAAAGGGCAAGACAAGAACAGCATTTATGCTGTCAGGCTTCAGGGAAGTATTTCGGAAATACGCCTACAGCGCGTCCAGAGTCGACACGCCACCCATCACACACATCTGACTCTGGCATCTGCAGCAAATGGGCCAGGTACAGCACATGGATGCATGTCCTGGAAGTTCTTCAATTTGCAACGCGTGAATCATTTGCTTTGCAAGACAAGCCTTCGGTATTAATGGACTCCACAAGGATCTGACCTTTACTTGGTTTACCAAACAATGGTTGTGTGGCTCTGTGGAGCAAACATGTCTAAAATCCATTAGTATTTGTATTGAGTATTGCATATGAGGCTCCGTTAATATTGCAATATAAATGTCTGGCATGTTGGTGATCTGTTTAGCTACAGAATATAATAATGAGAACCACATTACTGCCAAGAGCCGGTCTGGCAGTCCCTAAGAACACTGTCACTATATGTTTGCATTTCCAAATTGCTGAGTACAAAGCATGGCCAGTGTTGTTGAACTTTCTCTAGAAGAAGCCTCCCTTGGCTCATCTACCAGCTGCATTTGCTCCCTAAGCAGTTTTGCAACACTTCCACACTGGCAAAATGAAAGGAAAAATTATGTGATTTTCAGCCAAGTTGTTTAGGAAATCCTGTCATCGTCAATTCACCTGTTCCAGGTCAATGGGAAACATGAGAGAAACCTCAGAAGAGCTGTACTTGCCCAGTTACTGTCTCTGAAAGAATAGAACTTGCTCACGCTACTATAGCTTTTTAGAGGATCCCAGATTTTGATATGGAGCACTCTAAATCCTTGGAGGAAATCCGTCTCTTGTTCCGCAACGATCACATTCAACAGACTTGGAGGATCTGTTAGATTAGGTCAAATTATAAAACAAATCTTAAGAGCAAGCCAATTCTAATATAGTCTTCCATCAAGGAGGATATAACGATGAAATTTGAAGCACACACAACTAATACACTGAATCTAGCCAAAAATAATACTAGGAATTTTGAACAAGGTTTTCCTGCCAAATTAACATAAAACCATAAAATATGTATTTTTAGCCTGTATGGTCACTGAGCAGATTGCCTTTCTTTATTCCAATTTTCCTTCCTTTTGTTCTGATTCCTGAACCCAAGACAATCTTTACCCAACATGAACGAGTAAAGGGCAGAACCAACGGTCAGTTCTCTCTTACAGGAGTGCACCATTAATGTTAGCATTTAAACAATAATAATGACACGTGTCCAAAGAAAACAAGTATCACTTGTGCTCCTTCCAGTCAATCCCTCTTGAACACGCTGCTCAAGGGCATGCCTCATCTTACCCTACTGCCACAGTTGGTACTCTTCTGCTTCTTTGCAGAGCTGGCTAAGAAACATCAACGAGTTTCCTGATCCAGCATAACACTAAGAGGACATTAAAGGATATTGGCTGAGCCTTTATGTCAAAATAACATACAGGTGCCTGGCAAGACTGTACAGTGACACACTTAAATTCAATAAAAGCACGAATCCCTTGGTAATGTGGATGATTGCCAAGTGGAAATGCCAGACGTAGAGTTTTACCTACAGTAGGAAACAGATCCCACTAATACTAATGATGGTGCTGTACCATTAGCATTGGCAATGTTGGGAGCCCAAATGAAGACAGACGGTCCATCCTTTGCTTGCTTTTTCTTCCAAGAAACAGGATAGTGGGGG
>NW_017729013.1:4594718-4603722 GCF_001723915.1 Gavialis gangeticus | reverse complement strand
GGGGGGGGGAATCAATAACAAACTATATATGATTGCTTATGAAATGGATTTACTGGAGGCAAGAGATAAGACTAGACTCTGGGGTTGTACACCTAATATAAGCCCCACTGGGAAAATAACAGCCCTAGAGCAACAGTTGGGAAATGCTCCAACTGGTACGGTCGATAGGGCTCCGTCTTGTGCTCCCACAGACATCCATGTCCATAAGATGCTCTGTCTCTTACAAAATTATATGCCTGAAGATTGTGTGCTTTGGGGGGGCGGGGAGCAGAATAGGTAGTCTTTTAGAGGGAAGTCAGTAACCTGATGAACTAATTCTAAACAGCTTTCAGCCAAAAGCCAGCAATTCTCAAACTTTAAGCCACAAATCAGAACTACTGTCACATTCTGCCATCCTCCTGCTGTGAAACACAGGTGCATTATACAGATCTTGTAAATCACTATGGTTTTTGTGGGGGTTGGAATGAGGAGGGAGTTGGTTTATAGGCATACATATCTGCATCTTGGCACTCAGCAGCTGAAAGGTAGACAAGAGACAAAGCCAATAATAAAGTGCAAATTCATGGTGAAAAAGAACAGCTAAAGGAATGTGTAGACGGATTAGGCCCCTGGGTTGGTTATGATGCACCCTGGTGCCCATGTGGTTCCTGCTTCCTCTGGGTCTTGGGAACTACCTTCTTCTTTGCCTGCCATGCCTTTGATGTTATTTAGAAAGAAAAAGGTTGGGAGGCAGCCCAAAGGCCCCAGGGGACCACTGGTCTGGTCCACACCTGCTATTCATGCCTCTCATTGCCAGTTGTCTTAAGGGCTATGTCTGTGGCTCCGACTGCCCCTACAGTCACACCCATGTCTTGCAGATCTCTGCCCCTGTTTACTGGGCCTTTAGACTAGGTTCAGTGTCATACCTTGCCCCTGGTAGCACCTCAATGGCTCTGGCTACACCCCTTGAGGGCTCTGGCCTTGTTCCTCTTGGATCCTGGTCTTGTCCCTCAAGGGCTCCAGAAACGCGCCCCAGAGCTGTGGGCTTCCTGGTGCCTTTCTTTGGCACTGGGTCTTGTTTAGCTTCCACTGGCTCTGCCTTTCCTTTAGCTTAGGCTTCAACTCTCCCTGACAGCCAGCTGTCTGGGCCTTGAGGCTGGCCTCTGGTAGGGCTCAATGCATTCATGTGCCCCTCAAGCAACACTGGGACGTCCACCTCTCCCGCCAGTCCCAACCCGGTCCTCCAGTTTAACCGGTCACAAAAATAGATAACCCCACAGGCTATAATTAAATCTCTAGGTATCCTAGCTGCATAACAAAACACTTCTCATCCTGGAGCCTAGCTCCTTCAGTTCCTTACCGGCAGTCCCTATTGTAGCAGGGTCTCAGTCCATTGCTCTACCAGCCATCTCAGTGTACGGCGCCTTCTCTGGCCGTCTGCAAAGCCAGACTGCTCCCTAGCTCAAGCCCAGGGTTTATATACTTCCTAGACCCCACCCCTTCAAGTCATGGGGCTTCCTGCAGCCATCCACAGGTGTTTCCACCTGGGTTTGCTGGCTGACTTAATGACTGCCATGGTGCCCCAGCTGCCTAAGCAAGGCTCTGCCCTTCTGTACTATTGCAGAAGTGGTAGCTCTGCAATAGATGCTCTGCTGCCTCAGCAGCCCCTGTCCTAGCATACTGCTGCAAAGCAGTTAGCTCTGCAATAGGTACTCCTAGCCTACTAATCCATAGCAGCCTGTCCTTCTGTAGCCCCCAGATGAGCACCTTCCCCATATGGGGATCTCTCTGTGGCTGGTTCTCCCTGTTACAAGTGCCTTGGAAAAGGAAGCAACACAAACCAGGTCTCTAAGTCCTGTGCAGGAGACTGTAAATATCCTGTAAAAACTAGCTGTTTGCATCTCCTCACTGCAGGAAGGATTTGGTCCTCTGTTCAGTGGTCAGCCGCTGTTACATTAAACCCCATTCTTATATGCTATGGCTGGAGTGTCCATGCTCTCAGTACTGTGCAACATGAGGCTGGATCACACACAGATGGCATTTACCTGCCCTGAGGAAAGTAGCACCTAATTCTGGATCTAGTGTGATCCTATTCCACCCTCCTCAAGTCTCTGAAAAATTGTTCCTATGTTTACTTTGGTAACACGCCCATCATTTTAGCTTTATGACTATGTCCCCAAAGCCGCAAGCATGAGGAAGACCTATCCACCTCTAGAGTTGACTTTTTCAGGCACTTGCACATGATGGGATATCATACAGCCCAAGATTGCTGTCTAATGAGCCAATCTCAATCATTTCGATCAACTGCAGATTGTTGGACTTCAGGAGTGCAGGATTAAGTCCTTCACATTAACGGTACCTCATCCTACAAAGAGCTTTCCCTGAACGCCACGCCCCCAACAACAGCCTGCCACAGTAACATCCAAAAGTCAAGCTATATTTAGATGCCAAACTGCCTCAATTTGCACTCCCTGTCATCAGTACCAAGCTAAGTGTGGACAATGACAAGAGGCTGTAAATACAGAGAAATAGATTTTTTTTTTTAGAAGCCCCAAAAGGATGACAGAGGTCAGAGGGCTCGAGTCTGGTTGCATTTTCACCCGTTTACACCTGGAACTCCAACAGTGCAAATTAATTCCTATCAAATCTCCATGCAAGTCAACAAGGCACTGAAGTTGCACTAAAGACTTGCCCCACTGACTTGGATGACGGGGAGAGAAGAAACATCGGGACTGGTCCAAGGAAGAAGAATGGGTCCAGGGTTACTGTTGCCAGCCTGAGACTTAGGAGAACCAGGTCCAAATCCCTTCACAACAGGCTCCCTGGATGTCCTCAGAGAAAGTCTTTATTCTCTGTGCCTCTGTCAGGGACCCTAACAAGCAGTCCAGCCTGGGCCGACTGCCTGACTGGCCACGCTTGCCTGAGAGCTCTGACTGGCAGCCTCACTCGGTAAATGAATCCAGCTGGTCGCTGTTCGGGCCCCTGACCGACTGCTGGGGAGAGCAGCCTCCCCATTTAACTCCACTTGTGGCAGACAGATGCAGGCTTGCCAACACTTCTTCTGAAGGTCTGCTCTGATCAGCGTCTTTGCATGCCTGGTTTTCCGACTCCAGATCCTACTTTGTTCCTGGACTCTGGCTTTTTGGATATTCCTCTTGGATCTGGTAACTTGGTCTCTGGCTCTTGGTTCATCCTGATTCCAGTTCCGACTCCTGATATACTCTGACTGGCGCTGAACTCTGGCAGACCCTGCCTTGGTTTCAGCTCCTGGCATACTCCGACTTGAGCTCTGTCTGTCGACTTGCCCTGACTGCTGACTCCTGAACCTTGACTTGGCCTGTGATTTAGTCTCTGCCCCTGGTTTTCCTTTTGGATCTGGCAATGTGGGCTCTGACTCCTGTCCCTGTGATTCTACCTGCAGTTTGGTTCCTCTCCCTTCCCCAGCAGCTTAACCATGAGGCAAGACTGACCATGACCTGATCCTTACAGCCTCAGATTCCCATTTTCTATTTTTTTTTTTTGAAATAAAAAAAAAAAAGATGAGAGTCCTCAAAAAGTGTTTTGAGGACTAAAAACAAGGATCTTGTCATATACTCAGCTACGGTGTTGATAGGGCTGTGAAAGTACTTTTGGTAGAACCACAGAAAGTGAGAATCATACAGGCTGCCCAGCCATCATTTATCAGCTTTTATGGATGTTGCCACCACATTTCTAATGTTTGAACAAGAGCAAAATGGAAATGACAGAGTATTTCCGTCCCAAAACTTGCAAAAATCATCAAATTCTTTGCAAAGCAAAACTACTTTTTAATGTGCAGCAAAATGCTGTCTGACGTTCATTTTCTTCCCTGGGGATAACAGTAAAACTGTGTATCACTTTTCTTCCCCCAAGCCTTTAATTTGTTCCTTCTGGCTTGATTTTTTTTCCCCTTAATGCCTCTTTAAAGATACTGTTTACATTCTTTATCAGTGTTAATGATTGGGAGGAGCCCATAAAGTCATTTTTCAAATTTCCATACAGGGACAACACATGTTTATATCAAAATGTCTATTTATCTTTGCTCTGGAGAAGAAGAATGTAATGAAATCTCCAAAGGGGCAGTGAACAGGGGATTAATGGCAAGGAAATGCAGTTTACATGCATGTTGGAAGAAGCTTAATTTCTTATCAAAATGATTGCAGCTAAACCACTGATGCAGACGCATCTCCTCACCTGCCCCCAACCTGATATTTTAAAGAGCACACCAACTGAGAGGCTGCTGATCCACAAAATTTAGGTGGGGACACCTGAATTTCTTTCCATGGCAGCATCCCTTCCATTTCTTTATGCAGAAAAGCCTACTTCCCTTTAGCTCAGTAATAGCAACCTCAAAACAAGCCTTCTATACTGAAGCTGCAGGAGTATAAATTCAGTCTATGGAAATGAGGTGGTGGAGTCATATATGGGATTTTTCCTAACCACATAAATATCCTCCAACAAACTAGACATTAGATGAGACATACATTACAGATATGGCTGTAGGACTTAGGGCTTAGAGCATAAAAGATACAATTTTATATATAATGAAAGACATACAAACATAATAGATATTTTCTGGCTAGATCTAGTAGCATTATCCTTCCCTTCCCATCCCACATTGGGCAGCAATAACATCTCAGCATGAGGATGCTCAGATCCTTCCTCTTCTGCTATTCCTTTCCACATTTCTCTAGAAGGATACCAACTTGGAAATCTCACCAAAGTATTTTGCTACTCTGCCTCGACAACCAAATACACTGGGTATATAGCAGCTATTGTGCCCGAGCAAAAACCAAGGAGCACTGTATGGACGACAGTGAGAACACAGACGGCTCATTGTATGTGCGTTTACTTTTTTGGGGGAAAAAAACCCCAAAGGCTCAAGCTGAACCCAGTGGGAGAAAGAAGTTCTCTCAATAGCAGTTAAAGATGTAAAATCAGAAGGAAGAACCAGTGCAACCAGAATGGTTATTGTTGAGGCCATTTCCCTGCAGGAACCGTAAACGCAGTTTACCCAGCATGGGACACAATAGCTCCTCCACAAATGATTGAAAGATATTTCCAGGGCTTGAGATACAAAGGCTCAGTGTTAACGCTAGATGCACAAGAAAATATTTGCAGCCTCAATGCAGGCAGTAATTGAGAACATGTGTGGTAGCACGGGGGCGGAGAAGAGGAAGAAAAGTATACTCCACCAGCGTGGATCAGGACTAGAAAGACATTTCATCCCTTGTCATTTTTAAAGGGCTCTATTTGCCAGCTAGTCCAGTTCCCTTGGTTATAAAACTTGTCTGAAGGGAACAGTGCCTCCGATTCGGTGCGTCAGACAACTTCAGTGCACATTAATGCTCCAAGCACTGCTGTTGAGAGGCAGAAAGAAAATGTTTTGTTAAATTTCCTCTCTGAGCAGAGATTACATTTAATGTCTGCATGGAAAACACAGAATCACAATCCTCCTTAAACAGGAGGTGGTTAATGAAGAAACAGTTGCAAGTACAGACATGAACAGGTTTCTACACAGCTCAAGCGCCATCTCTGCCTCTCTTGTTCATCTGCCCTTCCAATAATATCTAGGTCTCAAACTGTGGTCCATGGACCACCCCTGGTCCACGAGCTGCATTCAGGTGGTTTGCAGAAAGGTTGTGGAACAATCAAGAATATTTGTACTAGTAAAGTAAGACTACTGATATTAAAATATGAGTAGTGCACTTTGATTTGTAGACCAAAAAAAAGTTTATTAAGCGATCTGCCGAGACCCTCCGCAATTTTCAAGTGGTCTGCGAAGAAAAACGAATTTGAGAGCCCCTGATCTAGAGGCACGTGGTGGCTGAAGAGCATGCTGCGAGCAACGTATTTGCAACAGGGGTGAGCACAAACCAGAAAGGCAGCCAGAGCAAAATGCCCCTTGCTTGTGACGGCACGTACTGCCCCGTCTCTGGTTTGCAGCCCTAAGACTCCTCTGGAACAGCCGCGTACCTGGTAAACCAACACTAGGAAACGATTTTGCGTCGTTTTAGCTGATTTGCTGAGGAATTTGGCTGGTGGGAAGGAGGTGCAAGCACTAGGGAACCAATCAGCTGTCCATAAACCTGCACCAAACTGTTCTTCTAACCACTGATATGCCTTCTCTCAGCCCTGTTTTCAACAGAGAGGCAGGCAGGTGAGGCGAGTTAAGGAGGGGGAATGCTTTGCAGCTGCTGCTCTGAAACGGTCTTTCTTTTTCCTTCAATGACACTGATATGCAGACGCTTAAAACAGGACGCTCATATTCAGAAATTATGAACTTTAAACCTGGCAAACATCAGGGCATGCTATTTCAAGAGCGCTTTAGCCAAAACAAAATTATTCTTAATTTAGCCCCCCGGAGTAACGAAGGAGACCACACATGTCGAAGGGCACAGAATTCACCCTGGCTACTCTGGTGAGTGACAAAATCCCCTCTCCTCCCCATAAATCTTTTAACAGCACGTCCCAAACGCTAGGGCTAAAAGCCGGCAGCTTCTGTACATCAGCACTGAAATCCGATGGACAATTCCCCACCCCCAGGAAAACCCAAAGCTCCAGGAGAGGTAAAGGCCATGGGAGTCACTGTCTGACTGCGAGAAACAGAATCTGGTTAGTTTTCCACAAACTCAGTCATTTCCATTTGCCGTTCTGTCTCAAGACGAACGTTAGCACAATGCTTGGCCTTCCTGGCTTCCTGTTTCAGCGCTCAGCAGGGCCAGCGGATTAACTCCAGTTGCAAGCAGAGCTGGAGAAGCAGCACGTAACCTGTGTTTGATTAAATCCCCAAATGCAGAACTGGGGCGCCCAAGATGTCTTCAAAATTGCAGGCAGCTACTCATTTCACTTTGGGGTTTTGGATCTGCTTCTTAGCTACTTTAAAGTACCACGTTGGGACCAAGTCAAAGCACTCTTCTGTGCCCTGGGCCCTTTCTCAGCACTGTCATGTGTTCAGCACAGAGGCTGCCCTCTTTTACGCCCCTGGATCCTGACGCTACTGAAATGTGAGTACCGATTGCAGGACGACACTGGTCTGCTTCGTCTCAGAGCTTTGCTGGGTTAAAAAAACAAAATGGCCTAGTGTCCTGGACTCAAGCTCTGGGCAAGCAGGGTCACAAGTGTGGAGGACATCACACAAAAGGAAACCAAGTTTGGGTTGGATGCTTTTGCATCCCAACTCCTCTTTGCCTCGTATCACACGGTCGTGTTCAAGAAGGCTTTATCAACAATGCGCCTCGGTGAATCACGGCTAAGGGTATGTCTTGCATACTTGAGTGAGTGACTGGCAACTAGGCCTGATCATTTGGCTTAGCCTAGCAGCGGTGTGAGCATCCCCACAGCACAGCCCTACCTGTTCTGTCCTTTCAGTGTCTGGGAACACGTCCCGTGGCTTTTTATCCTGGGATACTCTGGAAACCTTTCCTGTTCAATAGGGGACCAGAGAATGAATGGAAGGCTTTGGAGGACTATTGGCACTTACGTGTCTTTCCCACATCCTCACGACAGGTTCAAGGCTGAGCTAAGTATAGCATAGGCTTGAACCCAAACCACCATCTGAACTAGCCCTATGCTGGGACCACTTCCAAACTTGTGCCAGAAGTTTTTTCTGTAGAGAAGGTAGAGGTGTGCATGTCAAAACCCATCTAAGACCTGCCACAGGCACATACCCTATTAGCCACCATGAGATGCTAAATGCTAACCCAAATGAAAGCCTGATTTTATGTCTAAACGAAGGGAGAGGTGGAAGAGACTACAGCGAGATAAAAAGGTTAGCATTTGAGTAGAAGTTCAGTGCCTCTAGCCACCACAGATCAATGCAGGCTGTCTTCTGAGCCAAATGAAAGAGCGCTCATATGGCAGCTGCCTGTGTGCGCTTTAAACAAGGCTTTTAGGTTCTAGCTGGAACAAATAAAGTGCACTTAACATGTTGGGAAAGCCTTCCCACAAACAGATGGAGGGAGAAGTTGAGGTAGTTCTAAAAGCAATAGCCCCAGGGCCCAGACAACATCTTTCCATTTTCAATTGCCTCCAACCGGATGGGCTGTTTGGAAGTGAAGGAGTTGCTGTGCCACAGGCAAGTTTTAATGCTTTAACTAACAGATTTCCTCCCATCCTCCTTTTCTTTAAAATTTAGATGAATCAAGTGCAGTCCCGTCTTAAACACTATTTCACATGAAAAATTCAAATCCCCATTTCAATTTATATTTCATTGCACTGTTCATTCCCTTTCCGAGAGAGGGAGAGAGAGACAAAGTGAGAATGAAGGCACCGTTGTTCTGCTTGCCGCTGACTAAGTCTATAAATTTCTCCTACGAAAACATCCAATCCCTGGCTGCAGAGCAATCAGGCCTTATAGAATTTCAATGGACAAACCGTCTCTTTATTTTGCTCCTTTCAGCGAGTGCCGTGCCACTGGGTATGAGAATAGATTTAAAAAAAATGCCAAAGATCTACAAGAAAACTAAAACGGTGACGTTGTTCTGTCCCAATTAAAAATGTGTTTGTTTCCCTAGTAAACTAGAAAAAAACAGTAGAAGCCTACCTCATTCTATTGCCAAGCATGAAGGTTTGGACCAAGGTGAACTGTTTTACAGAAATGCAAGATTTCATCATTAAAAATAAAAAAGCACACCTTCAAGGACTTGCAAATTAAGGAATGATGGCCTTGTGTATTTCTTATCTACAACTAGGCCCACAGGAGGATGCACGACACCAGGGGCACAGTGTAGGGGTTGATTATATCTGTATTCAGTCTTTAGCCTACAAAAGTTGTTAACTTTTTTTCCCCCCAGCCAATAAAGGTTAATTGAGAAAAGAAAGACGGAACAGATGTATAAGAAAGTACAAAGCCATTCATCAATTGCCTTTACCTGATGCATCAGAAAAGCAAGTGCATTGTCAAGTGTGCTGGACAGTCTGTTGTAGGGTCCTGAAATCCCATTCTATTATGTTGCTTAGGTTAGACACTGCCAATGGTTGGGTGGAAGAAACTTGAGAGGAAAAA
>NW_017729013.1:4589043-4589718 GCF_001723915.1 Gavialis gangeticus | reverse complement strand
CAAGTGCACTGTCAAGTGTGCTGGACAGTCTGTTGTAGGGTCCTGAAATCCCATTCTATTATGTTGCTTAGGTTAGACACTGCCAATGGTTGGGTGGAAGAAACTTGAGAGGAAAAAAATCAGATGCTGCTGGAGATAGCCAATGACTCCTTATGGGCTAGTAACTTCTCCGCGTCCAAGTTCACCTGTATATACCACAAGGGTAACAATGCCGATTTCCTACCTCATGAGAGCAATGGATTGGGCCTTGCAGTGCTGTCTGCAAAGCACTTTGAGAGCCTCAGGTGGAAAGGGCTAATAATAATACCAAGTTCTAGAGGTGCACCGATACATTGGTTTGATATTGGATTGGAACCAATAAAAAGAAAACTGACGGTATCAGAAATCAGCCTGATGCGGCCAATAATTTGGCCAATAAATGCTCGTGCATGCATGCAGCTGCACCGCAGCACATAGGCAGCAAACACAGCCTGGCAGCTTGAAGAGCTGCATGCTGCTGGTAAGCCTGTTGTGGTGGAAGGGGAGTTGCTAAGGGGTTGGGGTGGTGCAGGCGCTAAGGTGCGTGGTTGATAGCCCAGAGGTTGCATGTTTGAGCAGAAGTGTTCGTGGCATGGCCTGCCAGGTTCCAACAACTGCGACTTCTGCTAAATATCTTGTAACAAGGACTTGAAAAAG
>NW_017729013.1:4580031-4582690 GCF_001723915.1 Gavialis gangeticus | reverse complement strand
TTGGGGCAGGCAGTAGCGGTGGTGATGGGGTGGGGCTGGGGGAGGGCTACAGCCAATTTTGGAGTAGCTACAGCCCCCGCCCCCGTAGCCTCCCTCCCAGCACCGCTGCCACCATCTGCCCTGAGCACAGCCTGGCCCAAACGCCCCCTCTCCCCCACCTGCAGCCTGCCCCGACCCACCCTGCGCAGATCTGGGGGCACACCCCCCGCACCCTGTCCTCTTGGGGTACACACAGCACCAGGAGCCACCCCACCCCCTCGCCCCCTGAATGAGCCACAGCTCCATCCCGCGCTCTGCCCAGGCAGCACCTGCCCCAGCCCCTGCCCCACTCCTCCTTCACTGCAGGGCCTTGTCCCCCTCATTCCCCTTCCCCCACAACAGACTTACCAGCTACATGCAGCTCTTCAAGCTGCCAGGCTATGCATCAGAAATCGAAGCAGCATTGGCCTATATGCCTCCTTAAAAATCGGCTATTGGTATGGGTGCCCAAAATCTCTGTCGGTGCACCCCTACCAAGTTCTTATGCAGCGCTGTTCACAAATAGATCCCAGGTAGCAGGAAATGGTATTATCCAGCTGCGCTGTAATGTCCATCCAGCTCAACAAGTGAGCAGTGACACTCTCCTGCACAACTGCCTCCTTATCCTATTCAACACCAAAACACAGGGTTGTTGTAATATGAGAAACACCCAAAATAAAGTACACACAAAAAAATACAGATTTCACATTCAATTTTGGGAAACACAATGTAAGACAGTAACCTACTGAAGAGTTTGAATGACCCACAACGTACAACTCTCTCTTTTCCAGAATCAGCATTAGCAGTGCTAGTCACAGACTTAAAACGTACTCAAATCGCAAAAAATACTTACATGTCCTGAAAAAGCATTGGAAACCAGATATGATGTCCAAAGGTGGATGGAATGGGAGACGGATGTAAAAAAAACTGGAGAACAGCAAAAAAGAAAAATCCTGCTAGAGAGGCACAGCATCACATTTTCTTGAGAAAGAAAAGAAAAACTAAATCTCTCTGGGATGCATTTACCACTCCCCCCAACTCTCACATTATGGTTTTCACAAACACATCTCAAAGCACTTGCAGAAACAACATCAGCATCAATATCTGTTTTTATAGCATCCCAAGCTTTGCTGAATTAGGTGTAAAGTAGCCATTCTCCCTGGTCTGGCACTGTACAGACCGATCTGAATACTCAGAGCTCTTTCACCACACTGGCTGATTGGGAGGAAAAAAAACCACCTTGAAACATCCATGCTACATAAGTTATGCAGAGGGTAAATTCTCTGACAAGTTACACAGCTTTTACTTCGCTTTCAAGCTGAACTTTTAGGTTTATTCCAGCCTAAAAGAAATGAAGATGAAGAACATGAAAACACTTGTTTGCTAGGAAGGATTAGAAACTAGTGTACTGCCCAGTTGAGCAAGTAATGGGACAGTCAGGTAGGGGAATGTATGCACATAATAGGCTAAGGACACAAGTTACACATAAACCGGTGTAAGTGATCAGAAACTGGTTTAAACCTGTAACAGAACATAAACTCAGTGCACATAAACCAGTTTCAAAATGGCCAAAACTAGTTTAAGATAAACCTGGTTAAATATAGTATCAGACTTAACTGATTTGGGTCAAACCAGTTTACAGAACTTCTCTCCCAGGCACTTTTCTGGTTTAAGTTAAAGCAGAGTCCGCCCAGCATCCCAACATGCTTTTCAGCCCCAGGCTGGGATGGGCCGTCTGCCCCAGGCAGCAGGGCTGACCCTGCACCTCTGGTCTCTAGCTGGAGCACGGGGTGCGTGGCCAGATGTCAGCCTGGCATGGCCCCTAAAGCTAAGGGGGCAGGGAGGGGGGTTTATTTCCCCCCGTCTCCCCTCAGGGACCTCAGCCGGGGTCTGCCTGGCCAGGGCGGAGCAGCTCCTTGTCAGGGTAACTCCCTGCCCTCCCCTCTTGCTGGCTCCAGGGGCCGGGGCTGGGGCATGACCCCATCGTTTGCCTGCCTCACCTGCAGCTGAGACTGGGGCTGGTGCTGCTAAGGCAGGGGTGGGCAATTATTTTGGGCGGAGGGCCGCTTACAGAGTTTTGGCAAGCCATCGAGGGCCGCATGATAGGCAGCCAGGGTGCCTATCAAGTTAAGATAAATATTAACTTTCTAAATTTTTTAGGGGCCCTGCAGGCTGGACAGAATGGCCTGGTGGGCCACATCTGGCCCCAGGGCCACATTTGACCCCCGGGCCGTATTTTGCCCACCCCTGTGCTAAGGGCAAGTGTGGAGAGGCCAGGCCAGGCCTCAGGGCAGGTCCCTTCCCAACCAGCTCGGACTGGAGCCGTGAGAGCTGTGAGGCTGGATTGCTTCTGGCTCCTCATGCGCATACAGGGCTCGGCTGTCAGGGTGCCACTGCAGCCAGCAGGGCTCTCCCCCCCCTTCTCCCCTGCTCTTGCTGCTCGGTGCCAGCCAGGGGCTGGGGTCTGGCCATGCTCCTCTTCCCTCCCTCCTTCTCCCACAAAAGCCTGTCAAAGAGCTGCTTCCCCCCTCCCTCTCCAAGCACACCTTGCTGGGGACCCTGCAGGCCAGGGTGGGGGGTTTAAATCCCTCCCCAATCTTACTCAGGCCTGCTGGGGCCTGGCCAGGCCCCCCCCCCCCAC
>NW_017729013.1:4576507-4579776 GCF_001723915.1 Gavialis gangeticus | reverse complement strand
CCCCCCCCCCCCGCTCAGCTTCCCTTGGCCACTGCCAAAGGGAAGGGAGGGCTGCTCTGGGGCCCTGCAGCTTCTGGCCTGAGCCACTGCAGGCATGTGACTGCATTTCTGGAATCAAAAGTGAATGTCTATTCGCTTGCAAATCGGTTCAATCGACACCAGTTAGACTAACTTGCAAAGAGTGTATCAATTCAGACTCAGGCTTTTTGCATGTCTGTACTTAGCCTTAAGCACCACATCTCTGCCTTACTCTCAGCGTGGCATTATGAAAGTAGTCAGACAAGAGGATCATTAACAACCCCTCCTTGATCGTAACCTTCACAATCCTATCAAGAACCCTGTTCCAGATCAGGTGCATCTACCATGCATTGTTGCCACTACGTGCTCTTTCCCGTACCGCTCTGCAGAGGACAGATCTCGATGCTGCTGCACAGAGGCAGTCGGAGCGCCACTTCAGCACTGCTCTGCGATATGACATTTGCAGGGAAGTGAAAACTTTTTAGAAACATGACTCCCCTAGTCCCCATTCTTTCAGGGTTGGGAGAATGTATAGAGACAGTGTGGGAAAGGCAAGCCAGCCCACGCGGTGATAGTGGATTTCTAAAGCACTGCTGAGTCCAAAGCTTTCTGTAAAGTCAGCACTCTGAGATATGGTCTGGAGGCTTTGTTCTGGCAGCAATTAACTGGCTTAGTCACCAGTTTTTTTTCCTGATGCCATTGACCTGTGGCAGTGAGTAAACAGTATGTTTTTCAAGCAGACAGAGAGCTAGGCTTGGGAGGCTCCTCAAAGACATAAAGAAATCATAACTGGACCTTGATCTCCATGATGGTTAGAAGACAAGAGAGGAAGCAGCAGAATGGGCTGGGTGGTTGCCGTACAAGTTATTTGTCACTAGGCACCCAAATTCAAACCTTAGCAGGTCAGGGGCATAAAGAAGTGTGGTGCTGGGCTTTCTAGACTATAATTTCAAAATGATTTTCTGGCCAATGTTTCAAAGTACAAGTACTCTTGCGTGAAGACTAAGACATGCTTCCCCTTACCACAACACCAGAGTACCCACCCTGCAAGGGGAAAGGTCCCCATGCCATTCCAGTTCCTGACGGCAAGTAGCTCTGCCTACGTGCCACAGTCATCACCTTCCACCACAGCTGGCTAACTCAGCCCATGAGTACGCGCAACTTCATCAGTGCACCTTGGTCCAGATCTGTAGCACTTGCTGCTCTTGTGGTCTATGCACCTACGTCCAGATCAGCCAATATGCAATTCTGGCCTTATCCATCAGTGATGACTCTGGTACCCCTGTGCTAGCACTGCCTAGACCTGACCCCTGTTTTAGTCCTACTTGGTGACCTCTACAACCAACAGCCATTTCCTACCAACTACAGAGTGACCCGGCTTGGAAGGAGTGACCTTTGCACTTCCATTTCAAGGTCTTTATACTTTGTGGTCTTACATAGGGCCTAGCACAGTGGGACCCTGTTCCAGAGCTGGGACCTCTAGCTACTATAATACAAACAAGGAACAGTTTGAAATGTGAAGAAACAACAGGTCACCTGTGATATGGCCACGGCCTGTATTGCTTGGGTGGTGGGGAACAGTATACTTACCTGGATCTGGAGAGAAAAAATAAACAAACTAGTCTTTAATGAATATATTAAATTAAATTAAGGCTTGATCAAGCTACCACAAAAGAAATTCTAGACAAATAGCTGAATTGAATATTCAAATAATTATTTACCAAGCAAACTAAGCTGCATAACATTTTCCTGGTGGGTAGTTTTAACATCCACTTACAGCCTTTCACGAACACATGCTGAAAACATCAATCAACATTTCCTAATGCAGGATGATTGATTTGCCTGACCTCCGCGAACACATTTATATTTGAAGTAGCTGAATAAATCTCACAGAGGGAGTTTTCATTCATTTGGCAGCAGGACCCTTCTTATTTTGCTTTTGTTTTGTTAGTCTTTTTTCCTCTTGCATTTCACAGAACTAAGGTTTTTAAATGCAAAAGAACACTCAGACGTATGCAGGAGTCAGTTCTAATCCTTTGCTCGCACTGAACCCCGCTTTCCTTTGCAGGCAGCAACTTCAGGGAAGCTAGTTGTGGAGTTAGCTGCTACTCATTATGAGGAAGGGAACTGACCAAGGGAAAGCCAGTACTAGTTGCAGGACCTGGGGTAGTGGAAGGGTTGCGATACAGAGGAATGGAGCACCAAGATCAAACCTAGGCTAGGTACAGACATTCAAAAAGCCCAAGGTAGAATTGATTTAAGTTACGTACTTTTTCTGTAAGTGGCATGGTTTTTTAGATCGGGAGCAAACACATTCACCCTTCGGTGGCGCAGGCAAATCTTAGACCAGGTTCCACCATTTTTAAACCAGTCTGTGTCTGCTAAACTTCTGTTATGGGTATAGACCAGTTTTGTGTGCCAAATTTCTGTTCTGTTACAGGTATGGACTGGTTTTCAATCGCTCATACTGGTAAAAGTATGGGTACTGGGCACCTGGCCCCAAACTGGACAGCACGCACGCACCATGAATGATTCCAGTCTCAGGAAAACCGAAGCCATTTAGGAGGCACTGCCCCATCCAGAATGAAGGAGGTTGAGGAGACATCAGTGCTCTTCAGTTGTTAACATCTTCTTCTTCTAGCTCCAGATTTCAAAGGGAGGACCAGCCCCTCAAAGGTATAAATGTGCTTGCTTGTCTTCAGACTCAGGCTCCATTTACTCTCCAATTTCTCCAATAGCAAAGGGCCTCATTTCAACTCAGTAGCCTTTTGGCGAATGTTCTTGCATCAGGTAAGAGATCTATTTATGGTAACTAGCAGTGCAAAAAGACAGGCAAAGATGGTTATGACCAGGGACACAGGTTTTCTGTTGGCTGTGGAAAAACACAGATTTTCCCCTTTAAAGGAGAAAAAGGTGGGAAGCTGCAGGTTTCCCCTTGCAGGCTGGCAGAGTTCCAGCCTGCAAGGGGCTGCCTGGGGCTGGGGGAGTGGCAGGAAGGTGATCAGGCAGGGGGTACCATGTGTATGTGCACATGTACACATGAACGTGGCAGCCAGGAAGCCTGGAGAGTAGCTCCTTCCAGGTAAGTCTATGGGGGGAGGGAAGATTGAAGCCCCCATGGGGAGAGAGGGAGTGGGGCAGGAGCTGGGGGTGCTGCCAGCAGGGCCTGACTGGGGAAGCAGGATGGAGCCAGGGGCAGCTCATCTGGGGGGCCATCTCCCCACCACTGCATGCACTCCTAGGGAGGGGAG
>NW_017729013.1:4557888-4571507 GCF_001723915.1 Gavialis gangeticus | reverse complement strand
GGGGGGCCATCTCCCCACCACTGCATGCACTCCTAGGGAGGGGAGCATGGGATGGGGGTGGATATAGACTGCCCACCTCAGGCTCAGGGCTCTCTGCCCTGCTGCCCTCCCCCGGCAGCCTCCATGGCCCAGCGAGTGCGACCTAGGGCAAAGCAGGGTGGAGATGCTTGGTGCCACTGCCAGAGCCCCACACTGGCTATGCCACCATGGCAAGGTGTTCCCTGCCCACGCAGCAGTAGCGGGGGATGGGGGTGATTTGGCCGTGCCGCCTGTGGAGTGGAGCCGAGCTCCGCACTCTGCTGTGGCTGCATCCAGGGCTCAGCCACTGCTGGGGGGCAGAGAGCTGTGGGCCCTGGCCCTGTAGCCCTGGCAGCTGGGGGCCCCCTCTAGCAGGGCTTGTGGGGCTGGAGGCTGTGGGTTGGGACCAAGGGGTACCAACAGGGCTGGAGGGACTGTGGCCTGGCATATTAGGGCTGCTCAGTAGCACAAAGCAGCAAGAAGGACAGCTGCAGCTGGACCCACACTCGCGTGAGCAAAGGGGCTGGGGCGAGCTCTGATTTTCCATGATTAAAAAACCCAAAATCAAATGCCAAAATATACAGGCATTTAGAATTTATTTTATGATAATGATTGAAGCACTGGTAGGCTTCCAAATTGCTTTAAAATTGTAAATATATCAATAAAACATTGTGTTCAACTGAAATGCAAAAATCTAAAACTTTTGGTTGAGAAATGATACCTTTTATTAAACCAGCTAGGAAACTGAAAAAAAAAAAATTCCTTTTCCTGAAAGCTTTTGGGGTCAAACACCCTTCATCAGGCTCTGGGAAAATGAAAGATGGTAAAAAAGTTGGTCTAATAAAAGGTATCATTTCTGAACCAAGAGTTCTAGATTTTTGCATTTCTTCTAGTCTCAGACCAACATGGTTACCAAATGCATCTCTGAAACATGGAAGATGCTGAATTTTAGCTGAGTTTTGGATTTTAAAACTTCATTGTAGAATAACAAGAAAGATTTTTAAACCTCCCTGCTTGCCATCTGACACTTCCAGGGAAGGAATCCTACCTGTTCTACACAACAAAGAGCAACTCAGAACAACTCACAGAGACACTCGCATGGACCCGGATATATTTTCCATCTCCAGCTCCCTCTGTGCAAAAATGAAGTTTATTTCCTACCTATGGGGACTTTTTACCATCTTTAAATTTTCCCAGGGCTTGATGAAGGGTGTTTGAGCCTGAAAGCTTGCCGAAAAAAGACGTTTTTGTTGTTGTTGCAATTTCCTAGTTGGTCTACTAAAAGGTATCATTTCCGAACCAACAGTTCTAGATTTTTGCATTTCTTTTTGTCTCAGACTACCAGATACAGTCCTGTGTTCAACTGAGAGTGTGTGCGTGCGGCATTTCATTTTAATCATGGAAAAATGCTGATTTTTGTTTTAAATCAGAGAATTTACGCCTCTTCTTATTTTTAAATTAGTGAATTTAACATTTTTGAACAGAGAAAACCGGGATCCCTGGTTATGACAAATTCAGCACTGTATCCAGGACAAGACAAAACCATGTTGTTCCCTCCACATCCCACATGTATACAATAGATATAGATATATACATACATATTTATATGCATATAATACATAAAGACCAACAACATTTATGGTTTAGACATGCATTAGGTACACGCACCCAGACTTGCACATAACGTACGCATGCATGCTCTAGGTCACACATCCTCCCTTATCACAAATGAGCAAAAGTTGTCAACAACAAGTTGAAAACAGAGACAGATTAAAGAAAAAAAGAGAGACTTAAACTGTTTTATTATTTGACAAATCTGGGCCAGGTTCTTTTTTTTTTTTTTTCTTAGTATATTAATTTATTAACATTTCTCTCTCTTTCTTTACAGCAGTAGTCCCTAGGGTTCCTGGTAAGTCTGTCCACTTCAGACATGCGATTCAAAGGGCCACCATTGTATTTTTGTAAATACAGGGTGTTTTTAAAGCAAAGGCAACTGGGACTAATGGATTCCCAATCTGGCTAAGGTCAGGAAAATTCCTTTAGATGTGAGCCAACCCATCACGCAGACATGAAGGAGGAGGAAGCAAACCTTTGGGGAAGCAAAAGGTTTCAAAGCAGGTCACTGCCCGTACCACCAAGTATCATAACTTCCACTGCACATTTCATGCCATATGGTGCTTTTCATATGCCCCGGTCCCTGAAGTCATGTGACCACAGGAGAATTTCAGCTTTCATTCTTTTTAAGCAAGCCATGAGCATCTAACCCTTGGGCTCCTAAAGAAATGCTTGACAAAGTCAACCTTAAAAGGAACAATGCACAGAAGACAAAATTTAACTTATTAAAAAAATCGCATGAGTGTTAAATCATACACGTCCTTTAGAAACTGATGCTTCACTTTTGCATCAGCTCAGTGGTATGGGCTGTGGAGTCTTCTCCACCAAGGACCTGTCACTTCAGACAGCAATCCAGTCCTCAGAGTTCATTAACAGCTGTTTCTATTATAGCCCTGAAAGTAGGGACCACAACATCCAGGACTTTCCTCTGCACTAACCCACACGTGCTCCGATTAGAACGCGTCGGAGCAGACTCGAGTCTGCTCCGCGTGCAAGCCGATGCGCACGCCAGCTGACCGGCACGGCGCTGCGCCGCTTGTAGTCGGATAAGCAGCAAAATGTGCGTCAGTGCAGAGAAAATGGTGGCAGCGCGCTTTTCAACTAAAACACCTTCTGCGTGCTCTAGTTCAAAAGTGCACCACTGCCATTTTCTGTGCGCTGACACGCATTTCCCCACTTATACAACTGTAAGCTATGCCGCACCAGGTGCTTTTCAAAGCACCAGGCGCTTACATGCCCCAGGTGACTATCTGCACCTTAAGATACTTTAAAAGCTTTAGAAAGCCCACCCCAAATGTCACCTGAAATGTAACAGTTCTTCGTTTTATTTAAGTGCTGCCATGACACCATGCTGGGTGGCGGACCTGGATTCACAGGGATGTTGCACCAGCCACTTTGTTAAGCAGGATGCTCCTAAGAACCATCCTTTTTGCAAATCACCAAGTATAGGCTTCAGGCTGGGGGCTCCCCTATAAACAATTCTGGCTGAAAAAAAAACGTTAACGAAGTTAGCTAACCCCTTAGCCAAGCAGAAAGCTTTCATGTCATTGCTGCTCTTTGGTACACACAACTCCAATTCTATCCAAGGCTGAGAGGAGGCAGCCTGACATCAAAGCTAACCCACGGTGCCCGAAGCCTTCATGCTGGGCATGGTGATTAGAAGGATGGGTGGGGGAACAGGGCTTCATTTCGGATTACTTTTTACTATGTTGGCTTTGGCTTGCTTTTCTCTAATCTGCATCACTTCCAGATGCGCTCAGCCTGCAGATCTATGGTGATACACTAAATATACAAATCTGAGAGGAGGACAATGGTTTTATTTTTAATTTCTGAATACTGCACTTAATCTAGATTTAATCTATATTAAATCCATATGGGCTATGTGAAATTCTCCTCAACAGTGATGATTTATTCCATATAAAACAGGTGTAGGACACACCTGATGTTGATTTTCCCAGTAAAGAGATTTACTTCCCTCTAGATATAAATAACATCACACCACTGCACGTGTCATCTGGATGCATACACACTTGCCAATGTTTATAAGAACAATTCAGTTAGAAAACTGCTCTATTTTTCCCTTTTATTAAACTTTTTAACAACTCATCAGCAGTTTAATGACACCCAGAAAGCAAAAGTTCCTGAAGTCAGCAGTGCATTTGCCAGTGAACAGGAGTAAAAGGGAATTCCTCGTGTGACTGAGCTCAGAAATTGGCCAGATTGCTGGCTGCTTTATCACACTACCATGCTAGATTGTTGAGGAAAAAGCTTAGCAGGAAATCAGAAGTATACATGCAGTAGATGAAAAACGCTACTGACTAAATGCCTTTGTTGAGTTAAAAAAATAAGAAAATACAGGAACTGTAATGCTTACTAGGTTAAGGAAATAAAAAAGGCAAAATGGAAGAGGTTTGTATTTAGGAACATGCAATTCCCCCTTACTATCAAATGTGGGACTCCAGATACTTTATCAGAGCAACAGAGTACTGATTTCTTTTAGATGATTTAACCACATTTATTTTGGTCTTGTTTAGATTCCCTTCTTATGTCACACAAAATATAATGGAAACAAATCACAGATCACTACCTGAATTGTCACAGACAACAAGCAACTTTCCATTAAACAACAGATTCATCTTTTTTTTTTTTTTTTAAACCAAACTGCCCACAGATCACAGGATTTCACATCAAGTGCATTCACTGTGGCTGAGCAAGAGCCCACCAAGTATTCAAGTCAACTGGATCAGTGACTGCTCTGCACCTCTGAAAGGCAAGTCTTAATGAGGACAGTCAAATAAAAAGACATTCAACCTTGTTGTGGTTCAAATAAAGGAGGAATTTTTATTCTGTAGGGAAAGATAGTAGGGGAAGGCTAGCTCTCTTAGGAAAAATACCAGCTCTTCTACTTTAACAACATAACCCTAATGCAACAAAAATGTAATGTAACCCTAATGCAACATAACCCTAATGCAACAAAAATGTCCACTTTCTCTGCTTTGTGTGTCTGTGTGCAAAGAGGTTTCTTTTCATTTAAGTGCAAGAGCAGGTGAATGGCTCTGTTTAAGGGGAAAAAAAATATTGCCTGAGAAAGCTCGAGTGAAAACTGATACAGCCATTGCACTGGACATGTGTGTCCATGTGTATGTGTGGCAGTGTGAAGAGCTAGAACAAGCCCAGGTGCCTTCATCTTTATCTGCAGGAGATGGCGGAAAAAAATGTCTTATTTAAGACAAAATGGGTAGCCTGCAGACTGGACTCAGGACACCTGGGTTCTCTTCACACCTCCACAAAGGGATTCATGTAGCACTTTGGACTAGTCACTAGAGGTGCACCGATATATCGGTACTGATAAAAGAAACATTAACATAATCGGCAACTGGAATTTTTGGCCGGTTTAGTTGATAATGTCACCTACAAACGCCGTGTGTACGTACCCAGCCGCAGCATGCACACAGCCAGGAATGCAGCCGGGCAGCGTGGACAGCAGTGTCTGGCCAGTAAGTCTGTGGGGTTGGGGAGAAGGAGCATGGGGAGAGGGGGTAGATCAAGGCCCCCACAGTGAAGGAGGGAGTGGGGCAAGGGCAGGGGCAGGCATTCTCCAGCCAGGGCAGTGAATGCGACCCTGGGAGCAAGGTGGAACCACGGGACAGGCAGCAGTGGCGCTGGGCAGGGTGGCTGCAAGGAACTTTGGGGTGGCCATATCCCACCCCGGAGCCACCCCTCCCAGCATTGCTGCTGCCTGCCCTGAGCACAGCCCCAGCCCAGCCCCCTCACCAGGAAGAGGCTGAAGCAGCCCCTAGCCCCAAGTCCACAGCCCGCCCTCTCCCTGCACATAAATACAGGGGGGCACATGCCTCCCCCAGGGTGTGTGCAGCAGAGGGAAGCTGCCCCCCCCCTCCCTACCCTACCCACCGCCAGACAAGCCACCCATGGTGGGGTTGCATTCATCGCCCTGGCTGGGCAGCACCTGCTCCCGCCTTTACCCTACTCCCTCCCTCACTGTGGGGTCCTCAATCTGTGCACCCCATGCCACTTCACCCCACAGACTTACCAGTAGGGAGCTGCTCTCCAAGCTGCTGGGCTGCTTATCAGATTGGCACTGGCCAATGTGGCTGGTTAATAACTGGCCATTGGTATTGGTATAAATCGGCCATCAGTATCCGCCAAAAAAAAAACTTTATCAGAGCACCTCTACTAGTCACCAAAGCTTTTCTATACTTCCTTGTCCATAACTGTACAACATAAAACAAAAATGCAGAGCAACTCAATGCTCATCAAGTCTTGGCAAAGCACTGCAATGAAAAGAGAAATATTTAACTGAGCATCACTAAACAGACAAATCAATTTTATTTGTCATACAATAGTCTCCATGATCATAGTACTACATTGAAAAACATGTGAAGGAAACCTAGGAAGTTAAAAAGTACATGATCAAGGGCAATGTACTACAGTATGTGATATTTCTACTTGAGAAAGAGTTTATGATATCCTATCCATTGAAGACTAAATTTTGATCCATCATTCACTGAGTCTGCAATCCTCCCTTGAAAACAAAACTGCCCAAGAATAGGTTAGAAAAGAGGAAGAAAAGTACTCGCTAGTGGACATATTGCATTTGCACATGCATGCATCAGATACGTAGTCTACCAGGACATTCACGTCTTCGAGACACCACTTTGGATTATTACATTATTTTATTTTGTAAATTTAGAAAGCTCCTGTTTGAAAGATGAACTATTTTAAATCCGTAATGAAAAACACTAGAGCTGGCAGCATGCCCCTGCTTCCTTGAAATGAACGTTTGTTACTTGCTGATCTACATTAATTTTCAGAGATGTGAGAGATTCAGAGAGCTTGCATATCAATGCAGAACTATGTATGTGCCACTGAAGAGAAAGAACAAACCTTGACATGAAGCTGATGCAAAAAAAAAAGATTAGTGTATCCATTTTGTAATGGTACAGTTATTCTTTGGTAATGCGACCAGACCATTGTTGATGAAGAATGCTGAATTCTGGCTTCAATGCAGTGGGGTGGGGAGATTAAATGTGCTCTGTCCATTTAGCAAAAGCTCTACTAAACTGTTTTTTTCTGTCCTGCTGTGATACAAAGAGTGAAGAGACTTATCAGATGGTTCCAGTAGCGTTCCAGAAGTTATTAGTAACCTAAATAAAATCAGCTGCCTCTGGTCAGCCAAGCCTTCGGCAGCCATGGGTCAGAAATCTGTAGTTTGATCCAAACACCAGCTTTTCCATTGTAGCCACTTCCCACCCACTCAACTTCCCTTGGTAAAAAAGCAAGTACAGGATTATGCATCAAGAGTCATCCTGAGTCATCTAGCCAACCTAGACACAGAGGAGAGAAGGAAAGCACAGTTCCTGTGTGCTGTTAAACCTAAACTGGATACAGAAAAACCTTAATCACAGTGATTTCAGGCACGAGGTTGTGTACAGATTCAGCCTGATACAAATATTCAAGAACTCTTGATGCCACCTGGGATTGGTGGAGAAATAGCAGGCTAGAATGAGGAAAGGTGTCCGTTTCATTTGCCACATTATAGGAATTTGCTACAAAAGCTAGTTTATAGCTCTCCTGAGTGGAAACAAAAGCCTCGAAACCCAAAGAAGGCTCAAGCAGAAGGAGATAAATAGAAAACCAGAAATAAGTAAAGAAATGTCTGATTGTTTCTGAAACCGATGACGTGCACTTTGAATACCTGGGGGTGGCAATGCTGTATTTTCTATTTTTAAAAAAATGGGAAAACATGTACCTATACCTGCATCTTCCCAGTTAAAATATAAATAGGAATTAGGAGATAAACCCCAAATAAAACTGTGCGAGAATTGATCAACATTTGTAGAGGGTCTGAAATCCATGGGTGGAATCCTTTCCAGTTCTCAAGTCCACCAAACCTTTCGATCCACCAATAGGTGCGGACACAGCACCTAAGTTTTCAGATGAATCATAACGTCCCTTTGGTCTTTGGTTAAGACGACATGGAAGGGTAGAGTATTGGGAAGAATGAAGGGTGGGCCCTATTGCTCTATGAAGACCAGCAATAATTAAAGACAGGATGACTAAGGGGCAGCAGTCCTGCAAAGGATGCAACTGAGCACAAAGCACGGTGCTTCAGCATTAGCCTGAGCTCAAGCATAGCTGAACGTGAGGCGTAGCCATCCAAACTAAGCAGCAGCCCAAAAGTCTTCTGCACACTGGCTCTTTACTTTCTCACGAGGAGGGTAATAAAACACTGGAACAGGTTACCGAGAGAGGTGGTGGAAGCTCGATCCTTGGAGGTTTTTAAGACCTGGCTAGACAAAGTCTTGGCTGGGATGATCTAGTTGGGGAGGGTCTTGCTTTGAGAGCAGGGGGATGGACTAGATGACCTCCTGAGGTGCCTTCCAAGCCTCATTTTCTATGATTCTCTGCATTAAGATACCTCCATTGCCTGAATGAACACTCCCAACAGCTCTACTTCATCTCTGCTTCTTTCTAGAGACCCAACCAGAACAACACAAGTGCAGGCAGTCCGCGGACTTACGACACAATTGGTTCCTGAAAAATGCATCTTAAGTCAAAATGTTGCAACTCAGAACCAATCTTCCCATAGGAACAACGTCATAAATGGGGAGCTGGTTCCTGAACCGAGGCCCAATACCCTATTTTCACCAAAAATAACCCATAATTTTGTACTTTGCTGGACTTTGTGACGGGTTCTTGGCTGAAGTCTTCTCAGGAGTCTTGGCTGCAGGTTCTTCTGGAGTCTCGTCTGCTTTCTTAAAAAAAGTGTCCAGGGAAGTCTGGACAGATGTTTTCCAGGGAGCCGGGCGAAGCAGCGAACTTGTTCGCTGGTGTGGCGTTGCGTCAGATCAAGCGTCGTAAAGTCAAAACTGATATCAGAAAATCGAAACACGGTGTCAATTTATGAACGTTTTAAGTGCCGTTTGTTGTAACTCAAAACGTCTTAAGTCGAGGAACGCCTCTACTGGCAGGGGAACACAGTGGCACAAAAGATAGGCTTGATCTTGTGCCCATTGATATGAAGGGGAATTTTACCCCTGACTTTAATGAGAGCAGGATTAGGCCATGCTGGGAGGAATCAAAAGTAAAAGCTTGCGATTCACTGGTCTGGAACAATCACACAAAGTTAGATCAATGCTGGGCAGCTGTTAGCCTGCAAGAGTTCTTTAACTGTGGAGCTAAATATTACACGTCAGTTCAATAAAGCTGGAGCTGGCAGTAGCTGAGCTGTGGTGCAAAGGAACGGCTACAGTGAAAACGTTGATGAATTCCAGGGATAAGCCTATTTCTAGCACAGGGGGTCATTAAGGTGAAGGAATAGGAGGTCACCAAGAAGCCCTCTCCACATCTCCCCCATCGCTTCTCTTCCCGTTTATTCACCTGCATTTGTTCTGGTGACTCAGGGCAGGATATTCCAAGTAAGGCACACAATGCCAAGCACCTAAATCTGCATGCAGGTATCTCAGTTTTTTCAGAGGTGCTGAGCAACTGGCAAACCCCGCCGCAGACAACTGTGAGTGCAAGTGCTCCGAACCGGTGCAAAAAACCCCAGCTGAGTATGAAAAACACTTCTTCTTTAAAAAAAAAATCTTAATAGTTTACTCGTCTACTGAGCAGCATTGTAACAGCAATGCAAATCTGTTATAACAACAACATGGCGGGGCTTTGGGATTCTCTTCGCTGGCAGCGCTCTCAAATAACCGTGCACGCAGAGCAGGATGGAACTTTATTTTAAAATACAGTCGCTCTGTTCAGGCGCCGGGTATCCCAAGGCTCTTCACTAAGCAATGATTTAGAGGTAGCACCACTATGCACACAACAGTAGGTCTCATGCCTGGACATTCGCTCTTATTTCACAGAGAAAAACACTACCGGCGAGGATGCGGCAGTGATCTCCTGACCATTGACTCGGTCCTTTTTTTGATTTCTCAGATAGAAATTGTGTTCATTATGATCTATTAAGTGTAGGCCTCACTGGGCATCTTCACACGTGCTCTTGGGGTGGGGTGCAGGGGGTGTTTTAATTAAAGCAGCTCTTAGGAGCCACTCTAATTAAAACACCCACAGTGTCTAGCGTATTCAGGGTCCTGTGCTTCAAAGTGGTGGTGGGGGCACTTTATCTAAAGCTTATTCGACAAGCTGCAGTTAAAGTGCCCCCACCACGATTTCGAAACACGGGGACACTGAATACATGGAGACGCTGAGGCTGCTGGAGTATTCCAATTAAAACGCTCCAGCAGACTCGATTAATTAAGTCCGCTCGGATGCGTTCTAATTAAAATGCTTCAGAGCAAGTGTCTGGCATGTGTATAGGTGCCCACAGAGGCAACATTAACAGCTGAACTGCTTGCTGCTCTAGGTGGAGGTCATCAACCCCACGGGCTGATTCCAGGCTAAGGGTTTATATACCAGTGTCCTTAACCATATCTTCCCCTTTTTCCCCTGTTGTACACTGGTTGGCTTCTGAGGGGCCTATATTTCAGTGGTGCTGTGTGTATAAGGTTTATTAAGTGCTCTTGAATTTTCTGAGCAACTAAAAGAAGCATGTTATTGGTATGACAGTAGCGCTCCACAGCCTGAATCAGGGTTGGGACTCCACTCTTCCATACACCAGACACAGCAAGAGCCGGCCTTACCCTGGGGAGGTTACAGTCTAACAACAGTGTCCTCAGTGTCCAACGATAAGGGACACGTGGCTTAAAACCACCTATTTATATGGCCTCCATTACTTTAGCATCTTAAATGCCCCAATTTTCAATGCATTTCCCTCTGTGATACAGTGAAGGGGTATCATTGCCATTTCACAGATTTCATAGACATTTGGGCTGGAAGGAACCTCGGAAGATCATCGAGTCCAGCCCCCCGCCCGAAGGGCAGGAAGTCAGCTGGGGTCACAGGATCCCAGCAAGATAAGCATCCAATTTGCTCTTGAAGGTGTTCAATGTAGGTGCTTGAACCACCTCCTATGGCAGACTGGTCCAAACCTTGGGGGCTCGGTAGATAGGAAATTGGGAACTGGGAGACCCAGGTTCACCTCTCAGCTCAGCCACAGACTTCCCGTGTGTCCATGAGCAAGTCAGTTAGCTCACTGTGCCTGTCCCTACCTCACAGAAGCCCTGTCCAGCTTGTGAAGGATCAAAATGCTCTGATTATAGGGGGTATCTAAAATGGATCTGAAAGAAAAGCATGTTGTTAGGCGAGACAAAAATCAACCGGGGAGAATCCTAAAAAATTGCACAAGTCTCTGTTAGAAGATTATCTGCACCAGTGTTAACCCAACAAACCTGGGAGAAAGAAGACGACAGACATGCTGGTTGTCAGAACTTAATGTTTCAGTAAAGTCATAAAGTGCATCCACTGCCATCCAGGCTATTCCTGCCATACAGGGTACGGCACATACAAGAATCCAAGAGGACTGCACATCACTATAACCAACCCTAACCTCCACTCACTGCCTCATAAGTAGCTACAGAGGAGAAATGGGTTTCGCAGCATTATTTTGATGCTTAAGGAACTTCAGATCCTTGGATCAAGAGAGGCAGCACAATAACCCGAACTGGGGACTTCCCACAGAGAAGGCTCTCTCCCTCCCCTCCCTACCCCTAACCTCCCCAGCCCACAAGCTCACTAAGGTCAGAGAGTCTCAACTTAAGCACCTCTCATATGGTAATGTGCCCTGGAGAGAAAAAAAAAAGGTGTCCAGTTTCAGGTAACTCAAACCATTTTAGGTTTCACATTAAATAGTAAGGATCCCATTGTCAAAACACAGTGAAAGGGCAACTTTCTTTGAGTTTTCATTCCATCTTTAGGGAAGGTTTACCTGGCCTCTTTGTTTGCTGAGTTCAGTGTCATCAGACCACCCTGGAGTCTGGACACCTGACACTTTCCAGCTGGGTGCATTATCCTCAGCATTTAGCTACAAATGCTATCTGGCTGTTCATGCTGTCATCATTTGTGAAGGTATTTATCCAACTACTTGATCCAGAAGTCAAATGGAAAGAGAGAGGATTTGAAGACAAGATCTTTGGATCTATAAAGATGACCTCAGAGAAAAGAGAAATACAAGCTCAACCGTATGGGGAAAAAGGTGGTGAACAAAAATCCTTTAAAAAATCAGCAAAATTTCTTTAGCACTTCCGATTCCTTTCCCAACTCACCCTGCTTTGTGAACCATCAATACTACAGATCTCAAGCATCTTACAATCCTTCCAGCCAATAAAAGTCTAGCTAGATCCTTTTCACCAATCACTTTACAAAACCCTGATGGTACCTAATGAAGAGATCTACCCCTATGGGAAAAGTCATTCACATTAATGATCCATAACAAAAACAAATCTCAGTGAGACATCTCTTCTCTCGATACCATGCATTGCTTTGGTCTAGTGATTCCAGCCAAGGCAATAATGTGCTGACAGGGTTAAAAAAAGAAAAAGCTGAAGAGCTGTCACGTGTTTTTTGTTTTGGTGGTTACATCTGGTATATATTTTAAATATAAAAATGTAGCTCAGTTGAACTCTGAAGCGCGTATGTGCCTCTAAAGAAGTTCATCTTTAACAGATTATCTGAAGTATCACCTTTGAGTTCGAAGACATCTGTTACCCTTGGTGGAACGGACACTAAGTACCTGTTCCTTTGTACTTCTGAATTAAAGCAACTATGTGGGGGGCGGGGGGTGTCTGAAAGACCAAGATCTTTTGGATCACAAGGAAAATAGATTCATCTTCCGAAACGGATGACAAGAAAAGCAAGGGGACTGGAAGGCTTGGAGGGCAGATTATGAAGTGGAAAACGTGTGATGGACCGAGTACCAGCTCCGATCCATGCACATATGCAGCCTCGGATTATAGGATGCACTGCACAGGTAACCAGACAAAGAGCAGCACAGAAACCAAGTAACCATAAACGCACTCTGCATAAACAAGTTACCGCACTGGGCCAAGCGGTTGCAAGTGGCTGCCAGCCCACCAATGCCAGACGTGTTCTCCGGTGTAAACTGAGCCCTTTCAAGGATGGATTTGAGAGATTGGGATTGAATTCCAACCAGAAAGCAATTAGCAGACTGTACACATCCATTCAAAATGTATGAGCAAGTCCTGGAGCGTACGTGACAAAAGCATACTGGTCTCGCCAGGCCCGGGGTACTTGATTGGGAAGAATTGGTCCGGCAAGGAGCAGAAACAAGACGCAACAAGAAACAACGCCTGCTCCTCAGAGATGAATCTGCATCATTCAGCACCAATATGAAACCACAAAAATGCTCTGCAGCCCACAGTTCAATCCAGTGCTCACAGTCAGGTTGCAGAGCTCAGCCTAGCCACAGGCAAGTGTCCCACTGGCTTCCCATTTGCATTTTTTATGTCCCCTCCCTAGGCATAAAGAGAACTAAAGCCAGGCTTTGCTTCTTAAGCCCTGCAGCCTAGAAAAAGAGTTCAGACCAAGAGTTGCCACTTCAGATCTCTAACTACCTGCTTGCCCTGCAGCTCACCTCCATGGTTAAGTTTTCTGGTCTAAGCAACAGCGCTGCCAAAGCTTCAAATTCCGCACTTGACCGTATCATGTAAAAGATGAAGTCTCTGCGTTTCCATGGGGATGGCAGTGCTTACATATTTAGTAGCTGTAAGACGATAAGCCCTCATGCATGATCAGAACACTGATTGTCTGGACAGCAAAACAGCCGCGCCGACAAAGCCAGGATGGCGACAAAGCAACAGGCCATGCCTCTCCACCCAAGCTGTGAACGCCAAGAGCAGCACTTTCTGCAAAATCCTATGGATGCTTGCAACTCCTGAGATCAGTCAAGCAAAAACTGGACCCCTCCTCCCAGTTTTCTTGTTTCAGAAATCCAGGAGGAAGGACTTCTGTACGTCCAGAGGAGCAGGAACTCCCTCGCTCCTTCTTGTTAATCTGACATGGTGCAGGGAAAAGATCTCTACTTGCAATATAGTAAATGTTAGTCGGCAGCACCC
>NW_017729013.1:4551480-4552888 GCF_001723915.1 Gavialis gangeticus | reverse complement strand
GGAAGGACTTCTGTATGTCCAGAGGAGCAGGAACTCCCTCGCTCCTTCTTGTTAATCTGACATGGTGCAGGGAAAAGATCTCTACTTGCAATATAGTAAATGTTAGTCGGCAGCACCCAGAGTTAGAGCGATGCTCTCCGAGCAGTCGTTAAAAGCCTTTTTATTATGCTGAACTACTAGCGCCTTTATTTATGCCCTGTAAATAGAGTAAGACAAAGGACGACTGGAACATTAATAAAAATAAAAACCTCTCCACCAATCAAAATCATGCAAGCCAACTCCGTTTTTAACAAAGGGCTCCAATTACCTCTCTACATGGTTATGTCAATAGTTGTGCATTTTAAATAGCACAGGGTTGGGAGTGAGGGTTGTTTATCACATCAGTATTTCTGTGCCAGCTCTTCTATAAAGTAAAAACAAATCACTGGCAGGGCATATGCACACTAAAAACATTCCTTTTGGTAAAATTAAACTCCCTGGAACCTGAACAAATGGCAGGCTTCAACTCCTGACAAAAATCAAAGCCATTTGACTTGTCACTGCATACATCACACTGGGTTTTGTAATTACAGCCCTGTAGTAAGGCTGTATTTGACGTCTGGTTTAAAGAAGAAGAGGTTTAAGGTATAGCCGCTACTGGGGTCCAGTGGCTCTGCTCCCCTCTGCTGAATAGGATGGGATTCCCAAAGCAAGGAATTGGCTCTGACCGTATGCTCCTAGGAGCGGGTTGGGGGTGGAAACAGCATCTCCTGCCCTCAAAGAAATGAAGGGGAATAAAGGAAGCATACCACAGCATTCAACATCATCCTTTGCAGTTGGTCAGGTATCAATACAACCTGGCACTTTTCAACCTTCTTTATTTGCAAAAGAACAAATCATCAATCCTTGCAGCTCTCTGAAGCTGATCTATCCCTCATCCCCAGATGTGGGAAATGAGGATAAACCCATTGCCTAGGGGGTGGTCACAGGTGAGAATCAGAGGTAACACTGGGGAACCGGTAGTGCTGTATGCTGCCGACAGCCTTAAGCGCATCCCATCTCCCCACTCCTACTCCTGACCCCAAAATTAACCAGTGAAGACGTTCTGGAATCGCCCTCCTTGGCCAGCATCAAGCACACAAAAAAAACAGGATTTTGAGAACATGCTACAGTATAAGAAAGGCCTATTCCAGTTTTATGCTCAGTGCGGGCCATGGCATCTCCTCCAGAAACCCCTTTAAGCAATATAGTCGTATGTCCCTAACACATCCCCCTGTATCCCTTTTCTCTTGAAATATCAGAAGCTGAAGCAGTGCAGTAGGTCTGAGGAGCTCCAGAAGGAGGAAGACTTCTTAAAAGTAAATCATGACAGAAGGGAGACAGGAAAAGTGGGTTAAAAGATACAGGAAGCTCTCTCACAGGAGCTCAA
>NW_017729013.1:4537586-4546480 GCF_001723915.1 Gavialis gangeticus | reverse complement strand
CCATTGCATCTCCTCCAGAAACCCCTTTAAGCAATATAGTCGTATGTCCCTAACACATCCCCCTGTATCCCTTTTCTCTTGAAATATCAGAAGCTGAAGCAGTGCAGTAGGTCTGAGGAGCTCCAGAAGGAGGAAGACTTCTTAAAAGTAAATCATGACAGAAGGGAGACAGGAAAAGTGGGTTAAAAGATACAGGAAGCTCTCTCACAGGAGCTCAAAACCTGTGCCATCATCACTGTGCTTAGAGGTTTACAGAATTTAAGGCTGGAAGGGACTGTCTCTATGACAGGCCAATATATTTAATCCAGGAACCCCCCATATTAAGCCTTGGATTTGGGTAACATGTTTCAAAAGCCTTCCATTATTGATAGGAAGACACCCAGAGATGGAGAATCCATTGTTAAAAAACCCCGCAAAAAACCCATTTTGTGCCTTTATTTCTATTTTGAGTTTGTACGGATTCAGCTTTGCAACCACTGGCTCTTGTCAGGCCTCTGGGGTAGACTGAAGTCCTGTGTAAAGCAGAGGAAAGAGACCACTTTACTGCTTCGTGCCACCCAAGACATCCGATATTCCAGAATTTCCTCTGTGATCGGTTTTACACCCCATAATTCGCCTCTCTGTTTCTTTTCGATAGACTAAACAGGCTGACCCTTTAAGACTCTAAGCATCTGGCCTTCTCTCAAGACCTTGGTTCGTTGTTGTGGTCCTCCTCTACACTTCACCTGATTTTTCAACACCCTCCTTAAACCTGTGAATGGGACAGACCCCAAGACCGGCCTCACTGCTGATGACTGCCAAGGTAAAAATCACCTCTTTCGTCTGGATGGCAACTGCTCCGTGCATACATCCAAGGGGGCTATACTGTACAGTCCTGCTACAGCACTACACAGGGAGCAGCAACTCAACTAAGAGACAGCTCACCACACTGAACGGGAAGCTGCTGAAAGACAATCCATGGCGCTTGACTTGGATGAACGTCTAGACTGGGAATGAACAAAATGGTGCAATGGAAGCAACTGACACTGCAATCTGCACAATAAAGCAGCAAAACTGGATCAGGGATGCTCTTAGCCTGTTTGGAAATGCTCATTTCAGCATTTTTTCCCTCCAAAGCAAGCCTACGTGTGAAAGTTGATGCTCGCTCCTTCCCGCTTGCAGATCCTCAGTCAGCTGCCAGGTCAAGTCGCTACAGCTACGAAAGGAAAAAACAACACCCTCTCCCTTTAGAGGACAGAGCTACTACCCAGCTACAGTCATGCTCCATAACCCATGTTACAGCCAACGGAAGACATCTTCCCGCACCCCCACCACAGCACAGCAAGACATATCCCCAGATGAAGTGCGGGGCGTATGGATTAGCAAGCGATGAGCTGCAAATGAGCACCGAAGGGGTGGCTGCAGTCTCCGTGGAGTTCGCGCCGCTCTCCGGAGGGAAGTGGATCAGTTGTGGCCCTTTGCTGACAAGCAGCCAAGGCACAACGTGGTTGTCAGCTGCAGAGCCTGCCGCTTGCCATTTTTCTTTCCAGACTACAGCTGTCGAGTAGTAAATACCAGCATAATTAGAAAGACAGGGGAAAACACAAACAAACAGACTAGACCAGGCAGCACCAGCAGCACTTCTATCTGGAAGAAACAGGTCCTGAACTTTTTCGTCTTCGTTTTTTTTGACGGTGTCTACAAACCCCTTGACTAAGACCAGAGCCCCAGTGCGCGCACACAGTAAGAGGCAGTCCTAGTCCTGAAAATCTTACAATCTGATTGAGAAGAGAGAACGGAAGGAGGTTTTGTCTCCACTTTACAGATGAGGAACTGAGAAAGACAGCAAATTAAGTGCAAATCTCTCCAAGCTCAGCCCCCACTAATTGGCCAGATCGGTAAGCTAACAAAACAAAATTAAAAAAAAAAAGTTTTGCCCGTCTGCTCTGCACGTGGCAGCGCTGAGCCCTTGGGCGCACAGCCCCCAGCAGCATGCCCCGGGTCATGGAGGGGGTCTGTGGCAGAGACTGAAACCGAACCCGGCTCTCCCAAAGCCTGGCCCTACGTTTAACCACACGAAGACCTCCCTTTAAGGCACAAGAGAGGTGCAACATGTACATCCCCATCCGGCATCCGCACAGAAAAACTAACCCCCCCCCCCCGGCACCGACTCTCTCAAGTGCCGAGTTTCGTGTTCTCGAGAAGGTTGCCTGTTTAGCCCTCCAGGGAGGCTGTCCCCACTCCCCATCGTTTCATTAGGAGAGGAATGGTTTGGGCAACTGAAAAAAAAGGGGAGGGGGTAGGACAGAGCAGGCACGGCTCCTCTCGACTGGCAGGTGTAGCTCAAATTGCAATTTGGGGAAGCTGGCATTATGGCTGAACAGCTTCCAGCACCTTCTGCCAGCAATGATTTACACAGAGAGGAAAGCATTTCGATGCTCCAGAAAAGCTACTTTTACTCTGCCCTGCCATTCAGCTGGGGGTGAGAACCACACAAAACAAAGCCACAAAGACCCTGGGGTTTGCCTGTCCGCCTCCAATCAATTCTTGAAATGACAGCGGAAGAAGATGGCTACCCCTGAACACTGAATTATTTAATTATTACACTCAATCCTAAAGGAGTCATTGAGGACACGCACAAGGAGAGCAATTTTTTCCCACCTGAATTGTGAATAAACCATGTAATTCTGCTCTCCCCCCCACATCGTTACGCTGTTACAGTGGAGCGATTAGAGCCTGATCGTTATGTTCACGTACCTTGATGGAATTCCAGTTCTGAATATACGCTAATGAGACACCAGATACCTCTGGTTTTTATTTTTATTTTACTCCTCTGGATCTAACCTGTTTTCCCTCCTGAGCAGCCCACAGGCTTGCTTTGCAACGGGTCAGAAGCACTGGTGTGACGGCTCTGCTGCTGTGGAGCTTTTCCGCTCTGAGCACTGCTAGAAGTCATGGGCTGCTGCCATGCGCCCTCTCCCTCCCAGCCCAAGTATGCATCAGGGCTGGCAATACCGTGACACCACAGCAAAGAAAAGCGATCGTTTCTTAAAATGCCCCTGCTGTCACTCACTCATTCGGCCAACATGCTAACAGAAGAGAGCTTGGACTATCATTCATGATACGCCTGCCAGGCTGCACTTAACACTCCACCTCCCCAGTCATAAATAGCACAGCATAATAAATCAGGTTTTTCTGTGACATGAGCTATAAAAAGGAGTTTTCCCTCCCAGTGCCATCTTTGATTTCCTCATGCTCTTGGAAACCTAATGGGATTTTTACTGAGCAGTTTGGCACTGGATGGCTGCAAACATAAATCCTGACCCTCTCTCTGGGTATATGACTTTGAAGGTCACAAAAAAAACAAGTACTACCTCTCTTTAGCACTCCTATATGGAATTCTTTGAGGCTCAAGTACACACTACTCGGTCCCCTCTGCTGCTTAAACGCGATGGGCTATGTGGAGAGAGGAGAGTCCATACCAAGGAGCACCAGGAAGCAAGCTGAACGAGCAAGGAGCCACCAAGACTGCAGTACCTACCTGCAAATACCTTTTACCCAATAAAGGACTGCTTGCATGAGACAGACTGAAGGCATCCATTTGACAAAAGCCTGCCTGCCACAAGTCGCATCCGTTTCAGCTCACTTAGCAGAGGGGTGCAGAACCGAATGGACACCTCTAGCTATGCTCCTCGGACTGGGTGCACCTGCTCAGTCCACCCTCTTACTGCCCTTACCCTGAGCATAGCTCACAACGTGGTTTATATGAGATTTTTGCCATTACAGGAGCTTCCTATAGCCGACATAGATGGAAGGAGGGTCGTTGGAAAACTGCAGAAGCTGAGCTGGTTCTTGAACAAATGACCAAGGGCTTAGGAAGCCAGCAATCCTGCCACTATGCCCCTTCATCTGGTGGCCCTCCAGGGGACAGGGCCTGGCCATAATGCTCCATCCCAACCACAGGGTCACTCTCCTCTCCTCCCATGATGCAGCCACTCCAACCTTGTGGCTTGAAGCAAGGCATGGAGGGCCTGGCTCTTGGAAATACTGCTGTAGTTGAGCAGGCTTGGGAGCTGGACACAACTCTACTTGGTTGGGTGAGGAAGGAAAATGGCCCAGCCAGACACAGAGACAAGCCAGCACCTCCGCACAAGATGCAGGGGAGGAGAGCCTCAAACCCACAGCCTGTCACTAGCAGGCCCACAGTGGAGGGCCTCTGATAAACGGGGCTTGAGGCCAAAAGCCCTCTCCATAGGAATCCATAATGGATATTGCCTGTGAGAGCCAGGGAAAATAAAAGATAAAATAAAGTGCCACAGTAGGCCAGGAGACAAGCATGTCTGTGCAAGACGGGGGTCTCAAACCCAAGACCTCAAGCTTGAAAGGCTAGCAAGCTGGCCACTGAGCTGCTACCCGGGGCCTACTCCATGGGACTTCTTGATCAGTGACACCGAAAGGAGCTGGGGAAAAAAAAAAGAGCTGCCATCAGTCAGGACTGGGACACAGTTGACCTGGGCCAGGGTCTTGAACCCAGGATTTTGCATGTGGAGGGCTAGCAACCCTGTCAAAGGTAACTGCAGTCACCTTCTACCAACACCCCTTCTTGGGATGAGGGTCACCCAGGGGACTAGGCTGTCTCAGCCCTGAGGCACCAGGCTGCTTGCAGGCTCATGCTGCTCTCCTCTCCTCCAGCAATACGGCCACTTCAACCCCATGGTTTGAAGCAAGACCCTAGATGTGGGGAAGGGGGTGGCACTGGCTCTCAGATCCATAGTACTCTGTGCCCATTAGGAAGCTCCATATGCTCCCTTTATGATGTTTAACAACATGCAGTCAAAATAAAATTCCCTGCTCTGATGCCCTTGTGCGGACAGAGAGAACTAACCCAAGCCTATTAGGTTTAGCCCTTAACACCGTTTTGCTAGCTCACCAAAGAAAGTATTGCACAATTCAATGCAAGGTTTGCTCTTCAGTGGATTCTGTTCACTCGCTCCTTAATCACTATTTTTTTTTAAATAGGGAAGGAAGGAACAATGTCTGCAATGTTATTTTGTTTCTAAGGAAGAACAGTTTATTATTTTTGGTGCAATTTCTCAGATATTTATATTCAGTGGTAGGGGGAAAAACAGACCTCTGCATTTTTGATATACATATTTCCAGCTTGTCTAAATGTAATTTCAAAGAGTGGTTAAGAATGCAGTAGGAAGCAGTGATAGCTGTTGCCAGCTTGGGTAAAACACATACCCTTATGTTACAGAATATTTACCCAAGAGATAAACTGTTCAGTTGTACAACACTATTATGGCATTTAATCTGTATGTGCTGTAACCTCTCTGGATTACACGCATGTAGTTTGGGATTTATACTGCTTCACTGGGGGTGTACTTTGCCCAGACTCCCTACTTTCCAGTTGGTGAATGGTGGTAGCAATCCAAGATAAATGGAAAGAGACAGAGCACCTCTCAACTCATAAGCCAGCTGCTGTGTCCTCAAGACATTGCACGTGTTGGCTAAAAGCAAAGTGTGACAGCGCATTAAAACAACTTTTGTATTTTATTTTTAAAGTTAGATTTTCTCTGTACAACTCGAGGGCAAAAATATTCCATAGGTTTGGTTTAAATATTGAAAAATAGGCCTGGCCATCTACAGAAATCTGTGGAAATGTAAGGGATACCTAATGAGGTGACTATACTTTGAATTGACTCAGTTTGTCCTATAAACAATGAACACGACACTTTTACCCATGCCCAAACTTATTTACTAGAAATAGTAGGGAATTTTTTTCAAATCTAAAACTGATTAAAAAAAATTCTCAGAATTTTGATGAGAAAACAGAAAAATCTCAATTTCATCTGCCTTCCCCTCGGCCAATTTTCAGCCAACTCAACCACCCGCTCATCTCAGGACACACGCAGCTTCCCACACCTGAACATGGAACCGATCCACTTGCTGGCCCCGGGTCACGCCATTCACCAGATACAGGGAAACTGCTGAGACCATGCCCAGCACAGCCGAAGTCAAAGTAGCAGTCTGCCATTATAGCGTACATTGAAGGAGCCAGGGCTCAGAAACGTGGAGGTCTGTTTTCCCCCTGCCACTGAATAATGGTCTTCGGTGTCATCAGGAAGCATAAAGCACGGACTCCTTTCCCTAATGGCCAGTTCTGTCGTTATTGATGGCTTGTGAATGATTAAAGTGCAAGCTGGTCCCTTAGAGGCTAAATGGTTCAAAGGCAAGCCTCTCTGCAGGCAACGACTTACTTCAGTGGATGCCCCCTGAGAAAAAACTAGTCTGATACGTGGCCCAGCTTTTGGTTACAAGTAGGGACCTACCTAACATGCAGCGAGAGAAAGCAATTTTCAGAGCTCGGTCATGACTCAACAAGACGATTTTGCAGTCATTTCACAGTGGTCCGGCCCCTTGGTGCCGATCGGTGGAGAGGCCTGGGGGGGGGGCCGCCACAGGGACAGCCTTCATCTCGACTGCTGACCATACTCGTGCAGCCCTGTCCCTCAGATCTGACTGGTGGAGAGGTGCAAGGGGGCATCCGACATCTTGGCTGCTGCCCTTCATGCCGGTCCCTGGGCAGGCCGCGGTGGCAGCAAGGACTGCTGGCTCTCACTGGGGACCCAGCATTTTATTTGCATTAGCTTTTGGTTTTTTTGGTCATTCACCTGGGAAACAGCAGCCAACACCGTTTTCCGCAATGCTTGCGGAGATCGCCGTTTTTTTGTGGTTTCCACAAAAAAATCACGAAATGGCAATTTAAGTAGGTCCCCAGTTATAACCTTGCCGCTGCTGTTTTCTTGTGTTCAGCCAGCCCTGACAGTTTAATCTGCGCTGCTTTGAACTGCAGATTGCTTGTGTTGGTGGAGAAAAGGGCTGGCGGAGGAGGGGGTGGAGGAGGAGACTCCCCCTGGGAGCATGTGGACACAGCGGTTACTTTCCCAAGGAATATTAAGGTCCTGATCTTGGGTCTGCTGTGTGCATGCAGATGCCTGCGCCCAAAGGGCCAAGAAGGACCTCAGAATAAGTCAAACCATAGGGGCTCCAGAAATTGCTACTGTCACCTCAGAAATTGCACAAACTGTTACAGTATAGAGATGATCAGGGAATTACTGGTCTTTTAATTCTTTTGCATATCTGATGGTAAGCCAAAGGCCAGGGCCATTTCTCTCATCCTTTTGAAGCGTCTTGCTCCTCTAGCTAAAAAAAAAATACAAATTCAAACAGGTTTGAAGATTAAAAGTCTTGCCCCAAGTTCATCCCATGTCTTAACAGGCCAAGTTCAAGTTCTCCCAATCTTGCCTCTACTCTCAGCCAGGAATAATGGTTTAAGACAGGTTTCAATGATCTACAAGTTCTTCAGGGCAGAGACCCTCTCTTTCGGGCCTTGTTTTGTGACATGCCTTTACAGATTCAGGTATTATAGGAATCGTGGGGGAGCATTATAGGAAAAGGGAGGTTTTTACGATCTAACCGGGTAATGACGAAAACAAACTTTACTTCAATGCTAAACATTTTCAGTTGAAGTAATTTAATGATCAACATTGGCTTCTGTTGTGTTACTGCTAGCTGTGAACCTAGAAAACACCACGGTTATGAGAGGGGAAAGTGATACTGTGTGCCTTTACGCAGGCTTTACAACATGCAAATGATGCAGGCCAGGGTTTTATGGTCTCTAGCATCTAAACAAAGCTATAATCTCAAATAGGTTGAAAGAAAGTTCATACAGCACATGGTGGGGGGGAAGAGATTTTGATTCTGTGCACTTACACTCATAAATAATGTCTTTAAAAATTCAAATGCACTCTGCAGAAGAAAGGGAAGATCCCACAGGAGGTGTGAATCTGCAAGAACAAGCACTTTCAATGCTAGAAGAGGGGCTTTGAGAGCCAAACACAAAACTCTGTTTTGATTTTCAACGAGCCTCCTTCTCACCAGCCTCTTCCCACCCACCCTGCCCCTTCTCCCCATCCATTACCCCATACTTCTCAAAATGTGCGATTGGGAAACATATCAATACTGGGCCTGGGTCATGGCACCCCAAGGGTGTCAAACATCTCCAAGTTCAGGGGCGACACTGGGATCCAATGCTCCCAAAAGTGACACAAAAACTTCCGCAGGGATTGCATTAGGTTTTAGAATAAACCATTGATGGAGACCAGCACCACCAACCAGCCTCTCTCAACCACTCTGTCCAGGCCTTGCTCCCTGATCATTTTTGCCTGGACGCGCTTCCTGCTTCACCTGACCCCACAGGGTTCACGTGAACATCGCTTCAGCAGAAAAGTGCTGTGCAAATACTCAAGAGGTAGTAGTTTAGCAAGTAGACAATTATAGCTGACATTCCCGTGGCTCCAAGTAGCAGAAGCAGAGCTGCCCCATCTCAGTACCATTCAAACCCATCTACCTTAAACTATGCTAACTTCTACAGGCTTATGTTGATCTCACTATCTTTTGCATCCAGCTACTGAAGGAAAGCTGGCTTCATAGTCGCTTCTTTACCACAGCAGTGTAATGACCTGTTTTCTAAGGACCTAAAGAGACTATGAACTGGGGAACTGGCTACTTGACCACCGAGATGGAGGTTAAGAAACTAACTACCAAGAGATGCTTGGACAGCGCAAAATTGTCACAGGTCTAAGGAGAAGAGCCGTCTGAAGTACCGGGGAAAGAGAATACCCCACCAAGCAGCCTATGGACTCTGGACATATCAAAATAAGAGAGAATTTAGTGCTTGGACTGTTTTTTGGGGACAATGTGGCAGAAAGGTAGACAGTGGCCACATGTCACCTTCCTGGCTGGCAGAAGCTTAATCACAAGGGCAGGGGAGTTGGCCGCACACTTGGCACCAGCCATTACCGAAGCTGAGCACCGAATTGCTCTGTCTCCAGCAGTGAAAATTTATCTGC
>NW_017729013.1:4528842-4532586 GCF_001723915.1 Gavialis gangeticus | reverse complement strand
CATGTCATCTTCCTGGCTGGCAGAAGCTTAATCACAAGGGCAGGGGAGTTGGCCGCACACTTGGCACCAGCCATTACCGAAGCTGAGCACCGAATTGCTCTGTCTCCAGCAGTGAAAATTTATCTGCAAGGCTCAGCTTGGGGGCTCTCACAGAAGGGATTTCATGAGAGCTACCACAGTAAGCTGAAAGCAGTATTGATCTTCCATAATCCAAAGTTGTGCAGTCATTTATCCATGTGAGCATCAGCCACCACAGCAGAAATGTAGTTATTACACGTCTCATTGCTGAAGCATCTGAACTCACGGTGATAACAGTCTTATATGCAACTGAGACAAAAGAAAGGCTTCTTAAGGAAGTCCCTTGATTTATCTTCCCCTTGTTCTAGTTTCTTCTGCTCAACAGGGCAGCGTCTATTAACTTTCTTCCAGGAAAGTTTTTCAAAGAGAATAATTTCATCACGAGCCATTCACTGTCTAATATCAGGATCCCATAGCCAGAACCATGGGGCTTCACTTTCCAACGCAGAAAGCTTATATAGTTTGAGATCTCCACAGTCAGGTGCCATATAAGCCCCACTTGAACGCGGTCACCCACACATCCATATGCATCATATTTATTCTGTGCTAATCAATACCTGCAGCACCTCTCATTTCTTGTTTCAGAGCCTTCCCACCAAATCTCCTTAAGACATTCAGGCAGTGTTCACATCACAGCTGCCAGTTGCCACTGGAAAGTATACGGGGCAGGAGGCAATAGGACGAAGCCAGATGAAGATCTCGGCAACACGAAAATGAATTAATCCAAAGATGCCCCATGACCTAGCCTTTCCAGGGTTCTTTCAGTGGCTTCTGAGATGATACTTCCATGTCTTCTTCCTGGTATGCCTTGCCAGCTCTCATGGCTTTCTTGAGATGTGTGGTGTTTTTCCCACATCTTCGGCTCCTGCACTCACATTACATCTGTGAGAACTTGACCGTTCATAAGGCCGAGGGAGGTGGGGCACAAAGAAAGAGTGCTTCTAGCCCTTGTAGTTGCAGAGACGAGCCTGAAAATGTGAAGTCGACATACCCCAACGGCCCAGAAAAAAACCCCATAAAAAATTACTATTTTAAAATATATATTTATGATTTTTAAGCCGATGTCATCATTCTGGGGACTCATCGCCTTTGAATGCTCAGGGTTGGCAGTACTGCAAATAGCCTGCTGCCTCCTACACCACATAGGTGTTCTGCGACTTACCCAATGTTTATGAAGCACCTTGGGTTCCTCAGATGAATATTTCTACTAGTGCTACCGAGAGTTTATTGGTCATGTTGCTCCTGAAATAGCCAGTTCACTCTGCAAAGTCTCCTTTGAGTAGCACAGTCTTACTTCAGGGCTGAGCCCCCTGTCGAACTACAAAGCAGCACTCACTTTCCAAACCAGGGTTAGGGTGATGGGAAGGACGCCCAGGATGGGACAGGCTTCCGGGCTAGCTCTTTGAAAAAAGAAATATTACCATAGTGTACTATGGTAACAATTAGAAAGTGAGGGCCTTCCATGTGTTAACTCAAAGGAGCCTCCTACTGCAGATCCATCATATTCTTTTCCCTATGGCCTTTGGCAATCTGTCTGCTTGAGCCGTCAACATTTCTAGTTAGCTATATCCAGTTACATCATGCCATTTTTTCTTACTAATTCCAGCCCCTCTCCCCTAGAACAAACTAGCTATTGTAACCTGAATATTCACCTGAAGGCAAAAGAGAGTTAAACATTAAACTACAGCAATTTTCCATCCAGATCCCTACACACGTAATTCTGCTTTTAAATATCTTGAACACAACTTGTAATTAAGCACACTATACAGTCCACTCTGTGAGGTCATCCACGCTTGTTAAAACACAGCCAGCTTCTACTGAATTGACCTTTTGCTGGGAATCTGGGTACAGTTTGCCTCTTTAAAAACTATTCCATAAAGCTGAGGGCTTTAAACAAAGGCCATCAGTAAAATGAATCAAACGAGAAGCCCTGGGTGTATATTTTACAATTGTTCAACCACCGCCAACTAGATCTATGCCCATTTCACAAACTGAGACGTAGATGAGAGCATCGTCAAATTTTAAATATGCCTTTGTTTTGAATAACCTTTTACATTTGTTAAAACTTAAAAAAAATCCAGTTGCCATTCATTGTTTTGTAGATGTGGCCAAAACATTTTGATGGAATAGATTTTATTGGACCACGTTGTTTCCTTGGAATGGAAACATTCTGTTGGAAAGCTGATCACTGACTTGCATAAAATTTGACAGAAAAATGAGTGAATCACTTTGACTCATTTCAGTAAAGAACAAATGGTTCATTTCCAGCCAGTTTTTATGTCTGACTGAAATTACATAAGTTGCTATGTAATATTTTATAGTCTAATGCTACAATGTTATCGAACCTATTCTATGTTTTCAGATCAAAATTGTTCTGAATTTTCATTCCGCAAGAAATTTCAGTTTCTCATTTCTGCTCAGAGGGGACTGAAAGTCTAAAATATTGGATGCAGCACAGAAATCCCTTTTTCTGAACAGGTCTACAGTCCCACTTACATTTCATGCCATTTGGTAAAGTAGAACTTGATCTGTCAGTTTTGTTTCCTATACAGCAGAGGTTCCCAAACTTTTTCTTGTTGCCTATCCCCTTCCAGATTTATCACCTGCTTGTGCATCCTTGCACCCAAGATATTAATACAACGATGTTAATCGTGCGAAAGCATGCAGTTTTTCATGGTGTGCAGTTATTCAACTAAGCGTTTAGTTATTCAACTAAAGAGGCAACTGGTTTAATCCAGGGTTGATTGCCCTGGGTTTCAAAACAGGCTGGGACAATCCTTTCCACATACATCTTGAAAGGCAATTAACTCAAATTAATCTCGATTGTCCAGGGGCAAAGTGTTAATTCAGGTATTTCCCTAGTACTTAGGGTGGGACAATAAGTCTGTAGGATAATTAGTATGACTGTTTCATTCCCCTTATCCTCTTATCAACTGGTTATCCCCACTGGAAAGGAAGTCAGGTTGGTTTGATATGATTTGTTCCTACAAAATTAATTTGGTCTGCAAGTATTTATTCCCACAACCTGCAGATATTCACAAACTGAAAGTTTTATAACTTGCTCTGGTACAGTGGGTTTCACTCTTCTTTAGTTTGCAGCCCCCTAAAAAAATGTTGAATGAAGGTGTAGACCCCTTTGCAAATTTTGAATGGAGCTGCGAACCCCCCTGAATCGTAAGTGTGGGTATTAACATACCTTTGATTGATCACAGTCACCTTTTGCTAACCCCTTAGGCAGTACTCCAGCTGTGGCCTGACCACTACCGCATAGAGGGGGAGGATCACCTCCTTGGACCTGCTTGAGATGCATCTGTGGATGCATGACAAGGTGCGGTTGGCCTTCCTGACCGCGTCCCCACACTGCCGGCCCATGTTCATCTCGGCATCAACGATGACTCCAAGATCCTTTTCTGCCTCTGCACTGACGAGAAGGGAGTTCCCCAGCCTGTAGGTATGCTGCTGGTTCTTCCCCCCCAGGTGCAGCACCTTGCACTTGTCAGTGTTGAAACCCATCCTATTTTCATCCGCCCACCTCTGTATCCTGTCTAGGTCTGATTGTAGCCTAGTCCCCCCTTCTAGCGTGCCCACATGCCCCCACATCTTAGTGTCATCAGCAAATTTGAACAGGGTGCTTTTTACACCCTCATCCAAGTCACTGATGAAGAT
>NW_017729013.1:4510309-4528652 GCF_001723915.1 Gavialis gangeticus | reverse complement strand
ATGACCTCAGCTAATCCCCTCAGCACTGGGGGGTGGAGATCGTCCAGACCAGCTGATTTGAATACATCCAGTCCCTCCTGAAGTTCCCTGACTAGATCCTCCCTGACCCGTGGCCTAGGTGCGCCTCCCCTGGGGCCCGAGGGGGGCCCGGTGGGGGCTGATCTGGTCCCTGCTCAAGAAAATGGAGGCAAAGAAGTCGTTAAACAGGTTAGCTTTGCCGTCTGGTGTGCCGACCAAATTTCCTAGCAACCGAGACGTCTATGAATTCCCTAGGACTTCCTTTTTCTCCTGTTTAAAGATGGGCATTACGCTAGCCTTTATTTAGTCCTCTAGCATCTCGCCTATCATGTAAGAATTCACAACGATTACCAACAGTGGCTCCAAGATTTGTCATATAAAATAACGTTGTTTTATATATAAAATCATATAGTGATAGTCACAAAAGCCTAACACTTATTCTCAAAATGCAGAGATAAGAAACCTCCTTAATACTTCTAGGTTTCATGTGTTCTTTACACTCCCCTTCCAATGTATGGGAAGAAAGGTATGAGTGAAGAAGAGGCAGGTGGAAAAGCTGAATACGTGACTGCGTAGAGGAAAGGCCAGGTTTCCAGCAAGGCAGTTAAGCTGGCTCCACTTTACCCGTTATGTTGGAGGGGACACGAGGCTTACAGCAAGCATCAGACATCTCCCAATTCCTCTCAGGAGAAAAGCGGTGGATCTGCCAACTTTAGACAGTGGCTCTTGCCACATAATCCCTGAGAGGGGCCCAACAAAAGTTGTCTGCTGCAATCAGAGACATTTCACACGGCCACAAAGGAGACAAGGCTGGAGCCTTGAGGGGAGTGGACACAAAGCAACATGAAGAATGTGCACAAACGTATAAATAACGTTATGGGGAAGTATTATAGGGCACTTATCATGGTAGGGCCCTGGGCCAGGTAGGCTACTGTTGCACAAAGAAGGAAAGAGCAAGTCATCCATTTTTTGAGACAGAACAGCCCTTGCAGTTGTAGCACGAGAAATGGAGTTTCTTTTGGGCTCCCCAGGGAGAGGGCACGCTCTTCCAGTTCTGGAGAAATGTCTGAGCTTTCATGAGAGTCCCGTGCAGGATGTGTTTTAGGGACTGGGAATTTCCAGTGTGGAAATGAGCCCTACTCATAACTTTGTTTTTAACTAAAGGAAAAGTGGAGAAAGACCGGCTCATTTGCATGCAAACTTAAACATATACCATTCACTTTGCAACCAGACTAAAAATCACTTTCAACAGCTGGACTGCCAGGGTGCCAATGCTCTTGGAGCTCTCCGAGGCTCCTAGAAACTCGGCTGGCTGCAATGTCTGTGCAACATTTTCACAGGGAAAAAGGAGGGAGGACGATGCTTATGCCCTTGAGAGACAGAGGCCAAAATTATTACTCCAGGCCCTTTTCTTAGGCACAATAGGTTTCTGTACATGTGCGGGGATGCTGCTCCGATGCGCTGCAATTAGTGCGTCCCGTGTGTTCGGCTTCTCCATGCTTCAAAACGGTGGCGGGGGTTCTTTAACTAAGGCTTGAATCAACTTTAAAGTGCCCCCGCCATCATTTTGAAGCGCAAGGATGCCGAATACACAAGACACTGCAGGCGCTTCAGTTAAAGCAGCTCTTGGGAGCCTCGCTAATTAAAGCTCCCCACCTCTTCTCTCCCCCCTGGAGAACATGTAAAGATGTGCCACAGTCACCGATTCACAGCACAGTGCCTAGCAACTTTAGAAAATAAATTTTCAGACCTCTGGGTTGAGAAACTCTCCCTCATCGTGATCATCACATAAAGAAGCCTTGCACAAGGGCCTCTTCCGAGGCGTGTGCAACCTCAAGGTGTAGCTACGTGCTGGTAAGTGTTTTGCTGGGAACAGTGGTATTGCAGGGATCCATATTCATCTCCTTTCAATACTTTCCATAGCGAACTTACAACAGGCATGCAACACCCATTTCCCAAGGTCCCAGCACTGACCTCTTTGGGTTAAGTCAGGCTAGATTCTTGCTGAACTTGGAATTGCCATTAGTCATGACGATTTTGCAAAGGGATCATTGTCAACAACACTGAAGATGATGCATAGGCCAGAACAGATTCTGGCTCCTTTGCTCTGCCAATGAGCAATAAAAATCTCATGTTAATTAGTGCTGTGGAAAGATATGGCTTTGCATCCGGCCAAAGAGTTTAGGCCATAGGAGTAGGAGGTGGCAACTCTAGAAGCATTTTCTTTATTGATTTCTGTTCCATCTGCTCTGCTTACCTAGGAGGGACTTCAAAATTTAGTTAACATGCTCCCAGGATCTTTAATTAACTTGTTTTATTTTAGGAGGCTGAAAACAGTTTGGGTTCAAGGTGTCCCTTAAGTGACAGCCTCAAAATTGCTGCTTCCGTTCACCTTCTGAGCTTGTGATTAAGATGGAAAATTGATTGATTGGTGCCCGCAAAAAAAGAGGAATTTAGTGTCAGTTTTTCGCCTGATCCCTTAATTCACTGACAGCCAGAGTCTGTACCTATCCCTAACTTAGGTAGCATAAAAAATAAATAAGAAAAACAGCAGTGCTCATCCTAACACATGGAAGGAGTGAACAGGGTCCATATAACTCTGACCTTGCCAAGGGGTCTGCTCAGCATGGAGGCTATCCACTCCAACACTATCCTCTGTATAATTTAGTCTATAAGATGTCATCATGCCCTGCCTTTTCTCTATCTATACCCATACAAAACTGTATTCTGAGATGTCCAACAATCCCCTGCTCCAACTGCTCAGCTGATAACTTCAATTGATCAGTTCCTCTTTCAGCTCCGAGCCTGCACTCCGCAAACGTTAACTAATGAAGCCTCCTATCTCCTCTGTGAAGACAAGAGTTTTATTATCCCCATTTTACAGATTAGAAAACAGAAAGGGCTCAAAAGGCTGATCACGCGTGACACTGAAAGCAATGGGAGCTTAGCTACAAACCATTTGATTCAGGTCATACAGGACTCGTGCAAGGCCAGGCAGTCAATGAGTAACGAGGCTAGGGATGGGAACTTGCAGGGATCCTAATCCCGAAGCTGGTGGCCACCACACAACTGAGACATCAAAGCTCCAGCGTGATCAGTAAATGAGAGATGCCAGTGCCACTTTCCTTGGCAGTTGCAAGGCTCTGCATACAGACAACTGGATCTTTGATCTAGCAAGCCTCGCTAACAGCTGGCCCAGGACACTGTGCCCTTGAAAACTTGAACTCGGGAATCTTCTATAAACTATGTGGTCCACATGTGCAAAGACCCTGCATAGGAAACTGTGAAGCAGTTGCAGATTCAGCTCAAACTTCAGTCCCACATGCCAGCATGATCGGCCTCTTCATTTTTATGCCAAGCATTGTGCAGGAATGTCATTTCAGCTGCCTTACTCCAAACTAAAAAACAAAAAAAGGTCAGGGGAAGAGATCTTCTTTAGAAAGAAAGAGAGCAAGTTCAGGCTGCCTAAAACATGGTCTCACTTCTTGCATAACAAAAGCCAGCAAACCTCACTCGGTCTTTCCTAGCCAGCCCAGAACTTGTGTGTGAGCTCCAGCACCCGTGCAGGATATTATAACTTGATGGTTTGTAATGCAGTTGCTCGCATTGTGGGTCTGCAGTATTGGAACAGTGCCAGACACGCTACAAGCACGCAGCAAAAAGATACTCTGCTCAAAAGAGTTTACAACTCACAGTAAAGCACTATGAGCAAAACATTACAAGCAGAAGAGCTCCCAAGCTGCAACGCAGCAGCTCTAGGACAATATCTGACTTCTTGGGCTATTTCAACATTGGCAGCATTTCTTTTAGGCATCGCAGAGCAAACAGCTGCAAAGATTTGAACAGAGGTGCAAGGATTCAAAATGGGGGAACCTTGAATGTAGGGACCATAAACATCCATATCCATGTATAGACAGACCTCACTACACATCAGAGAGCAAACAAAACATGAAAAATACAATGAATCATGTAATGTCACTTATTTCTCATCTGGCACATCAGACTTGTACACTACCACGAGGGGAAAAAAGTTCAGAGCATTTTGGGAATGGCATAAAAACTGAAGAAAACAGTCAACAGAAGTAGCGAAAACTTCAGCCACAATAATCCCTAGGCCCCTGTCCCTAACAGAAAAGGCTCTGAATAAACACCGAGTCTTAAGACAAAATATTAGAAGTAAAAGGACAGACTTCCCAGACAGGAGATCTTGGAGGTCTGGGAAACTCAGTGATAAACTTCAGATCACTGAAGGAGAGGAAAATTACAGAGGGAAAAAAGCAAGGAAGTGCCCTGCTTTTCCACTCCCAAGGTATGCACAAGATGTGCCAGGTTGTCAAGGATTATTTATGAAAGGAAACAAAACAAGTGGGACACACTGGGTCTTTAGCTGGCATCACAGTGCAGATAGTGCAGTCCCATTCCCAATCTTCTACCCATTTATTGCCATGGACTTAAACAACTGAAGAAGAGATGCCACAGAGGTGTAGGACTCCGTCCTTGGTGTCTTTACCTACCATCTTTTAGAGTCATCTTAGTCCCACTGATTGAGCACAGACCTGGGAAGCTAGCAAATCTAAAAACTTGACCCAGTGCTGCTCCTTACCCGTAAATTTATTAACAAGGTTTGTATGCCTAATGAAAAGGGAAAGCTAGCCAAGGAAGTGCTCATGGGTCTAGTGAGGAGATCTGCTGGTACCTGACCACGCTTTCTACCAACTCAGGGAAAAAAAATACTAGTTCATGGCAATGTCAAAGAATAAAAGCTAAACCTAATTGTGAGCTAAACCTAATTTCCAGTCACACAGTGGACACATTTTAGATTAAATCACAGATGGACTTCTTTTTACCAGACATTCAATAGCACAGCGAGGTTTATCTTTGCCAAGACGGGTAAAGCAGGGTCAAATATTGCACCGGATTTCCATGAAACAAAATTTCAGTTTCACTTAATGTTGCAGGGAGCACATGTTGTTGGGCCGCGTGGTGGGAAAACGTCATTGCGTTACTGGCCTTTCGGAAACAGCTAAGCACCAGGAAGCACCCAACAACCTTGTACGCCTACAACCAGAAGAAGCCACACACAACTCGACTTGGGTATTCTCGAGAAAAAATACCAATAAATAAGGACAGGGCTCTCTACCTGCCCCCCAATTAAACTAATGGCAAGACTCCCATCAATTTCAATAGGACCAGAATTTCTCCTGTTTCACAGGCTGCGTCTCCTCATTATCAAGCAAAACCATCCAACACTGAGCCAGGCTCCTTTAATCTTCTGCCTTGAATTACAGTATCAGCCTGATTCATATCAGCTTGTTCTACTGCCAGCTGTAATGCAACAGCCATACAAAGAAACTCAGCCTTGATAAAAGGATTGACGGTGGCTCCCGAAGTTAGAAACAAAACAAGGCTCGGTTAAAAAATAAATAATCACAGCTTTAAAACATTGTTGTTCGAGCACTTTCAAACCAGGATCTTCCCTATCAAATACCAAGGAAATTGAAGAGGATCAACAATGATCACAACTGGCCACTGATGGCTGTATTCCCTAAATTAAGCCCTTATATTAGATGTAGCAATAAGATAAATGCACTATTTCCACCGTAAACCTGGAAACTTGCATATGGCACCGCCGCAGGATGTTTAGTTGGTGCAAGTCTACAACCTCCCGTCTCCAACAGGGATTTGACTGGTGGCTGATACCTATTGCCTTTCACCTTGCAAGATGCTCTACAACCGTGTGAACTCTGCCTGTTGCTGGGCAACATGCTCGGCGTGCCTAGGTGGGGATGATGACTGAAAACAAATGGTCTTTGGGGATGACTAAGCTGAATGCAGAGAAGCAGATTCCTAAACGGAGGCCAAGTCCTTCTACTTGGACACTCTTGTCAAAGGCATTCATATGCTCCAGTGCTGTTAGCTGGCAATTTCAGGTCCAAAAAAAGCTGAGCTGCTGCTTCTTACTGCTCTGTGCCTAGAGACCAGAGGACAGTCCGTCTCCAAAATTAAGGCTTCGTGTCACTATGGAGCTTATTTCACCAATCCATGCCAACCACAAACAGGATGTCCTCTGGCCTCAAAGAGTGAGGCCAAGGGCAAGAGTCAGAAGAGCGTGACCACATCAACTAACCTCTACACCAGTGCCTTCTTCTCCTGCCCCAACACAGAATGGTTTCAAGTCATCCTGGAGCCAGCCAAATAACACATGTTCCACGACTACAATATTTTACTTCATGCGTGGTCAACTTGCACCTGACCCAATAAAATAAGAGCAGGTGTCTAAGTGGTGCATACACAGTTCGCATGTCCCCAAGTACCCCAGGCCTGGACTTTGGCACTGGCCAAGCAATTATACCCAGGAATAGAATTGGGGTTGTATTTTAACTTCCTATTGCAATCAACTGAGAGCCACAAATGTGATCAGGGTTGTGGGCTCCCAGCCTCTGGACTATACAGGTTATTGGAAAAAAAAAAAAATCAAAACAAGCACCCCGGCCAACTGTAAATGGGTTTAACTGAAAATCACTGTAGGTCCAGTCCCAGCAATTAGCTGACATTACAATTCAGCTGCCTTTAGTATTTGGAATGACAGAGAGGCATAGCTCAGTTGTGCACCTCCATCTTTCTCCTTGCTTTTATCAGATGAAAAATTCCCGCTACGTGCATAGATTACGTTTTGGCACTTCCCCACATTTACTCATGAACCCATGTCCTGTAAAGTCTATAGAATGTCTCCTGTGGCAGGAGGATTTTGTATTATTGTAGCATCTTTCATGCTTTATAAACAAGTCCCCTTCCTGTGAGGTAAGCCTTAGCCCATCTCACATGTGGAGAGGAGGAGATGTTTATACTTCAGTTGCTGCAGCTGGAAGAGACATCCCAGAGGTTACTCCAGCCGTCCCAGGTGCTGCTAGGACAGTAGCTATGGTGGCACGCAACTCAGCAAGGACGGGAAAACCCACGAGGAGCAGGGGAGATGCTCAAGCAGTTAGTCCACATTGACTGTTGTGGTTATAACACTAGTAATACCCATAGGTGGAGCCACAATTTTCAAAAGGGGAGGGGCCAGGAGCTGCAAACAGCACTACACAGGTGGTTGCACTGCCCCATGGGAGCAGAAACCAGGGGCTTTCCTCAAGTCCCTAAATCATATAAGAATCCTACTCCCCAGCCCCCTCTCCCATCCCCACCATACACAGCAGCACCTCTCCTCCCCTCCCATTCCCCTCTCTATTTATGCCTGTGGGCACAGGGAGACCCTCCTGCCACCACCACTGTCCCAGCCACTCCTGCCCTATTCCAGTTAGAGCTGCAAGGAGGTTGCGTTGGGAGGCAGGTTCAGCTGAGGACAGCGATGGCGGCAGGCAGGTCCTCCTCTTTGCCTGCTCCCAGGCTGGCAGGAACACCTGTGTGGGAAGAGAAGGGGTGGAGGAAGCTGCTTGCTCCCACTGCCACTGTCCCTAGCTAAGCCCAGGTCCCCACACATCCTGGTTGGTGTCACACAGAAGTGGCTCTGGACCTCCCCCCTGCCCCAGGGGCAGCTCAGGCAGGAGAAGGGAGGGGAGGAGACGAGATATGTAGCTGAGCATATGTGGGAGAAGGGAGGAATTCATACCAACTTTGGGGACTTGCTCCCACAGCACCATGGTTCGAAAGAGGGATGTGATGGTGCCACTGACCCCACTCTGGGTCCACACAGTTAATACCCAAACTAGCCAATTTAAAGGTAGCTCAGGTATATCTGAACAAAGCTACAGTCATGGCAGTGGTTGCAGCATAGACAGCCTAAGACAGGTTTACTGATTTATCTATGGCTGCATAAGTCAGCTACAGGGTCAGAAGTAAGTTTCTAGTGCCCTAGCTGCCTGCTCTCTGCTTCAGCTAGAAGACAATTTTCCTTCCCATGCAGAAAGATCACGATGGATCCATTTACTTCCCTCAGCCAAAGAAAGATCAAGTAATGACATTAGTAAGAGGGAATTCATTCATGATTGAAGAAAGCTGGGACATCACAGGAACAGACACCATGTCCCTGGAAAAAAAACTCACTGAAAAATAATGTACGTTTTACAGAAAACAAATGTTGGTAGAGCAAAGAGCTTTCCAATTCAACCCCTAAGCTATTATTTTGATCAACGCGACTTTAATAAGGAATCTGAGAGTGGTGAGAAAACAAATCTGATAGTGTGTCCTTTCAAGGTTATGCTCTTAACCCCATATGAAAAAGGCATTTATATACAATGAATGCAAAGCTTTGTGCAAGACAAAGACATATGAAAGAATCAGTGGACCAAAAGAGGGTGGGAAATGTCATTTCTTCTAGTTTAAAAAAATTACAGTGCACGCCAGTTGCCAATTTTATAAGGTTCTCAGTTCATCTTTGGGATGATCTGAGAACACAATGATTAGCAGTGTGAGATGACAGTGATCAGTAGCCAGTTCCTGGAAAGCTGATAAGTTATTAGGCTAAACAATGCATCACTATTATGAGTAAGTCAGTGCACTAACTGTAAATTTCCTTGAAAGCTGAGCAGTGCATGATTACACTGGTACACTCGGAGACTCCCTGCTGGCAGCTCAGAATTCTGCTATTGTTCCGAGTGCTACAATCATAATAGTGCTCTGGGTACGGCAGCCTGAAAATGTATTCTTCATAGTCAGCCTGGGTGATGGCAGCTGTCATCTGAAGGATACTGGGAAGCGAAACATTCTCAATCCTGAAACGCAGCTATTAGAGCCCCTAAACACACATGTTTTTGTTTGTCATCACAAGCTACCTCTCATTTCTAGCTGACTTAATTTCCATTTCAAGAGCACTCTGACTTTGGAATGACATACATACATATGGCTCCACTGAAGCGTTTTTTGGGGTTCCCCCCTCCCAATGACCCTTAGAAGGGTTTCTGTTGTTGCCCGAAACCTGAATGGACATTTGTCAAATCTACCTGAATACACCTTCAAGGCATAAGCAAAGAACAAAGGTCTCCTCCATGTACAAATCTGAATGAAGTAGGAATTTAGGAGGGGAAAAGAAGAGATCAGTACTAGCAGGAAATGAACCTAAAATGGTGAATGCAGAGAGAAAACAAGGCCCATATTTCTCTCACTCACATGCATACACATACAGATCTGTTAGAGATGGTGCAGAACGAGGTATAGGTTTCTGGTTCTACCATAAACTTAGTACATGAGTGTGGGCAAGTCGTCACACTCTCTGGCTAGGGACAGACATTCAAAAAGCCTGAGCCTGAATTGATTCAATCTTTGCAGGTTAGTCTAACCTGGCTAGGCTGAATCAGTTTGAACAGACATCCTAGATATGCTGTCACATGCCTGCAGTGGCTCAGACTAGATGCTGGGGGGTCGCTAAAGCAGCCCTCCCCTTCCATGCTACTGAGCTGAGGAGGCATGGCCAGGCCCAGGCAGGATGCTCTGATTAGGGAGGGGTTCCCCCCCTCCCCTTGATAACAGAGTATTTATCAGCTCTGTTACCAGCATTTATTACCCCATCAGAAAACAAAACCTCTCTCATTAGTTCAAACTGTTCTTAAACAACTTGTTCCAAAGAAGGAATGGAGGGATATCACCAGCAGACCTGTTGATTAGCTCCAAAGAGCCTTAAACCACTGTCCTTCGTCCCATCTCCTACAGCACGGACCATAACCAGTATGTGGCCCGCTAACTAATGTTGAGAGGTGTCTGTGCAAGGCAGAGGGGAGAGGGGAATCCCTACTTAGCAGAAAGTGGTGAGGGGAGAAGGGTGAAGCCAGGCAGATGCCTGAGGTCTCTGCCAGAGCTCCAGCCAGGGAGCAGAGGGGAGGGGCCAGTTCTGCTGTAGAGCAGAGAGCCCCATCCAGCCCAGAGAGCATGCTGGCATGCTGGGGGAGTCTGGTTTAACTTAAACCAGGAAGGGGTCTGGGTTAGACACTGAATAAACCGGTTTGACCTAAATCAGTTGAATCTGATACTACATTCAACCAGGTTTATCTCAAACCAATTTCAGCAATTTTCAAACAAGTTTATGTGCACTGAATATCTGTGATGTTACAGGTTTAAACCAGTTTCTGATCACTTAAACCCATTTATGTGTAGTGTCTGTCCCTAGCCTCTGTGCCCGTGTCCCTGCCTGTGTAAGAAGACATCAGCATTTACATGTCTCTTAGAGGTGCAGTTAAGCATAACTCATGATCAAAAGCATAGGCCAGAAAAGTGTAAGTGGTAGTTACTGTATGCTGTAGAGGTACTGAAAAAAGTCAATTAGGGCCTCAGCCTTACTGTAGGGATACAGTGTAGGTTGAAACCATTGCTCCCCTGAATGCTCATTATTATGTAATGGGGGGGCGGGGAAATGGACAGCAGCACCCGTCTTCTACCTAAAATGACTCCTTCCTAGCAGAAGCTACAAAAATATCATATTTGCAAGTTCCTGTGTGAAGAGTTTGTCTCTCCTCATTTTGGGTCTGTCACACCAGACAGGTTGAGAAGTAACCTATGTTAGCAAGCAAAACTTTCAAATTCCTTTTGTGGCTTCATTTTTAACATCAAGAAGCCACGGAGGAGTCTAAGCTATTCTGCCTTTCACTGAGCGTTAGGGCACTAAGCGCCTAAACCATTTGGAAAATGGCACTTTGGTATTTTGGAGAATTGTATCATTCAGCTCCCATTAAGTCTGACATCAAACTAATAAGAAATGGGAAGAAATCATCACACTAGAAACATTTGACAAGTCCTTAAAACATTGCTACTAATTCATTTTAACCCTCTTATCTAGACTCAGTTCAAAAGCACGCTCAACTTTTATTGCCCTTTCTCTTAAGTTGTACAGTAGATGTAACCAAGCACATGTTAAAATAAGCTGGGGAAAAACTGTACTGATTTACCACATTTTTTAATTTAGGGACTTTTGGTGGTTTTTTAATTTTTCAGACAGTAAAATAGGAGGAAAAAAACATTATCGCTACTGGAGTTTCTCCCCAAAACAGAATGCAATACTCCAAAACATTACTCCAGTAACAGGCATGCTAGCGGATGTGAACCTGACCATCTTATTCAACGCATTGCTTCTATCTAGACATGTGGCAGGGCCTACTTAAATCACGCATGCAAAGGAGATGTTAGCCGAGGACAGCTAATACCTATCTTGGTTGCTGTGGTCATCTAGAAAGTTACACAACTGTAGTAGAGTTAAAAAAAAAAAATTGAAGTTATAATCTGTGGAAACAGCTCAATTTGAAAAGAGATAACTAGCGATAACGTGCCATGGATCCCTGTCAAACAGACTAACAGCCAAGGACATTGTGGTTTAAAGCTCTAAAAAACTACTATAAACAAAGAAGAAAAATTAAGTTAAAGCATATGCTCAAATACATGGCAAAAAGATGCCAGTGTTAATTTACAAAGCACACCATGTATTTTACACATGCACGCAATCATCTGCATTTATGATTCCTCACATTTTGTGCTGGTTATCCCTATAAATAAGGCCATTAATCAAACTTATAATGGGAAGCCCATTCCAAACACGCTTCGCTTCACGGGGCCATTAAAATGTAGTAACAGGCAAGTAGGCATTGACTGTAGGATTTTGGCACCGATTCATATTTAAATGATGGCTTAAGGTTCCCAACCACCTTCTGTCAAAATTATCAGTAAATGAACCTATCTGAGTCCTTAATTTGTGGGGCAGAAAGAATCCTATTGCATTATTCATCGGGGCCTCTTTCACATGCTAGCACAAAGGGGTACAGAGGCTTTTTTTTTTTTTGTCTGTGGCAACATCACAACTGCTGAAATATAAAACTATAGGCAAACTCTTTCCTTATAGGCGATTAGTCTTCTGTGTTGTAAAAATAAGCAGAGAGCCCATTTGTCCTGGAGCCGCACAGTAACTATCCCTGCTTTATACAAAATGATACTGGCTCTATGGTAAGGCCAACAGCCAAGGCAAAACAAATGACTCGTCATATTGGAAGTACAATGACCACCCCCCCATCCCAAGAAGAGTTGCTTTGGAGGAGCTTGTTACCTTTATGAAGACCAAGAAGAATTTTCTCTTTACAGTGTGCTTTCATTGCCTGACTGCTCTGCAGTAGGATTTCAGGAACTCTGCATTAACCAGGGCATAATTATTACTGAAAGGCATTTCCCACACAATGCAATGTTGTAACACAGTCAAACTGAGAAAGAACCAGACATAATCCAAATGTTTTACCTTCCCTTAATTGCAGCTAATAAGACTTCCCAGTGAGGGTTTTGGGGTGGAAGGGAGAAAGGAAGACAACCTGGCTTGGCTAATGACATAGTAATTTGCAGTACGCATAACACATCCAACATCCATCTAGTACCTTTACAAACTGGCATCACTCTGCACAGACATGGGGAGGGTCCCAGAGCCTCTGCTTCAGAGCTGTGTCAAGTCCCCTTTGTACCCATCCAATCCCTGGGCAAGCAGGGAATGGTATAGCCTCCAGTGTAAGTTAGAGCAGCTGCAAGGCTCCTATTGTCTATTAACCAAGGTCCTGCAAAATGCTGAGAAACTTGAAGACCCAAGAAATCAGTGAAGGGGGGCAGTGTCTCCTCCAACAGCATTTGATATGAAAGAGGCATATCTCCAGACCTGGAGCTGAAACAATAGCAGTAGATCAGAATTCCACTAGCGTGTTGACTGTCAAAGTCCTATATGAGGTATTTCTTCCAAGAAGATGATAAAGTCAATTCTGGACAACCTGAATTCTCTCTAACCTCCCTCTGCACTCAGCTGAAATGATTCTGCTCAATGCTTACTGAGAAGTTTGTTCATGGTAGTCATTAAGCCATCAGAATCTTGTGACATCTGTATGTCACATACTCAATGAAAAGCAATGATATTTTAATATTTCCCCCATACTAAAAATGGTGTGTGTATAGATCCTGTGGACCTCAAATGCACTTCCCCTCTATTAGGAACACAGCCTGTATCTTTAGCTTCCCACTGTTTTTCCTTATTGTTAAGTACCATCACCCTATGCACGGTGTAGTCAGTCAAAACTCCAGACCACGCTCCCAGATAATTTGTTAACTTTATTCACGTGGAAACATCTGAAGCCTCTGTTCATATTGCTAACCCTTGCCTGTAAGAACGGACAGTCAAAAAATAAAAAATAAGTTAGTGGCCTATAAACAGGGAAATGTTTGCAAATCCATGACCTGCACTACTGTCTATAGAGAAACCTTTCATTACTCAGGCTAAAAGAATAGGGAGGTATCAGGAAAGAACAAACTAAGTGTATGTACCCTGTAGCTGTGCTATGAAGTACAAGACAGGGAACCAAATAGTTTGATTAAGATTTTGCCTGACCTATACACAAGCCAAATAGGTAGGAAACTGTAAATGTTTACATGGCACTCAATACTCATCATCTGACCATCTTCAAATCTTCAATGTTTTATCATCATAACATCCCTGTAATGTATGTCAATACTATTATCTCCATATTATTAAATGAGGAACAGACACACAAGCAAAATTATTTCCCCAAGATCACTTAGCAAGGTAGTTAAAAAGTTAATTAAAAAAACCAAACAAATTAGATTAAAAAAAAAATTGTTCTTATTTAGATTGAAGCACATTCTCTTTCCTAAACACAGTTATTTTTAAAATCACGACAGCCAACACTAAGGCCTAAACTTTCCATAATTTATTAAAATAAGTTAAATAAAAAGCAAGCCTGATGCATTTCCTGCCTAAGTTCTGAAGACAATCAAATTGGCTAAGCAACTGGAACCAGAGTCTGTTGCTCTCATATGACAGCATAGCTCCTCCAAGTGTGGATTTTCTTTGATTCTATTTATTCAATTTAGTTTGGTGTCATGATTAGTTCATGACAAGTTGAAAAAGCAACTAAAAGTAGAAACACAAGACAAGAATGTTTTTATTTTCCAATTCACACATAAAAAGCAAAATGTAAGAGGCTGAGATCTACTAGCTCTAAGATGCTGAAGAATCTGGTGACTTGAAACAATCAGTTCAATTGACTAGCTAAGGATAATATTTTCTTTGTTTAAACAAATCTGTTTTAAGTAGCAAAACTTGTTCTGATAGTGTTTTCCTTATGCAGATGGCACCTTAAATTTAAGTTTATGCAACTAATAAATGCTGCTTTTCTGCATATTTAATTGCATTCCAGTTTCAATCTAAACCAGTATAACAAAAAAAACAAACAACAACAAAAAACCCCACAAGGATCAAAATCAATCATCCACTAAAAAAGAAATACCATTCACCATTTTCTAACATAATAAAATGTTTAAATTAAGATTCTAAATACACGGAAGTTAAGCTGTATAATTGCTTAAATATGTACAGTAAAAGCTCCGTTACCCGGCATCCCCCGGGAATGGGGGATGCTGGTTAGTCAGGTATTCCCGTTAATCAAATGTGCACCGTCTGGTGCACTCCCTGGGTCAGTGTGCTGGGGGACAGGGAGGGGGGACCTGCGCAGGCTGCTTTGCCCTGGGCCACGGGCTGAAGAAGTGGCAAGAACTCTGCTCGTGGTGGCGGCGAAACCTGGAAGCAGTATGTCCAGTTTTGTTTTTGCCGTATCCCTCAGATGCCGGTTAATAGAGTTTTCTGGCTAATAAAGTGCTGGTTAACACAGCTGTTGCTGTATATAGCATAGCCTCTTAGTTGGCAAAAACAGTATCAAGTTTACATTTAGATACAAATCAATATCTTCCTGGTTACCAACAAAGGAGAACTGACTTTTCTTTGAGAAAATAACTGCAGTACAACTATAAAGCAAAATTCAAATAAATCCTTTAACTCAAGGTTTATTCACGGCTGACATCATATCAGTCTACTACAGCTGTGTGACGCTTCAGTCCCCGATTTGATTTGGTGGAGATTCAGCCCAATTCGGTGGCCGAATCTCTGAATCCAATCAGAGGACTCTTTAATCTCTCCGAATCGAATCGGAACCCTGGAAAAGATTTAGAGATTCGGACACAGAGGCAGCTTTAAATGTTTTTCCTACATATCTCTAGGTAGCAGGGGCTCGTGAACACTGCAGTGCTGGCGCGCGTGGAGTGTCCCATAGGAGCGCAGGGGGCTCCCCAGCAGACCCGGAAGTGGACCGGAAGCACTTCTGGTCCACTTACAGGTCCGCCAGGGAGTGCAGCAGAGGCCTCCTGTACCTCCCCAGCTCAGCAACTGGTGCCTCCTGGGTCTGGGGGGGCACCAGGGGTCCCCCTGTGGCTGATTGCTGAGCCTGGGGGGGCACACTCCCCCCCCAGTGCTCTCCCTGGCGAACCCAGAAGTGGACTGGAAGTACTTCTGGTCCACTTCCCGGTTTGACACCGAGCACGTGGGGGGGCCCCCTCCATGCTCCTGTGGGAAACTCCGTGCACCCCAGCATTACAGCATTCATGAGCCGCACCTGGTACCTCAAGGCACGTAGAAAAAACATTTAAAGCTGTGTCTATGACCGAATCGCTGATTCTCTGAATCAGCATTGAATCTTCAGATTCAGATTTGTTTGAATCAAATCAGGGATAGTGGTCCGAATCAACACATCGAAACACTGTCCCTGATTTGGGCCAAATCCGAATCGAATAGGGACCGCTTCGCACACAATCTACCCACCACACAGGGCACCTTTGGCAGAAAGGGAGTCTATCGCAGGGCACTTAATCAAACCATTAGACATCTTTCTATGATTCCCCCCCATACTTGGGTACCACTGTAGCCAACATGCGTCACCACAATCCTTTACCTCATGCCACTATTTCGAAAAGTCCTAAGATAGGAGAGAAAGCAGTTTTGTCTCAGATACGTACAAAGCCTGAACGTTCTTTATTATTTAGTTAATTCAGGGGCAGAAAGGCCCTGTGTTTTTAGCTTCTTATCAGCCTCGCAACTTGCAAATATTCCTAATAATCCCTGCAAATCCAGGGCTTAATATTAATGTCTCAGGTTAGAAAATTGCATCAGATTCCAATTCATGTATTAGGAAAAGGACAAAATCTACCTATTTCAGCACTTCATATATAAAAGACTTGAAAGCAGCATTCTGTTATCGGTTTGACTTGCATTAACCGAGGTGCAAAAGGATCTCTAGCACCATCATCATCAGGATTGTCCATGCTTTGTCACAATAAAGAAACAGTCACCCAGTAGACAATTGCTTTCATATTAACACAGTCATGCACAGGTAAGAGCCTTGTTCTTACCTTCTTCAACGTATCAATAAGTTGACTGCAGAGTTCACCATAATGAGAGCATGTAGTTGACTGACAGGTCCCTCCCCACACCTCTCTATGGTTACAACATTATGCATTAGCTTGCATCTTAAATGTCAACTTGAGAGGCATGGTAAGTTAGCTCAGGTGGACTAACTCTCTGGCCCACCAAGCCAAGGCTATGGAAATATATGAAGAAGTGAGCACAGTTTACTTAGGAAACCCCAAAAGGAGTTGTAATTTTGATAGTCAGTTGTCTAGCTAGCACTTCAGCACTTCTATATTATGTCAGTTTTTTGCTACCTAGCACTTCTGCCATGCTGACTTTATCTAAGTGCATGCTGGTTGACCGCTTCTAAGCTGCTACCTTTTTCTTTTACTCTCTAGTTAAACATACTTAACAATCCAAAGTGAGGAAGTTAAAGCATTGAAAGTTTTTTTGGAGGGCAGAAAACCTTATCAAGCAGTGCATGTTTATTATACATCAGACCATAAAAGTGAAATTAGGAGTCCCAGTTACTCTGCTCACCACAACAAAACTTTCTAAACTAAATCTGGAACTAAAAAAGAACTGTGTGGTCACAAAGAAGTCCTAAGCAATCTTGACGTCTTTTATGCTGAAATAAAACATTTTGTGCTTGTTAATTTTGTGAAACCCAACTGTATTTTCTAATTAGTTACACTACTCAGGAAAGACTACTGCAACTCACAGTTTTTGCTCTGTTGATTCTGAACTGCAATGAATGGAGTTATTGCCTTACTCACATTCTTGTTGAATAAATTCTTCCTTTACCAGCATCCAGTTATCAGCAGATCAGAGCTGGAGTTTACTAATGTTGGCAATAAACAAAAGAACAAATCTGCACTGTGTTTCCTCTGAAAAAAGAAGTGCCAATACTTGTCCAAATGTATTAAAACAGAGACACGAAAGCTGATTAAGAAGTTATGCAGTACATACATTAATTAATGCACCCACAAGATAACTGGACTTCTTTTTTGATTTACATTTTAAGAAAGCAAAAATGGGGCATGGCCAAATAGTTCTAGGCCTCAGTCTGGGCTTTTTCTATGTAACGTTAGGGGAATTATTATGTGGATTCTAACTACCGTGTTAATAAACAACTCAGTCACAATATCATTAAGCAGGAGTAATAAAACCATACCGGGCGCAGATTATGTAACATCTGCAGCACTGTAGTTTTACTAATAAAGGAGTAGTGCACCCTACCATAAGAACAACAGCGCATCTCAACCAGGGTGCCATGGCACTTTGAGGTGCTTTGAGATCTTTTCAGGGTTGCCACACAATGCTAACGTGCGATTTGCAAACATGATTCACAAGATAAACCCAGAGACTTTAAATTGGAATCAGTGTCAAAAACATTCTGGTCCATCGTGATCTTTGAGCTCTTTGCAACAGAAAAATTGCTTTATGATGTTTCTGTAGTTAAAAAATAAGTGAAAACTAAGAGCTGGCATTTTCAAGGGGGGCCTTGAGTCTAACCAGAGGTGCCTCAAGTTAACTGAAGAATGTCTCGAGTCAAAAAAGGTTGAGAATCACTGGTCTAGAAGCCAGAGGGGTATTAACATTTTTGGTGTGCATACTGCCTTTCATCCGAAGCCTTGAACAAACAGGGAATCTAAGACTATTTCCAGGAGGTAAGTAGTAAAAAACTGCGCAAACTAACTTCCCCAAGTATTTTACTGACACTACTAATTTTGCATGCTACATCAGTAAAATGCAATGGAGCGAGGCAGCAGTTTGCCAATGCCCAGAAACAAGGCACCAAAAAAACCCAAGCAAGCAAAAAAACAAACCAACCAAAAAAACCCAGATCCAGTTGTAATCTCGACAGTCAGGATGTAGTTGCTTGAATTCAAACAGGAAGAAATGCAAGATTAACGGCCCTTGTTATGACCAATGGCAAGATAGCATCAACCCTGACACAACATAGACCTAACACTAGAACCATCAACTGAATTATAGTTCATAGACAATCCAGTGGAATTTTTTATATGTATAAATAAACATTTATACAATTACAGATAGGGAAACTGAGGCATTTACTAATTTAAAAACCTTTATTTGTTTCATAGATTTCATAGACATTAG
>NW_017729013.1:4501703-4505309 GCF_001723915.1 Gavialis gangeticus | reverse complement strand
GCATCAGAACCTCGGTTTTACCTAATCTGTGCATCGCGGCCTCTTTCCAGGAACATGATGCTCCATGGCATCAAGTTGGGGATTTGCCTGGTACTCGTGTTCCCATGCAGCTTCTAAGAGCTTCTGACAATTTCTGGCTTAGCATAACCTAACGAGGTCTCAACCAGTGGTTCCCAACTTTTGAACCACGACCCATTTGTAAACATCAATGGCCACCCAATGCAGTGCCCCTCACCCCCAGCCCCCCAGCATATGCAGGAGATGGGTGTGTGGGAGGAAAGGGGGTGGGGAAGCAGTCCTTCTCCCAGCCTGCAAAGGAAAAGCCACAGTTCCCGACATCTTTCTCCTTGAAAGGAGAATCCATTTTTGAAGTTTCTTCGTGACCTTTTCATATATTCTTACAACCAACTTTTGGGTTGTGACCCACAGGTTGAGAAACTCTGGTCTAAAGTGACCACAGGACAAGACTGTAAGCAACAGTAATAGTAACAAAGGAAGTGAAACAAGAGCGAGCCCACCCGGCCCACGTGTCAGAAAAAAATTTAAGAGGGAGAAGGATGAGAATCAATGTTCGTTATAAATTACAAGGCCAGGTACAGATATTACACTTTTACCAGTATAAGTGATTGGAAGCTGGCCTATACCCAGGATGCAAATTAAGGGGGAGCTTGACGGGGGGGGGGGTCTAAGCCCCACCATAAGAGACGAGAATCTCCCTGTAAGTTTTGAAATTGATAACCTCTGATTGGATTTCTCCTTCACTTAGGTAAACTTGTTAATCAATGAACCAGTTTACATTATTTTTTGCAGACTCCCCAGTAGTCAAAGTGTAATTCAACCCTTCCTATACCTGAAACAGAGCAGAAGTTCGGCATGCATAGACTGATTAAAAAGTGGTGGAACTCAGTCTGAGATTTGCCCCGTCCCCCCATTTCCACCAAAGGGCAAATGTGGTTTATGTTTGCTACTTTTCTCTAAATGGTTTAGTCAGACAACACTAAAACTTAAATCGATTCTGCCTCGGGATATTCAAATGTCTGCACCTCGCCTAGAAGACCTGATCAGCCAGGAGAAAAACAGTTATTTCCAAGGTTTCAAGTATTATAAACATTAGACCTTGTCCCACCCATGGAAATTTTAGCAAGCAACACTTCATGAGCATGAAATGAAGGTATTCCCACTTAGAGCCATGCTCTCTGCTTTCCTCAGGTTTCCTTGAACTTACCTGCAGTTTACTGGACACTGAACTGCTGCTAAGTTTGTGAGTCTGAATATCTGAATCAGATTAGGCAGGTATCCAGGAACAGTACTTTGGAAAATGCTGAACCAGGAAGGAGCAGAAGGGGACCGTTTTTCTCAAACAGGCTTTAAGGACCAGCTCATCCACCCCATACCCTCCCTACTCAACAACTTACAGACACGACCATTCAGATCCCACTGTGACAGGCAGAGGACCGGGGGAGGTCCGTCCAGCTCTGATGTTGCGGAGTAACTTTCAATAATATATATATGGAACGTGAAGCCTTCTCTCCAACTCCAAGCCACCACTTGATACGAAAGACAGCATAATGAATCGTTCAGAACCCAAGACAGAAGAGCTGCAACTCCTGACAAGCACTGATTGAACAGCAATACGCCAAAGTTTGCAAAATCAAAAAATAAAATAAAATAAAATGCAAATTAAAGAAGATCTAATTTTATTGCCCAGCCTTAAGTACATAATGATGGATTTTCAGAGGAGCCGAGCACCACAATTCCACTTGAAAATTATGTAGGTGCACATATTCAACACCTTTGAAAGCTAGACCTAAGGGTCTTGGCAGGAGACCGCAAAAGCCTCACCTTAACATCTGTGTCAGACTTTCCTGGTCTTGACAATGAGGATTCTGCTAATTATCTCCCACAGAAGGGCATCATGAGTATAAGATTCGCATAAAAGGGCTATGTAAATGTTAAAGAGTATTACCAGGGACACTGCTCGGATTGTGTTTTAAAAACAGCACTGCTGGATACAAGACCAGAAATCACTGTCAAGCATAAAACACCTTGCACAAGTTCATCTCTTAACCGCATCCTGATTAGGAAGTCATGTCGTTAGAGCCAGGTAAAGCGCTTCTGGTGCACTGTTTACCAAGCCTTAACAGTATAGTTTGATATTAATGAAGCTGCTAGTTCTAGAAAGCTGTACATGTCTTCAAGTCATTAATCTCATCATCACTACTTTGTTCTTCAAAACCTAAGTTTTTCTTCCTTTGTCCCCTGCATTCTCATTGGGAGGCTCTGTCACACTCCCCTAAAAGCTACTCTCTCAGATGAGTCATGGCTGGCTAGGAGAGCATCTCAGGCTTACTTTACCTTTCCTCAAAAATCAACATCAATGTCACAGCTTTTTAATTGTGCATCTGGAAACTCAGAAGGGAAGGGCTTTCTTCTTGACCTATGTTGAGAGTATACCAAGGCATTGTTCAGAAGCCAAGAAGAATCAAGAGTGTAATTTTATATTATGCACACATACACAATGCTGTAAAATTGGATTGGGTCATCATGCATGATGAAAGGATGGACTCAACCAACTATATTGCATGGCTACTGAATGAATCTTTGTTCAGAGGGCTTTGTAGAGCTAAGCACCTTTGGTTGGTTTTAAACTACCTAAACTTGCCTCTGCAACCATATCTTTAAAGCCATTCAAAAGACAAGATTGCTCCTTCCTCCCTCCTTCCTATTGCTAATGCATAACCTGGGCACTGCCAAAAGAACAGAGACCTGCCCCTGACCCTCCGCTTAGATTTTAACTTCTAGATGGTAAAAAGGAGGATGCAATTTAGAACCTTTCAAGTAGCAGGACGAAAGTGAAGGTGACAGATGACAGCAACATAGCCACCAATCAATAGATATTATTCAAGTGAAAACCATTCCAACATGTCACTTGTGGTGCATCACCTTGTAGCAAGTGGCAGTTTAATCTTTATCACCTAAGCAAAATGGAGGGACTGGTGAGGTTTAGCAGAACAGTGGCTGCGCCTTTTATGGCACTGTAAAGATACTTACATTTGGTGCATCACTGATATCTGAGACACCAGTTACCTATACAGCACTACACAAGATAATCCGCAGAGAGAGAGGGAGGGAAAGGATGCAACAGCAAAAGCAGGTGATTCAGCAGGGGTCATTATTTTTCCAGCATCCAAGAGCACGCTCCATAATTTACAGAATATCAAGAGACAAGTTTCCTCCCACCAAGCAGCATACAAGAGAAATATAAGCAGGATACCATACACTAGTAACAAACAGGAGGATATAACAGCAGAAAGACTGCTCCAGCTATAAGTCAGCCTGGTTTCCCCCCCTCAAGAAAACCCATATACAAGTCATGGGATGACTTGCATGTGGGGTCAACCTACAAGTGAAACAATGTGCAGAGAAAATGACCTGGCACAACAACCTTCAGGGACAGCCAGAAGGGTGTCACACTCAGGGTCATTTGCTCCATCATGGTGATAGCAAAGCAGGTGACCCCACACAGGCTGGCCATCCAGGGAACCAGGTAGGGGCATCTTCTCTAGCATGCTGGCAGCAGGTTTGGCTTGCAGGAGTGCCAGAAGG
>NW_017729013.1:4492503-4496703 GCF_001723915.1 Gavialis gangeticus | reverse complement strand
GGAAATGACCTGGCACAACAACCTTCAGGGACAGCCAGAAGGGTGTCACACTCAGGGTCATTTGCTCCATCATGGTGATAGCAAAGCAGGTGACCCCACACAGGCTGGCCATCCAGGGAACCAGGTAGGGGCATCTTCTCTAGCATGCTGGCAGCAGGTTTGGCTTGCAGGAGTGCCAGAAGGCTAGCTGACCCAGGTTGCCACCAACCCACAGGTCCTAGGGATCTACTCCACTGCCAAGGGAGTCGAGCAGGACAGAAGCTCAGAAGCCCTAAGAGCCCCGTTGCAGGCGCCTGGCTTCACTGCAAGGAGCAGGGCACTGGGAGGGCTTGGGTCCCCAGCTTTCTGGACAGGTAACCGCTGGAGCTGCAGGAAATAGCCCACAAGGTGAGTCAGGAAATAGCCCACAGGGTGAGCTGACAGGCAGCCATGCACTATGGCTATGCTGCCGAAGCGGAGACATGTTAAAAAAAAGTGAAAATAGGTTTGAATTTATTTTTACTTAACAGTGGAGTGCGCGTTTTGGAAAACGGCAGCCATCCTGAAAATTTCCACCACCGAAACAAAAGTGTCCAAGATTGAATTTAAAATATCTAAAAGACAACGCGTTTCATTCTTCCAAAAAACACAAATTAAACAATCTTCAGAGGTCAAATCTGAATAGACACCTACGCATGACAATGGTACAGACGTAGCCATCCACTTTCTCCTTCCCCACATCCCCCGAAAATCAGGGCAGTTTGGATTCTGGTTGCCTAAAATTAAAGCAATTTGCATGCAGGCTTGGCTCTGGGTGCCACGTGAAACTGGAATCCAGAACTACAACTCAAAAATGGCTTTTTAGTCAGGGTCTGTCTTTGTTTAATCCTGTAAACACTTTCCATTTATCTAAAAATATTTATCCTGATATGTATTGATGTGAAATTTTTGACTGAGGATAATTTGATGACAGCCCTGGGCAAAAATATCTTTGGTACAGAGGATGCTTTTTTGAGTTCAGCATTCTTAGTGCATTTAACCCTTTAGGTCCTTTCCTGGGTTTGCAAGATTGTATAAGGGTAATAGCACTTTGAGGACTCTACCTGTAGCTATTGACTCATATTTGGAAAAAAAAGAGGTTTCTTGTCAAACTGAACTTGAAAATATAGAATCAACTTATAACTGGAAAACAAGATATGCTCTTCTCAGGTCTGATGTGCATATTATGATTGTGCCATTAAAAATAGATAGCCCAAATCCTCAGCTGGTGTGAATTGGTGTGGCTCCATTGAAGTCAGTAAGCCCGTACAGATGTATATCATCAGAACATCTGGCCCATACATCTTACTCATGGTACATTACTGAGGAGCTTGGCTGCCATTTACCCTTTACCTCGCTGTCCCGCTGTAACTTTGGGCTGTCACTGCCAAATTAGCACTCGTTTTAAAAAAGTGGCTTGCATTTTATTGTAAAACCCTCAGTCAGTTTATCCCATCTGCTGCTGATCTCCTTGCTCTCTTCATTTCATTAACTGCCTTGAACTCCCAGCCAGTTTCAGAGCTGCTGCTTTTCTTAAAAAGAAAAAGGAAAAAAAAAGTTTACATTGCCATGAGAAGAACTCCGAGTCAAGGCGTTTGAGCTGGGCAAAAGGCCGCAAGTGGCAAAAGGCCAACTGGAAAGAGGGATTATTTTGTATTCCCACCCTCTGCCTCCAAAAGGTGATCAAACAAATAATAACTATACAGGATTCAAAAGTTGGTCCAGCAATTCTCCTTAAGCAATGGAAGAATTTCACAATATAAGACATACTCCCACACTCCCCACAGGTCACTCATCAGCAAGTATTTACTTGGCAGGGCCTGTCCAGGGAATCTGAAGCTTCACAAACCACTTAAATTAGGATAGCGATGATTTCAGTGCTAGGTCACTGGTTCAAATCCACCCCGGACTGACAGCTTCTAAAGTCATGACTGTTTAACAATACTTTGGCAGCCCTGGTGAAAGTGGACGTGTCCCTGGGCAAATAAAGAGAGGGCAGAAGTAACCAGAAGTGTCCCAACAGAAAAGCTTAATGGGCCAAGGAGGCTCGATTAACTTGGCTCATGCTCCCTGAAGGTGGAGTTTGGGATAAAGGAAGTCTCCAGAGCGCTCTGATTTTGTGGTCAAGTTACCATCACTCATTTTTTAAAAGATCAAGACAACAGAATAATGCATTATAAAATCAGCCGTGCTCCCTGCTCCCACTGTCAGGCCTAAGCTTCCTTTGTGCAGACTGGGCTTGTCAGCACAGAAACTCCTCAAAGCAGGCTCCTGGTTTTGCTAAGTCCTTGCAAAAGCACGGGTACCGAACCCACTACTTCAGTAGTGTTTGCCAGTGTAAGAACGGCAAACACTCCTGTCCTGAGATCTCTGCCATCTCCAACAATGGCAACAATCAAAAGGGGGAAAACAAATAAAACATTTAACAAACCCAAACAGAAGCTATTCCCCTGCCAGGGTACTGACCCAGAAAAAGAAAAAAAAAATCACCAGAGGCTCCATGAAATCCACTAGCCGCTTTACTATGGCTACTGATCCCATGTGGAAGGCAATTTAATGCCACAGCAGCATAACCCTAAGTGCTACCCACGAATGCAAAAGGACATGGGCTGCAACCCTGACTGTTCACGATTATCTGGCATTGTGGATGGGAAATGTAACATGAAGCTAGGAGACAAGTGGACCATCCTTGAACTTGAAAAACAAGCTGTGTACGAAAAGCCCCAGATTTAAAGGCTTTGGTGCCGACTTTAATACGGATGTCCGAAGTGACAGAAAATGAAGCGTCCTGATTAGCAATTACGGGAAACAAAGGTGAGAGCAGTCACTTATTTAGCAATGAATGGTACATTAAAGAAAAATGCCTTTAATACCCTGTTGAGTATTCAGGGGCAGCGGTAAACAAGGTACTGATATACATTACGCTACAAACAATACCAGTGGTGAACCAACCCGGATGAGCCACAAATCAGAGTGAAATTTCAATGCATGAAGTTTAAGCTGGAAGATAAGGGACTGCAATCAAATTACACCACAAATAGATTCATTCATCCCTAAGCATTACTGAAGAGGGAAGATTGAATTAGAGATGGGAATAAAACAATTTAGAAAATAAATGGCACAAATTTATTTTCTATTTATTTTTCTCCACGCCCCCCCCCTTCCTCCCACCAGCAAAAGTCCCCAGTCTTTAAAGAAAAATGAGATTTAAGATGATTCAGTGAAAGAAATTGAAATACTAATTATCAGGCTGGAAAAACAAGAAGAGTTTGAGTTATATTATTTACCTCCCACTCTAGCTGAATAAGCCAACAAAAGTCAACATGCTAACCCCTAGATATAGAGTGTCCGTTTGCAATTCAAGTTGTTTTCTTCTCAGGCCTTGGCAGAATACATAAATCTCATAAACTGGTCAAAAATATTTTTTTTTAAATTGTTCTCTCACACACACACTACCTCCCACTGCCTGTTTTTTTGCAGAAATCTAAGAAACCTAATGAAACCCATATTACTCAATAATGGTCCTTGACAAAAAACAACCCAAGAGTGCAATGTATGCAAGTCGATTCCTTGCCACCCCCCACCCCAAATGCTTCCAGCACTGAAAAAAGCACCGTTTAAAACAAACCGGGCGATTTGCTCTTTTAATAACTGCTGCAAGCACAAAAAAAAAAAAAAAAAAAAATCCCTCCTCCTCCTCCTCTTGCTCCTGCTGCTGCTCTTGTCTTTGTTGTCCAGACTGATCGCCTTTTTATTTATTTCATTTTTTCAACAGAGGAAAAAAACAATACTTTCTAGGCTTTTTTTTTCCTCCTTCTTCCCCCCCCCTTGCACATTCCCCACACCTGTTTTCATTCATCCATTCATTTGCAAGGAGCAGCTCCCAGGCGAGATGTCCAGATTAAAGAATACAGCAGCTATACAAGGGGGCAGGCTAAGGGTTTTTTTTCCTCCTTTTTTTTCCTTAAAAAAAAAGAAAAAAAAAAAAGAAGAGAAAAAAGATGAAAGGCTATTTTTAATGTAGATTTAATTCTTCACTAACATAATTTAACAGCTACTGTAAAATCTTGTGATTCTGAATATTTTTTCGCAGATATACCCGAAACAATTATCCTCGGGAAAAAAAAAATCTTCAGTTCCAGATGTATTTTTGTTCTAACAGAAGCAATATATTGAGGAAGG
>NW_017729013.1:4485148-4487503 GCF_001723915.1 Gavialis gangeticus | reverse complement strand
AAATGTCTGAAGAAGGGGTGAAAAATGCAGAGAGGAACAAAGTTGTTTTCCACCTCTACCCCCCCAACTCCTCACCCCCGCCCCCTTCCCATCCTGGTTTCTGCAACGGAATTAGCCAAGGGAATCTGATCTCACTTGCAGCCTCTTTTATCTTGCATTTTGCTTCCCTTATTTATTTGGCACTTACCTTGTCTTGGAGGAAAGGAAAGCAAGTTTGATTAATCCATAGGTAAACAACTGGATGCTCTCCTTGGCTATGCTGGCTACTTTAAGCCTGTGCTCTAAAATATGCAGCTCCATCTTTTCCTTTTTCTCATTTGTAGTTCATCTATGTTGGGGTTTTATTTTTATTTTTCTGAATGGGGAGGTGGGTGGTTGGGGTAGTATTATTATTATGTTGGATTCTTCTTCTTCTCCCCCTTTAAGACTCCAGTGAAGGGAAGGGAAAGGGGGGGGGGATGGGAAAGAAAAACCGATGGTAAAAGTTAAAGAGAGATTTCAAGCAAAAGAAGAAGGGGGGAGAAGGGAGCAAAGCAGAGGATCAGAGGCAAAAGGAGTTAAGGGAGCTCAAAGGCAGCAAAAGCTCCAGAGTGCAGAAAGCAGCTGGTGTTACAGTGTAACAAACAACTTGCCACTCAAACTGACCTTCACTGAGCATGCGCCTGGCGGGCGGTGCATGCTGGGAGTTGTAGTTCCGCTGGGTGGGAGGGAGCTTAGCGCCTGAGCTGCTATGGGGGCTCATAGAGCCAAGAAGCAAATAGGTCCCTTGAGGGTTTTTCACATCTCCCAGGGGAGTCGTCTCAAGGCAGTGGAAGAGGAGGGGGGAGGCTGATGCTGAGGCAGTCGTGGAAGCATCCTCCCTGCTAGGTTTTGCTGTGCTTTTTCTAAGAGCCCAACAATGCACAATTAAAAATGCAGAGGGAGTTTTCCGCACCCCCCAGACTACTTGATATTCAGAGGGCTCAATCCTACAGAAAGTTACATATGTAAGTGTTCCCGGGGGGCCACCTGCCTGTATGAAGTATGCGCAGACCCTAAGAGACTCCTGCAAAACGCCGCTGGACAAGAAAGCCAGCAGCGGGCAGAGTTTGGATGGGTTAAATAATGAAGCTGACATTTTCAAACCTCCCCCTTGCTTATTGGTGAAACCCTGTTTTAACACGGAATAGCCACCCATGCCGACAGGGTGTGCTTATCTGACCGGCAAATGACACGGAAGCCGTGTCTGCATTTGAACCATGCTGGTTTTCTAACCATAGAGTCAGTCCTACAAACCAATAGGAAAGTGGCCCTGTAGTGCACACCGTTAAATTAGTAGATTCGCACTGTACATACCTACTTACCTAAATAAAGCCGCATGACCTGGTGCCAGGTCGTGCCCAGCGTTGCATGGAAATCAAGGAGAACCCTCCTGGCAGTGGGTGCTAAGCACCAGAGTGAACAAAGGCAAAGGCCTGGGCTCCTGAAACAGATACTACCTCCCCACATACTGCCCTATACAAACTAACGGTACTGATGCCACACCAATGGGGGCATGAGAGTTTGGCCACAGACAGCCCTTCCCTGAACTTAGTATAACAGCAGGATCTGCCTTGCACACTTCCCAGCACAGGACCTGCACCAAAGAGCCGGGGGTGACACTCCCACTGACATTGGCTCCCCGATCTGCCAGCTCTCTCTTTCCTTGTCCTTGTGACAAGGTATTTAGCCGAATTCACAGATGTGTTGGAATCTGACAGCCCACGTCATGAGCGCTCGTGTTACGGCCTTGGACTCGTGACCTCTAGGCTATCAACCATATACCTTAGTGCCTGCACCACCCCAGCCCACCATCTTGCAGTGAAAAATAATCATCACATCTAGCTTTTATATGGTGCCTGTCATCAGCTGACCTTAATGGGCTTCACAAAGGTGGTTGTAGCGGGGCTCTCAATTTAGTTGCAGGCCAGATGGTGAAACTGAAGACAGATCAGTTCAGATAGGCGGTTTGCAAAGTGCTTTGGGATGAAAGTCACTGAATATTAAACACTGAGGATTTATTTTTCATTGTTTTTTTTTCCATTGTTGAGCTTCTGCATATATTAAAAGAAGGGAAATAATTTGTATACTCAAAATCGAGCGCTCCCAGCCTGATTCCACTGTCTTGGCCCTCATCTCTAAAGAAATGAATGGATTAGGTCCCAGCTACCAACAATATCCACCCCTGCCTCTATGAATTGCTAGGACATTTGTGTTCTGCTGGGACTCTGTTAAATACAAAGTCCAGAAGGAAGCTGTTACGGACAAAGTATTCTCAACAAAGGTTACAAATGAGCTTCCAGAGGAAATCAGAGACTGAATCACCACTAGGAAATA
>NW_017729013.1:4475889-4480148 GCF_001723915.1 Gavialis gangeticus | reverse complement strand
TACGGACAAAGTATTCTCAACAAAGGTTACAAATGAGCTTCCAGAGGAAATCAGAGACTGAATCACCACTAGGAAATACTGCAAAACCTTCCTTTTTGCTAATGCTTTTCCATGGCGATCAGAACAACATTCACACATTGCCTATTCCCCTTCCCCGCTGAAGGAAAAAAATATCCTTCCCCAAGCAGAGCTTCCCAAAAGACAAACAGGGAAGACAGCCAGAAGGTAGAGGTTTTCTTTGAGAGGCATCCAAAAAACACATACCCGGTCAGCAGCTCATTTTTCTAGAGCACGAACACAGGTATTATTTTAGCCCAATTCAAACTGTTGTTGTGTATCCCTCTTCAAATCCTTCTGCCACCTATTAGACCATATATACATTTAAGGCTCCCCCAAGTTTTTATGCTGGAATATGTATAATGATAATCTTATACGCTATGAACTATATTGGTATTGTTATCTGTATTATTTCAGCGTCTACAGGCCCCAACCAGGGAGTGCAACTGCTTATGTGAGACTCTATTCAAACTTATTAATACTCAGTGGGGTGTAATATATAGCTTCCAAGTGCATGTAGGAGTCACAGGATAAGCAAACTAAGAGGCTGGATGAGGAAGGAGGAAGAGGATGAACAAATCCATCCTAGCCTAATTTGCTGTTATGATAGCTCATGTCATGCATGACCATGCTCTGCTTGCCACTGTCATCTGGACTTTCTTGTAGCCAGCTCTGCAGAGGTGAGTCTTAAGAATGGATTTTGAGGCACATGATGCCTCCACGCTCAAAAAAACATTGATAATCCTGGGGATAACCCAGGTTTAGCAGAACCCACAGAGGTTTTTCAAAGCAAAAGATTCCACTATTCTTAAGTGAGACCATCCCTTCATGGAAATGCTGCTTTGAGGACTCCTCCACTCCTGTTCACGGTTGCACGAATGTCTTTTCTTCCCATTAACAAACATGGGAACCATCCCTTTCCTTTCTGTCTTCATACATCGAAAATGCTTCCCTGGAACAGAAGTGTTGGGAAAGCATGTGACATTCTTAAGCTGCTATTAGCATGATACACAATGCGTCTTTGGTGGGAAAAATTAACTTCACTCTGCTTTCCCTCCAAATTTTTCTCTCTGCCTCAACAACAAATACAGGGGACAGGCAGTGCTGCACAGCCAGTGATAAATTCACTGTGCATTATCTAGAGGAGCTGCACAGCCAACCGTCTGGGAACGACTGCCATTTGCATTGACTCCAGTGGGCTTTAAATTAAACCCAAATTCTAAATATCGCCACTGCAGAAACTTCCATCCCAAAGCATTTGACAGACCAACGTCCAAAACCTCCACAAAGGTATTGTTTCATGAAATCCAGCCATCTCCAGGGTAAAACAAAAGAACTGCATAAAACAGAACAGCATAACACAGAACAGCAATGGACATTTCAGGGAAAGGAAATGAAAGACAAAATATTCCTACTGAACCTGCAAGAAAGGAGTCTAGTTAAGCAGGATGCCATTACCTAACGTGCAATTTGCTCAGGTCACTCCCATGAGAGCTGTTGGCTATAGAAACTGGTGTGCCTTAATCATGTTAGTCTAAACAACCACCTAGGCCTGGACAGACTTTTGACTTTGACCAGGATTAACATTATTAACACTGTGCTTGCTATAGTAAAATCAATTAAAAAAATTAAAAGGAGGGGTGAGGGAAGAATTGCTGATCTTGAAAGCTATATTTCTTACCCCTTGCTCCAGCAAAGTTTGCATACTTTATTATTAATCATGCTTTATTATTATTTTATTTAGATAAGAGAAAAATGCCCTCAAATCCTTTATGGTCTTGGATTCCATAAATCAAAGTTACTCTGCTTAGTAAGCAGAGATGGAGTGATCCGGCACTTTCTCAGGATACATTTCAGTGTGTAATATCTATGTTCCTAGCTTGTTTTCAGGAAATAAGCAAAGCATTATATGGAATGAAAGCCCCTCACATAATTTGTCTGACATTTCATTTCTGTGAACCCGTGCTCACTTCCCCCTCATTCTGCCAACATCAGAACAATGTTATGCTTGGGTCTCTGGAGCAATATGGATCTGCAGTACCTTGACCTCTGACCACAGGGGTTTATCAGCCTCTAAGATCTACAATATGGAATAATATGAATCTTAATGCGAATGATGCAATGACAACTTTATTATCTTGGATAAATATGCCCAAGGCAAGTTGAATCGCATTTTGCATTCCTTTGTACTAACGTTTGCTTTTCCGTGGTGGGTGGAGAGGCTGAACATTGCCATAGGAGATGCATGCGGTACATGAGGTATTGCTTAGCATTGCTCTAGTGGTAGCACACGTTTGTATGCCCACCTCTGTGCTCGATACACGGATGATGCAAGTCTACAGAGCCTGGCTCCTAAGGGCACGCTGTGGAGTCTGATGCTTTTAGAGCCGGACATCTCAGCTAACCCCTTGGAGGCAGCCAAGACAGAAGACAGGGCTTTCTCTTCAAGATACCTTATAGCCAAAACCAGTTCATTCTCAGCATGAATCACACCAAGTTTGATCATCATGGAACAATTCACAGATGTTAAGGAAAGCTATGGATGATAGTGCCCCTTTTCCAGATCAGTAAAGAGAGGCCCAGAGAGGCAAACAGCACTACAACATCACTCAGGGACTCATTTGTGATGCTGGGAATACAACTCACCTGTCACTCTTCAATCCACTAGACTTTGACCTCTGTGAAGTTCTTCTGAGTAAATGTGGGTTCGTGAGTCATTATCTTGCATCACAATTACACTGAGTCTCTTGAAATAAATCTGTCCTTTAAGAAAAATGCAGTGCGAGATGGCAGAAAAACTTCCCCAACCGATAGCTTCTGGGCTTGCTTGTGAAAAATTAGCCATTTGTTTAATTGAAAAGAACAATTTATCAGGCTAATTTCCTTCTAGCAACCAGAGACCTTTCAAAACTTGATTGCAGTTAATGTGCCAGTGTTTCAAAGCATTTCATTCAACTATCAAGTAAGATAATGAAGACCTTTAATTCACTGTTGAAGGGCAAAGAGGGAGGAAGGGGTCAGGTATGTGAGCTGTCAGGGCAGCTCATGGGAGCGTGGTACTTCTCAGGTCCAGCATCACTTGAGGAACATGCAATGACTGTGGTGGCAGGAGCATGTTACAGAGGCGGCTCACAGCCCTGGGTAAGGATCAGCTGAAATCTGACCCTGAACAAGCGCGGACGAGACACTCCGGTGAACTATGAAGAACCCAGCTCCAGAACGGGTCTTGTCTGGCAACGTTCCCTCATCAGCTTGAAAAAAATCACAACCCTGCTTCTGGCTTTTGTCCTTCACACTTGTAGGGCACCTTTGAGCCAAATAACTCTCAGCATCATACACTGGGTAGAAGACAATGTACAGGTGGGGAAGGCAAGTGGCAGGAAAGCAGAGCACTGGGCTCTACCTTTGGCGACTTGGATCACCTTGAGTTTCATCTTCATGCCCCGAGCTATAAGACCAAGGACAAAAATATTACTATCCCAGAAAAGTGAACAAAAGAATACCTCATTTTAACATATGGAGTCTTGCATCTAAAGCCCTTCGAAATCTACTGATGCAAGACTCCATGTGTTAAAATGAGGTATTCTTTTGTTCACTTTTCTGGGATATGCAAACACTTCTACCAATGTGGCAGCCCCATGACCCCTGCCTAGAAGGAAGCTCTCTCCCATCAGGTAGAAAACAAGAAATGAAAAAAAAGTATTGAACCAATTCAGTCATAAGTGGGTGCATTTTCTATGGGCTTCAATGTTCTCATTCAACCAGAGCTAAACGTTAGGTTGTAACCTCTACTCACTCATGTCTGTCTCCAATCTCCATTCCCTTGAATGACCTCAAAAAAGATGGAGAACATGACCTCCAAATGGTCCTACTCCCTGGAGACAAGCTACACTGGACATCAGATCTCAAACATAGTAGATGCTTGAAGGGATTTTGACTGGTCACTCTGACTGTTCACCCTCATCTTGAGCATGGGAGTTAGGGGTACAAGCTCTCAATCAGAACTTCCTAGACCTTAAATGCTAGAGGCTACAAATCAGACAGAAACAGTAGAAAAACCCCTGGTCAGACCCTGTTTGCTCTCCCTTTAAGCATCCTCACTCTGCCAGGTAATCCCAACGAGGATCAAAGGGAGCAGGAGAGCACACAAGCCTCCATGGCTCACCAAAAGCATCCAGGAATGTCCCCTTGCTAAAAAGGTG
>NW_017729013.1:4456436-4469891 GCF_001723915.1 Gavialis gangeticus | reverse complement strand
TCAGGTCCCTTCCGACCCTAGAAACTATGAAACTATGAAACCATGGGACACAGGATACTGGCCAAGATGGACCTACGGTCTGATCCAGTACATGTACAGTTCTTGTGTTCTTAGTACATACACCATTTTGCTTGATGCACAAATTGTTTGTTCTTCCCACCAAGGGTCCCCATGTACTTCACAAAGATGCCTGACTCAGTAAGCCTCACCGTACCATAAGGAGGGAGGAACTGGGTCCCTGTGGATCATAAACACAGGAAAATTTCCCTCCAAACTGTTCCGCTCAGCCCTATTGCCTAGCATACATTCATCCTCCATGCACAGAAAATAAATAGAAAGGGGCTTTGTCACCAATTACTTGCATGCTGTACAGATACCGGAATGAAAAGCAGAGGAGACATCGTTCTTAATTGCTTGTGCTACGTTTATCCCACGGTTAAACAGAGATAAGGCTGGAGAGAGGCCAGAAATTAAGTAGAGGACATACTGAGAGGTAACACACACACACACGCCGCTATTTCAACTTCAACGGGGGGAAAGCCGGGGAATAGTTTAGCTGCTTGAACAGTCTTAAGAACGACACCATCTCTGCAGAGAAGTGAGCATGCAGTTTTGTGCCTCCAGTTGCACGCTCCATCACAGTAATTGCAAGAGCAATTCCCTCCAACAAAGTGATCAATGCCTCTCTTTCCTTGGGTCTGCAGAACAGCTCTGTGCATGCATTGAGCCTTGTGGAGGAGAGCATTGCTCATGCAATTACAGTGATGGAACATGCAAGTACCAGTGCAATCATCCATGCTCTGCTCTCTGCCAACCTGGCTCCAGGTCTTCCTTCATTTCAGTAATCACACGCTGGGGAAGAAGAGGACTAAGAAAAGAGGGTTTCAAAATAGCAGAAAGGACTTAACTATTTTAAAATGGAAAATTGTGGACGCGGGAAACACAAGCAAAAGGAGACACTGGGAGTCAGAAAGGGAAAAAAGTGGGGAGAGACAAAGTGAGTTACTTGCGTGAATTGTTTTGGAAGGTTACTCTACACAACATCCCTGAAACTGGTTGAATTGAGGTTTGGCTAGATCTGTCACCAAAATCAGGAACAACAGGGAGAATACCCCTGCTCTGGGGCCTGGGGAAGGGTCACCTGTGGGAGCCTAGAGCATGACTGCAGAAAGCCCACATTTTGAGAATGGACGGATTTAAGTGGAGTGTATGAAAACGGCGCCTAATTAGCAAGACCCCCTTTCTGCCTCTCCCCGGCACCATGTACCAGCCTCCTGAACACTTAAAGTCACTCTTTCAAAATTGCAGTTTTGATTACTTCAGGTCTGTTTTCCATGCTGTGCTGTTATTTATTTTAATGAACTCAGCTTACTCTATCATTTGATTCAGACTATGAGATACTGCAAGTCTTTAGAACTGTTATGCTGTGCACAATTTCCAGGACGTTGCTATAAAATAGCCTGGGATGGAACGAGGCCAAATAACATGTAATCATGTTTAACTGCGAGGGAAGGCGGGTGGCAGCAGAGTGGGTGAAAAAAAATAAATGCCATAAATACTGCATAAAAAAGAGAAGGTTTTCCTAAATGATCCATGATGCTGAGTGAACATATATATATACACTCAAGCACTGAAAAGAAAAGAAAGTGTCTTTAGGAGAGAGGTGGGATGTAGATGCCAGGTCAATGCTCAGGAGGAAACATGATCGAAATCTTTTTGCTGGCTGGGAATTAACAGTGCTGGGGTCCTGTCTTCGCTATAAGGATTTCAGAGGAGTCCAAGCACAGGAGACGGGCTGAGCAAAAAGCAGAACTGCTGTTATGGGGCACACAACTGGCTCTCGGCAGAGAGAGGAAGGCTTTGGAGAAACTCTGGGAAGAAAGGGTCACTGAGAAACAGAGCTGAGAGGTCAGGCCAAGTCTGCGCTTAAAATTATTGCTGGTTTTACAGTTGACAGCAGCAAACCAGTGCAAAAGCTCGTGCTTTAGCTTCTTCGCATTTTGAAAAGTGAAATGAGAGACGCAGGTATAACGTGCCTTCTGCCAGGTTCCTGCCTGAGCCCAAGAAAGAGAAAGCCAAGACAGCACAACATACATCCTTCATACCGCCCTCCACATACCCCTTACTCTCTCACAAGTTAAAGCAATCAACCATCCTTCATCTGCCAGGACAGACCCAAAGCTCAGGCTGCATTTGGGTGTCCCAGGGGACTCCCAGAAATGGGGCTTTTGTTCCAAGTGTTAAAAGTATGACCCCACATCGGATCAGTACTAGGTAGCATCCCGATTTGTGCCAGCTCGGGCAAACCACGCAGTAGCACAGGGTCCTGGTGCTGATGAGGTGCGGTCACTTCAGCGCTGCTGGGCACAACTGGGAACCTGACTTGCGGCTGCCCATTTCGGTGCTGTTCCTACACGTGTGAAGCCGAGGGACCAAGCCCTTGGCTTTTTGCCTCTGAAAATTCATCACTTTAGGTCAGGGGTTGGCAACCTACAGCCTGCGGGTCTGGTTTGGCTTGTGAAGAGACTAGACCCCCATTGCAGCAGCTCAGGGAACAGCCTGAGCAGCAGTGGAGGCATCCCTAGGGTCTGAGTGCCTGCCTTTTTCTCTATATTTCCTTGATGGCTGGGGTGGGGGGGAAAGGAGTAGTCCATGGTGCCAAAAGGTTGCCAATTCCTGCTTACTTCTTTAAATTCCTGGGCTGAAGCAGAGCACCCGCTCCTGCGAAGCTCACAGAGCAACAGCTACAACTGGTGCCAAGATTTTTGGCAAAACACATTCTTTATTGTACAGCCCTGATTTGCCAAAATAAGGGGGGGTTTTTTCTGGAGAAAAAAGAAACGCATCGGTTTCAATGACTGTTTAGTCAGGAGGGTTACTCAATATCACTTTCTTGTCAAAACCACATAGAGAGCTCATGAGCTCATACTTGAGTTATTCTATTGAGCATAAATTTTCATTGGGTCAGACCCAGAGAGGGCCAGTGAACGGTTAGGACACTTGCTTGTGATATGAGAGGCCCCAATTCAAACATGCCCAATCCCAAGCAGAAAATTGAACATGGGTTCCTAGATACCACATGACTGATTTATTCACTAGGCTCTGGGCTATTTTTTTGTGGGTCTCTCTTTTGTAGGAGTGGATTTTTAAAGGCAAGACTTCAAGTTTTTCCAAGACTCGGGAGTTTTTTCACTTTTTCAGTCCTCACTAGCTACGGTACAACTTATACAATTGCATTCACACACACAAAACACAACAAAAATCTCCTTTCCGTTGCCCATCTAATCATGTAAGCAAGAAGGCTGTATTTTATATTGGGGTTCAAAAAGCTAAGTGTACGTCTTGTGATGCCTGATTCCCTGTTCAAAGGACCTGACTACAAGATTTGCTCTTCTCTGGCTGCAGGGAATGTTTTACTGGCCAGACTATCCGAAAAACAGAAGGCTGGAGGAGCTGGCTTGGGTCACCGAGTCCAATCCTATGCTACTGCCATATAATCCCCTTCATTAACTGATCAAGCTCCAATTGACCAAGCACTATCTTGTGACTCTTCTGCTCAGCAAGTACTTGAAGGAGAGGCAAACCCCAAGTAGCTCAATCACAGCAAATCTGTGTATACTCATGTCTACGCTTGGGGATCAGCCCTGCCATGCTGATGGATGAATGGGGACTGTTCCTGAATGTGGACAGAACCTGTAACCATTGTGGATGCCGCTCTATGGTAGGTATGCTAGGTGAGGCACCAGAGTTAGGTATGCTAGGTGAGGTAGAAGTATGCTAGGAGGCCCTTTATGTTTGCTTCTGCTCTGTTTGCTTTAGCAACAAATAGTTATTGCACCCTTACCAACATCCAGAACCTTTTGGTAAGTATTTGATTCCCATCTGGATAAAGCTCAGGTGATGGGGGGGCCGAAAGACACAACCTTTAGGCGTCAGCAACCTACCAAGGCATATGTGCAATTTGTGTTTGGGTTCTTTTCGTTGTAGGACCTGCGGTGGGGGGCAGGAATGGGGGAAATGATTTTGCCCTTCGGAAGGATGTTTAGCTGAAACCAAAGTAACAGCTTTTCAATTAACAAAGAAGAGAACTCCACGCACAAGGCACAGGTTTACTTGGACTCAGATCTGTCCGGATTAAAGGCTGAGTCACTGATGTTTTCAAAACTGCAACTGGATCTCTGCTTGCTGGTTGCTTTGGCCTGAAGCGAATTGTGTGTGGGAATCAACAGGGTTAAGGGGCTGCATTAATTCTGTGTACATACAGCAACAAGGACTGATGTCCTGCACATTAGGGATTTCTGATGCATAAACGCTCAGAATGTAACTCTCTGCTGAAAGCGTTCAAGTTAACCACTCGCCGTGAGTTGTTAAAGGGTTAATGCACTTTGAAGTATGTTTAAACCTCCCTGAAATGCTGTGCAAAAGGAAGGTTAATGGAGAGCATGTGATCCTACATCTGTTTTGTTCCAAAGGGTTTATCAGCTGTAAGGCTCAGGGATGAAGGTGCTAGAGAGCAAAAGCAACTGAGGCTCCAGAGACGACTCTTTTGGGGAATGGGTAGTTGGGCTTTCAAGGAACTTTTGGCAATGGGAGCAGCACAAGTGGGTACCTTGTGCCCACTTACATTCAAAGAATCTGGCCAGCATTACTAGTTCCTCCGGCACAGAGAAAACAGACTGGCAAGGTCCGTTTGGGAAAAGGTCAAGAATACCTAGAACTATATCTGTGATTCCCAACCAGGGTGCCACAGCACCTTGAGGTGCCATGAAATCCTCTTAACGGTGCACAACATTAGCAATGTTAGCTGTGTGCACACCTATTCACGATTCACAAGACAAAACCAGATGAGCGCGGTCGTGCGGTATATGGCGCTGCAAACATGTGTGCGGCACCACATACTGCACAGTCCAGCATTCTCCGCACTGCAAGGGTGTGCTGCCCAAGCGTGCACTGCTCCATTTTTTTTCCGTGATCAAAATCCAGGGGCTAAAACAATAAAAACGCAGAAAAAAACCCGAAGCAGTGCATGCTTGGGCAGCACGCGCTGCTGAAAAGCAGAGCCAGAGCCGTGCTGGAGCTGCCAGCCAGGCTTTGCCTGGCAGGACTGCTGTGGCTGCAGCTCCGGGAGGCCCCCAGGGCCCTAGGTAAGGCTGATGGGGTCAGCACAGTGCCGACCCCAGCCTCCCCCACCACTCCTGGGGTAACTAGCCACGAGCCAAAACATGCATGGCATGGGTACTCCCTGGGGACAAGTAGTTGCGGCACAAGGTGCACCATCCCCGGGGAACCAAACGTCCTCACACATCTGGATGTGCCCACAGATTTCAAACAGGAATCCACAGCGCCTAAAACCTTCTGACATGCTGTGGTTTGCCCGAGTTCTTCGCCACAGAAGAGTTGCGCTATTATTTTTCTGTAGTCAAGAAATGAGTGAAAAGCTACGAGCTGGCATTTTCTGAGGGCTGTCTCAAGTCCAGCAAGCGATGCCTTGAGCCTTGAACGGTTGAGAAACACAGAACTATTTCCAGGCAAACACACCACCCCGAATCTAAACAGTATCTCTGGAAGGAGGTTAACAAATCTATTGCTTCCTGCATGCTGTTGCAAACGGTTACATTTCTGAAATACATGTGCTAGGTGCTTTAATGAAATAAACCATCCATTTATTAGGAACGCAGTGTGTTTTTATTGCGAGTAGAGGCTTTATGCTTTCACTGTAAATGTTACTTCCTATTCACTCCACTTACTCAGTCTTTGTATAAAGCTATAGCTTGACTGCAGCCCTTTGTGGTTCGTGGAAAGACAGGGATCCATGATATAATCCTATATGGGTTCAGTCACTCGCATTCCAAACCTGGTTCTTGGCACGGTTGCATGGCTGTTTTTAGAACCCGAATTTAACAGCACAGACACAGATTTATGGCCTTACAATCCTGGCTCTTCTCCAATCCGTTTCCCCCACACCCCTCCTCCCCAGGCAACCTACCAACACGAGATGACAAATGAGGAGGGTTTATGTTGACTGACTTAATAGAGGAAGTTACATCTAGCTGATAGATGGAATCAAGAAGAACTTGAGCATCAGGCTGTTGTACAAGGGACTAAAAATGTGCACAAGACAAACCTTAGCTTTGCTTCTCTTTTTAACAGGGAGCATAAGTCAATCAGAGGTCTAGTTGGCCTGCTTATAAGCTAATAATGGCACACAAATGATAAAGGGATTGATAGAGCCTAGTATGTCTAGATCAGGGGTATGCGTACCCCTGGGGGTACTTGAGAGGGCCCTAGGGGGTACGCGAGCACGGGTGGGGACAGAGCACCGCCACGCAGCATCCCCCACTGCCCACCCAGCTGGATATGGGGGTGAGGGAAGCTTGCTCCATGTCCAGCCGCTTGCAACCCCTTCCTCCCTCCTCCCCGCCTGCTTGGCATCTGACCGCACGCTGCCACCCTCCTCCCCCACTTGGCGGCTGGGGGTACGCTGCTCCGTGTCTGGCTGCCGGGGGGTGCAATGACGCAAAAAGGTTGAAAACCCCTGGCCTAGATCATTGGCTCTAGGAGGGCGCACATTTTTATTTTTCTTCAGATCTGTACTGAGGGTACCGTCCTGCAGATGACCATGCGCCCTACTACACATGTCCCTGCCATAAATTACAAGGAAAAAAAATCAAGCAGAGAAGTTGCTTTGCTTTAGAACAATTTTACAAATCCTGTACCAAAAGAAAGCCCTTTGCCAAATGACCGAATGAATGGAATATGGGGTGTGTCCCAAACTTTGGCTTAATCAGCATTTTATTGTGCGAAGCAGAGAGGTTGAATTATGTGAAGTGGCGAGATTGTATTGTGGCTGCTATTCAAAATGATTTAAAATTAAAAAAAGAAAAAAGAAAAAGCAAGCCTTTATTTGGTAACAGAACAGCATGCCCCTGGGAAAGGCAAGACTTGTCTTTCTCCTCCTGTCCTTACTTTCTTAAGCACAATGTAGAGTTAATCCTCAAGTCCTCACAGGCACAGGCAAAGCACTCCTGCTCTGACTCTCTTCTGCAAAGAAACTTCAAAGGGACCCTTTACAAGCTGCTGCTTCATATTTGTGTTTAGTTTTTATCTGTTCCAACAACCAGTGGAACCTTTTAGCAATGAACTCAGGCAGCTGGGATAACATTGCTTTCATTCCCTTCCCCTCCCTTAGTCATTTTTGTACTTGTATGTTTATTCAAGTAAGTCCATCTTATGGGGCTTAACCCCAGTTGATGTGAATATATGTTACACCACTGATGTTCGTGGAGCAATGTGAGCTCACACCAGCTGGAAATACAGCCCTGAAAATCAAGGTGCAATGCCTAGCAGGAAAATAAGCCCCTTAACCAAAACCGCATAAATACAGCTTCAATCTTAGCAAGGTAACTCTAAAAAAAAAAAAAATTCTTCCTCCGCAACCAATAAGGTTTTCGTCATAACCTCGGATATAACTTCCCATCCAGCTAGGGGTATGGTATTATCATGACAGGTAGGGAAATGAAGCATAACGCTCCCTGTATATTGAGAAAGGCATAAAACAGGTCTGACTCACTGGAGGAATTATGAGAGATTTAAAAATAACAATGTCCTTTTTTCTGTCCCTGCCCCTCAGGTATTTGCCTTGTACTACTGTCTCCTATTCTGTTGATTTACAAGCCACTTGGCTGTTAACCCACGTCACCATCATGGTAATGCAAAACACGGACTGTACTAAGCTATAGGGCTGGCCACACAGACCTCAGCCACTTACAGAGGAGCTGGATCTGAAACTAGACTGCTTTTCCTGTGGAGTAGCCCAGTCTTCGACAATCCAGATGTGAACCTTTACTGAGATGAAATTTCCTGCAGGGCCTTTGATTAAGACAGTGGGGGTCAAACTTTTTGGCAGATGTATCACAAATTAGCCCTGCACCCACTCTGAGTACCGCTCTGATCCCCTTCCCTTGCCTAAACGGCTGATCTGCTTTCTCCGTCTAGCCTTGTGCTGACTGATCTGCTGCTCTGCTTCCTTTCATGTGCTCCCTGCCCAATCTGCTGCTCTGCTCTCTGCTCCCTGCCGTCTCTGCCACTGTGCTCCCTGCTCCTGCCCTGGTTTGCCATGTGCCATACACAGAGGCTGTCCATGCCACTTGTGTGCTCATGCCACAGGTTGGCCATCGCTGGATTAAGACTTGCAGGATATAGGTGCAAAACCCATGCGTGAACATATGCTAAGCAAAAACATGTTGGGAGGGGCTTTATGGCTCTGAGAACATAGGGAACAAATATTATTATGGAAATAGATGCTAATGTCACACACATCAGACATCACAGCAGGTATGTAGAAGCACTACTACTACTCCCAGAGTAGGCCACACATTTTGCTTTTCCCTGTATTTCAGGGCAGTGGGCTTTTATCTCCCTTTTCTCCATAGCACGGATTTGTCTTTCAGATCTAGTGGAGAAAAATGTTTCCCCATCTGATCAGAATGTGAGATTTCCAAATATTTTCCCTGCCTGAAAGGGGGAAGAATGTGAAATGTTCAAAAAAGTGTGTTAACAGAACATCAGAAAAGCATTTGAATTGGGCTAATCAAAACATTTCATTTGGATTTAGTTTGTACTTAACTATATACTCACTTTAACAAATGTTCTGAACTAAAACAACCTTTTTTTTTTTTTTAATAAAGAAAATGTCAAAATAGGACTTTTCACAATGTTTTTGAAAAGAGGAACTTTGCCAAAACAGGCCCATTCTTAATAACAGCTTTGGATGTGGTGAGTCAGCAGTTTGGGGCAAAAAAAAATTTACTCAAGAAATTCCTGATCAGCTCCCTGAAGAGAGCTATTGAGAAGGACGTTTCCTACCCTGCACAGGAGTCTAAGATCGCTGTGCAAATATTGCACGAGGGGGCAGGAAGAGACACATGCTAGAAAGTACTTCTGCTTCTTGTTTCCTTTCTGCAATTTCAAGGCGGCACAGGGCCAGTGTTATACTCAAAATGAGCCTCCCGTGAATCAAGCCAATTCCTGTTGTATCTGTCGCATGTCACTCCAGCCCTCTCAACCATTCTACTTTCAACTAGCAAGACAAGGAGAGGGGATAAAATGACCCCACTCATTAGTAATTAGCCCACAATGCATGCGTCTCATGTCTTACAGGCAGACTCATGCCCCCCCACCAAGAATGCAGAAGCCTTCAAGTTACAAGAGTACTCTAAATTTGGTGCTTGCATTTGTCTCTGCAATGCATTGCTTTTGTACCACTAAGTTGGCATCCTTAATTATATCTTAATGATATCCTTAATTATATCTTCTGGATAAAAGGTTTCCATTAATGCTTGATTTAACTGTGCGTTCATATACAGTACCTTCATCTCTTCATCTACATTTTACCACGGTGACTTGAATATATTTATAAAATATTGCACAAGAGAAAAATCTATGTTGACTAAGTGCCAACCTATACATGTCAATACTTCAGTTTCTCTTTGTTCCTCCACCACCAGCCCAGTAAAAACAACGTTTCAACCAGGAGTCTGCTGTGGGTTGTATGGCTCTCTCTCACATCCCACATAAGCCATCTCCAGGAAGTTGGATAAAGTTCTCTGAAAGCCTCCCCGTGGATTTTTTGATTTCTGGCCTTTTGGCTTTGCCAAGCTTTTATCAATAATTATTATGGTAAAGGCCCAAAGTGCACATAGACAGCTTCCAAGGGCTTCCAGTCTAAATCAGTGATTCTCAACTGGGGTGTTGGGTGTGATGAGATCTCTTGAAGGGTGCCAGTGAGTTGTGAGGAGATAAGCACTGGCTCGGGCTTTTCCCTGCCTGTCTGCTTCCCTGCTCCCATTGCCTGGCCCTGCTGAAAGGAGGTAAGCACTGTAATAAATAAATCAGTTTTTGAAATGAGGTGCTCAATTCACAGGAGTGATGGAGGAATGCTTCGAGTCTAAAAAGTTTGAGAATCACTGGTCTAAACAGTAGGTAGATTCTGAAAGAGGGAGTAAAGGGCAAGAAAGGACCATGGTAATAGCCATATGATTGTTTAGTTATACAGGTTTGAAAGTTGTACATCAGAATGGCTTGGCAAACATATTCAAAAGTTAATGGTGAAGTCATGCATATTCTGGACTCATTCACTGTGGACACACAAAAGAGATGAGGCTTCTAAAGTCTGTAGCCTGGAAGATGACCGTATCTGGGAGAACCATTCATAGGTCAGAAAGTATTACCTAGTCAACACACAGTGGAGCCCGCTATCTTATGCACCAAATTCATTCACATGATGTGTGGTACATCTTTCTCTGATCTGGCATTTGTTCACCAGCCATGCTCCCTCATCTGTGTATCCCAGGAGAGCACAGACGATGGACTGAACGATAGAACACCGGAGGCAGCACTCTACAGACCGCAGTCCTGGTATTACAGAAGAGAAAGAAAAAGAGACAGGGCCCCATAGCATCCTCCCTGGGCACCAGATCAGGATCATTGGCTGCATGTGGTCGGCAGACAGCCTGGGCAGTGCCAGGCAAAAAAAGTTGTGCACAACTTGTTTATATCATTAGAGTGAATGGGTATGTATAACAGAGCACAGGGTATGCCCTGTTACTCATAGGGGCATGGACAGCAGCAAAGCAGCTGGTATGTAGCTGCAACCCCAATCGGGCACAATTACCTGATTGGGAACAGGGCCTAGCTGTTCCTTATAAGAACAGGGCCCAGAGCCCTGTCTGCTGTGCTGCTGGCAGCTGGGAGAACCCCACCTAGCTGGAGCTGCTGCTCACAACACCTCGAAGGTCTGGGGGTACTATGGAGATGGTAGGAGGCTCCCTGTCCTGGGGCATGACATAAAACTACAACCTGCTGAGGTAGGATGGTCTGGTGGGGCTGCCCATGATAGGGTAGTCCTTGGAAATGCCAGCCCAGTCACCTTCCCAGTGAAAGGCGAGTATGGGGCACCTTATAACCCCAGCTCCCACAACACTGGCGGGTAATAAATGCACAACAGGGGCCCAGGCATACTGTGAGCTCTGCGGCAGGGCCCAGGTTGGGTGGAGGGACCTGAGGCAGCACCCAGGCTCACAGCGAGCTCTGAGGCTGAGGTAAGGGAGGCGGGTGTGAGGCTCCAAGGGATTTTGAGGGCCCAGTGTCATGGTGTGAGAGGACCACAAGGTTCCTGAGCTGGCTGGTAGCCCTGAGCTGAGTTGGTAGGGGCTGGGAGCCCCGATCGATGGATTGGAGCCCAGTGTGAGGGCGCAGAGATTATGAGCTTCAGTGGGGAGTGAGAATCCCACGTGAGATTCTGGAGTGCAGGTCCCAGTGTGGGGGCATGGGCTTATTAGTCTAGGTGTTAGGCCATGTATGATAACCCCAGGTGTTACAGCATGGATGCCATCTGCAAGGCATAGGACACGGTATAGGGAAGGTTGGAGCTGTGTACATAAGCCCTTGGCATCAGGTCAAGTAAATGGGCAGCCTCCCACCTGATTGACATCTCTTAATCATTATCATCAAGGCATGGCAGGGGAGGATATAGGCTGCAGATACAGGCAGACCTAGACAGGCTAGCAAGTTGAGCGGATCGGACCCAGATGAAGTTCAACATTGAGAAGTGTAAAGTGCTGCATCTGGGGACGAACAATCCCCAACATAATTGCAGGCTTGGTGGCACCAATTTAACTAGCACTACAACTGAAAGGGACCTAGGGGTAATAATAAACCATAGTATGAATATGAGCAATCAGTGCAATGCTGTAGCCAGGAGGGCAAACAATACCCAGGAATGTATCAACCGATACATCTCAAGTAAAACCAAGGAAGTGATTCTTCTGCTTTACTCAGCATCGGTGAGACCACAGCCAGAGTACTGCATCCAGTTTTGGGTGCCTCACTTCAACAAGGATATGGAAAAGCTTAAGCAATTTCAGAGAATTGCCACCCATGTGATCAGAGACTTGCAGGGCAAGTCATACGAGGAAAGGCTGAGGGACTTGGGGTCTCTTCAGCCTAAGAAAGAGATGTCCAGATTGTGGAATAAGCTACCTCCAGAGGTGGTGTAATCACTTACCCTGGAAATCTTTAAGAGGAGACTGGACGGTCACCTCACTGGGGTCACCTGCCCCAGTTGTCTTTCCTACATAGTGCAGGGGGGCTGGACCCAATGATCTTGCGAGATCCCTTCCAGCCCCTTACAATCTATGAATCTATGGAAGGTGGGCAGTTAGCCCAGAGACAAGTGGGTGGGCCAGCTACTGATCGGCCCCAGGATGTCCAACTGTTACAGTGTGAACAAGGCATTTATCCATAAAGTACTGCCATCGTAGGAAGATTGAAATACAGATGTGAAGGGACCTGAGTAGGCAGCAGAGATATCACCTGAAGCACTCTCTCCTGTTTGACAGGTTTAATCCTCTAGTTCTACAACAGGGGGAGGCAAACTGCAAGACTGAAGATCATTTTCCGTAACTGTGGCATTAAAAATATGCCCAAGTCAATCTTATTGCTTGCTTGTTGCAACCGGCGGGCCTCGAACATGAGGTCTCGCGCTGCTTGGCCTCGGGCATATGGGCCTGCTGGCCGCTTTGTCCCTGGAATGGTCTATTCCGGATGTGATCTTAACTGTAGTCTCTGCCCCCTCTCTCTCCTGCCACGACTTTGCTGGAATGTTCAGTGTAGAGGCCGACTACTATCTTATCCGGGGTTGGGACTCTCAGGGGCACTGGTCTTCTGCGAGGCTCCGCCCTCCCCTACACCTCGCCCTAATACCCAGCCACGCCGAGTTGCTCACGATTCCCGGGGCCCGTCCCTCGCCTTGTGGTGCCAAGCCCGTTGGTGGTGACTCTGTCGGTGTGGCTCGACTCTAGTCTCTGGGGGTCGTAAGTCTGTCTGCGGTTCCCCCCCTGGGCCTCCGGCCGTAGGCTACTCAGCCCAAAACTCAGAAAAAAGAAAGAAAACCGTGCCTGCAAGTCTCTCGGGCTTACGAAATCAAAGTCTGGACTCCCTGTCCAGAGAGAAGCCTCTCTTTGCTAAATTTTCCCCTGCAGCACCCCTCTGGCTGGGTGCTGTGCCCTCTTAGCAATCGCTCGGGACTGCTCCTTGACACTCTGGTTCCCCTCTTCGCTCAGACCCTCGCCGAGTGGTCTCACCTGGCTGGATCCTGGACTCTGCAGTCCCTTCCGCTGCTCAAGTGGTGGTTCCCTGCCTGGATGGGCTCTGGGGTGATGACCTGACCCGTGCTGCTCCCACCTGACCTGCCGGGTCTTCCTCCATCCTCCTCTCTTTGGGGCATCTCTCAGCCCCAGACTCTGTCCCTGGACCCTCGTGCCCGGCTCCGCCACCGCAAACCTGGGCATCCGCCGCTGTTCCCTCGACGCTCTCCATCCCGCAGCTGGGAGACGTGCTCTGACTTCGCAGACGGCTGCTGGTCTCTCCCTCAACTCTGGATAAGGAGCCAGGCTT
>NW_017729013.1:4443445-4451436 GCF_001723915.1 Gavialis gangeticus | reverse complement strand
GACGTGCTCTGGCTTCGCAGACGGCTGCTGGTCTCTCCCTCAACTCTGGATAAGGAGCCAGGCTTGGCTCCCCTCCCGGCTAGTCTCCAGCTCTCCACCCCAGCTTCTTCCCGTGGGGCATCTTTTGTCATCCCGCGCCGGCTCCGATCATTATCAATCGCAGCTGGCCACAGTTTAAAAAAGACAGGGCTAATCAACCGCGTGGGTCCTGCTGCCGCTTCTGCCGTTCCCGTGTCATTGGCTGCAGGTAAGGAACTTGTTGATTTCTTCTGTCCCTTCTCTCTCTCCCACGCCTTCCTTTGGGTCCCGGGGCACCCCTTTTCCCCTTTGGGGCCACATTGTGCCGTCCCCCTGCGACACTTGTACTTGTAGCTTCTTTGATAGATGGCCTGACCTTGCCTAGTGTTTATCTATGTCATCATCAGCAGCCCCTCAAAGTCAAGGATGACATCCGTCAGGCTTCATGGGTCCTCAGGTGACTGAGGAGCCTGATTCTGGATACACACGTTCTTCGGCAATGGGAGCAAGTTGTTGTGCAAGGGAGTGGGATTTGCAGCTCCAGGTTGATCTCCTTCTTCTTCCTCCACCGCTGCTGTTCCACCTCAGTATGGAGTTGTTGGGCTTGAAGTGGTGCGTGCCTTGGTGGACCAGGTGGTGCCACACCGAATGGTTAGTAGCTTGGCTCCTCCCAGGCATTAGTGTTGATGCCTCCATGATTGAGGGTGACCTTGAGTGTGTCTTTGTACCGTTTCCTTTGGTCACCCTTCTTTATCTATGCAGCCATATTAAACACAGAAGTGGTCAGCTCTATCCTTCTCAAAGCTCCAACAGAGCTGCTAGGCCAGTGGTTCTCAAACTTTTTAGACTCAAGGGACTCAGAAAATACCAGCTCTTAGCTTTCACTTGTTTTTTGACTACAAAAAAATAACAGAGAAATTCTTGTGTTTAAAGATAACAGCCCCGAAACGTTTCTGACACTATGGATTCACATTTGAAATCTCTGGATTTATCTTGTGCATGCAGAAGTGTTTGTATACCTACTGGGGCCAATATTGTACATCACTCTCAAAAGGATCTTATGGCATGCCAGGGTGCCAAAGCATGTTGGCTGAGAATCACTGTGCTAGGCATTTACAAGTAGTGCCCAGCAGAGCGTGCTGCTAGGTGCCGTCATAAAAATAAAAACGGCACAGTGCATGTACACCACAGAAGTCCGTCCCAAGAGCTCGACTGAAGCCACCACTCAGACCCATAACCCACAGCTCTCAGCCAAGTGCTGGGAAACAGATGAACCTTTCAACAGACACTGCAAGTCAATATACTCCACCTATTTTGGTCCCAAAACTATGCCTTTAGTCCATAGCATAGCTATGGAAACTAGGGCAGAGTCTTGTAGTGTAGACATAGCATATGTTGACAAAAGGAGTTGTTCTGCCAGTACACCACCTCAAATGACACATGCTAAGCTGGCAGAAAAAAAAAATCATGCATCTGTCAGCAGAGCTGCATCCACAGCAGGGCTTTCTTCCAGTGTCACTATGTCAGCAAGGGGTGTGATTTTTTTCACACTCTTGGCTGATACAACTATGCTGGCAGCAGAGGCCTGGCATGGATTCCACTATTAAGGCCTATGAGGGAATACAGGGGGCGTTGATCCCACTATTAAGGTCCCCGAGGGAAAATGCCTGCTTTTAACGTGAGATGGCTCCAGCATGAGCACCTCCACCTATCGTAATGGTGACAGGAGTTCATGCTCCATGTACGCCCATATCAATAGGAAACCAACGCAGATCCTGATTCATGAGTATTAAGTGACCCCAGCAGGATACCCTGCTCAATAAATAGGCAACCACATTCTTCACCTGCCCCAGCTTGCCTTTGGTTTATTGCAAAGCATGTATTATAGTTGCAGGACATATATGTAGGGCCTGCGTTGCAGAAAAGTCTGTTTTATGAACACTGACGGGGATTTCAAGGTTCTAAAAGAGGATAAAAAAGAATATCTCTCAGCGTCAGATCCGGAGCAGCATTTAGCTGAAAAGGAAATGCAAAGCTCTGGTTTCGCGTTCACGTTGCAGGCTGAGTTTACTGTGCATCAAACCATATTCTTCCCTAGTGAGGCTGCCCCTTCTTCACAGGGCAAAACTCCCACCAATTTCAGTGGGACCAACATCTGGCTCCTAGTGCATAAACTGCAGAGGAATAGCCAGGCCACAGGGCTGCAAGCTCACGCACCGAAAAGAAGCGAAGTCCTAGTACTGCCAGTACTTCGGAGGGAAGAAAAAGGTCAGCATTTTAGAGCTACATCCATGCTTCCAGATGTGTATTTTCTAGCAGCTTACTCCCCACTGTATGCCACATGAGGGTCTTTTATGGTAGCCACCCTTTCCCTGGCTGCTTGTGTTTACATGACAAAGCTTTGACAGATGAAGTAGCAGTAACTTAAATAATTACCGCTACATGCACAGACAGCTGCATGAGAAGAGGGCTTGATTTTTTTGCAAATAAGATTTAGAGATGAATTTGATACACAAGTTCAGATGCAGAAAAACTTGTGGATTCTGACTTCGGAGGGCTTGGTTTGGGCCCCACTCCTAGCAATACTGCACATAGGCCATCCTAGGTTGAAATCTAGTCTCCTGTGCTAAAAAAGCAGTAACCCAACCCAACTGAGATTCTCTCTTTAGATAAAATCTGAGGACTTTTCTCCAAGGAAAGAGATGTTTCTGAACTATTTTTTGCCTGCGTCAATGCAAATCCAATGCATTTTTTTTAAAAAAAAAACAGGCTCCTCTTTGTTGGACATTTGCCCATGATGCAGTACATTATGCATCTGTGCTCACTTTACGTTAACTTTAATAGCCTGCTGTTATTGTAGTCATCTTTTGTTACAAGCCATCTTTTAAACTGATAGTTTTTGCACATGTATGTTTATATTGTTTGCTAGGAGGAGAAACGAACAACAGAGACACTGCTGTGTTGAATCACATGCTGCTTTTGTGGGCAACGGAGAACAGGGCATGTTGTTCACTGGGCCCAAATCAGCAAGACACTTAAGCATGTGCTTAACTTCAAACACATAGAAACCGTCCCTTAGCTTCAGTGGGACTCCAGCGTGAGTTCAAAGGCTTTGCTGGGCAGGGGTGGGATTACACATGCACTTTAAGTTGAGCATATGATCTAACACACTTGGAAGCACGGCATCGGTTACAGAAGGGCAATCTTCTTTTCGGAGACAGCAGTGAAAGAAAACAAACAACTCCCCACAAATCTCATAACTTTATAGACACTGTCAGTGAACTCTAGGCCCAGAGTTGGGCAAGATATTTTTGGTTCAAGGAGAAGGTAACACAGTGTGAATGCATGTTTTGTATTTAATATGAGCCCTTTTTTTTTCCCAGGAGAAAATAATATTTTTCCTCTATGAGCTGTCTTTCTTGGAGAGGTTATATGTTTTTTCAGCTATCTAAGTTAAGAGCCATGAAGATTAAAGCTCTGTTTCTGCTCCTGCGTTATGCAAGGGAATGTTAGGAGTTTTTTAAAGAAGAAATTAGACAAGGGAGGCACAAAGACTTTGCCTGGATGGGGGAAAACAACAAGCACTGCAATTTCAGGCAGAAGAGAGGGCAGAGTTGTACCTTATTTCTTAACTAAATCAGAAATGCATTGTTGTTTCAGGAAACCCCCCCCCCCCCAAAAAAAATGGGCCTTCTAAAGTTTTTCCAAAAAATTTTTCCTGTTTGGACACTTTTTTTAAAAAAAAAAGAAAAGTATTGTTTTTTCAGGAAACCCCCCCCCCCCCAAAAAGAATGAGTCTTCTATAGTTATTCCAGAATAATTCTCCTAGTTGGACACTTTATTTCAGATAAACAGAGGAATGTAGCTTTTTCCAGAGTAGTTTGGCACACCAGAATTAGGTCTCATTGGAAACTGTCTGAGGATGAGCAAGTACTGGCTCTTACACTGCTGCTCCTGAAGGGCTAATGGACAGATAGCCATGGACCATCAGAAGTTATCTTGCACTTCCCTTCTGCACTGATTGTATTTTGCGCCACTGAAAAAGGAGCCGGGCGCTTAGAAACTAGACCAGTGATCAGGCAAAACAGAGGTTTCAAAAGTGCCCTGATGACTTGGGAGCCTGAATCCTACTGATTTAGGCTCCTTTGTGTCCATGTCATTTCTGAAACCAGGATTCAGATCTGTCAGTCATTACCGCTAAGTATAGATGTTCAAAACGCCTCTGGTGGAAAGTGCTCTAACTATGGTACTATAAGCACTATAGTGCTATAAGTTAGAGCACATTCCAGCTGAACAGGCGCGTGCTGTTTGGTGGGGAGGGTTGCGGGGCTCGGTGCCTGCCTGCCTGCATTGGCTAAGGTCAGCAGGTGTGCCCCCCCACCAACTAGAGACTGTCAGCAGTGGCCAGGGGGAGGAGGGGAGGGAAAGGAGCCCTCCCTGCCATGCACATAGCCTGCCCCCACTCATTGGGCCCCATCCAGCAAGCTGGGGCAGGGGCGTTCTTGCAGTGAGGGGCTCCCTTTCCCCAGCTGCAGCAGTGCAAGTTGCCTGTGGTGCTTTTTGCTGCGCTGGTGTGGGGTCCCTGGGATACTGGTGAATGCCACCTAGCTCAACACATGATGAATGTGGCACAGCTGATCAAAAAAGTGCTCTAACCTAAAGCACTTTAGTTTGATGGCACATCCAGCAAGGGTGAACTTAGAGTGTGATCTACCATTTTTAAAGCACTTGCAGTGCAGCGAGCCTCTGTTCAGTTATGGCTTTAAAACGCTTTTCTCTTGCTGAAAGCACATGAAGAGTAATGTCTGTACCTAGCCCTACGTATTTTTGAAAAATATTTTGCCTTATTGCAGGCATTTTTCTCTGCTGGATGTCATCCGCTTGATTGCAGCTTTGCAAACTCCACATCTGCAAAACAGGAGCTCAAGGAAATAAACATTTAAAGACAGGAATTAAATCCAAATGGAAAGGAGAGGAGTAGATTGCAGTCACTCAAGGAACATTATTCTCTGGGCTTGTTTCCATTACAGGGGTAGGTGCGGGGCTAGATTATTAAAAAGGAAAGCCATTCAGATACAAAGTTGCGTTAGGAACACTGGCCTGATTTTCATAATCTTCTAATACCTCCCACGCCCTCTGGCTGCCATGGGACTTGTAGTTGTACAGCACCTTTACAAATCCGGTTACCTAATTATTAGCAAGAAAACACTACTGTGCCTTATCAGGGCACACACAGCCAACTTGGCATCAAATTTGCATCTTGTGCCATTGCTTTTAGTTGGCAGCTCTCTGAATCCCTCCTTGCCTGCAATTCAACATTTAAAGAATTGTCTCGGGTTCAGTGGTGCTGCTAAAGCTTCTGCTGGAACGCGACTTCCTCCCTCTCGGGTCCCAAGCAAGGCAGCACCCTGTTAACTACCCTGTTCAGCAAGTTCTCCGTTGCCCTGCAACGACAAGGACTATTGGCCAAGCAACTGTTTAACAACCTTGACCTCTCAGTGGCTTTTCCAGAGGGGTCCCACAAACTTTGATTACTCTGATGCTGCCGCAGGTGAACAGTTTCTGCCCACAAACTGACGATTCTTGTCTTCTCAATCACCCCTGCTTAACCTTGCATTTTTCAGTCTGCAAAAGGAACTATGGCTTTTTCTATTCTTGAATCAATGCTATCTTGTGTCATGTCTTCAACGTCAGGTTCAGCGAGAGAGCTGGGCCATCCTTTTGATGCATCATTGGGAATTTAACCCCCTCAAGCCATTTCTTGGTTTATGGAGATGGGCAAGACTTTATATTATTGTTTCAGATCCCAAAGCATTAACGCAATGTTTATGCAGACTTCAGGGGATGCTCGGAGGGGGAAAAGTAAATACATAAAAGCAACTGGATTTCCCCCTACCCAAAACAAATCTTGCTGAAATTTCCTCTCCATTATTGTTACCAGCAGTGCTGCAACTATGGATTTACTTGCAGTATATTTATTTTGCCCCTAGACTTCCTCTCTTGCTATATGCAACTGTAAGTGTGAGTGGTCCACTTTAAGGAGACAAACTGAAGTGCATAGGAACCAGTCATTTACATCTTTATTTGTTTCAGCGGTTGTTTCAGATGCTGACTCCTCTTTGGTCCAGGCTAGTTAGGATTCTTCTGAAAGGGGTGGGTATTTTTTTGCAAAACTGAAATACTGCAACAAAAACCTGTTTTGATGAAGCCAACATATTTTCCAGGTCTGTCTCCCTTAAACCTTCAATAGGAGTCTGTGGCATAAGAGAGCCTCTATAATTGAGTAGTTTGGGAACTGGAGTCATAAGAGATTCAGGTTTAAGTCACCTGAATTTTGTGGCCAGATCCTTTTGTCCTTGGCTCCCACTTAGAAGGACTTGATTACCAAGTTGCCTCTTTGTTCAAGATGGTCACATCATATGCTGATGTGTTAAGCTCATTTTCCTAATAAATCAATCTCCAGATTATTGTCTAATAAGTAGTATATATCCATGAAGTTTTAGAGGCAGATCATAAAAAAGGCCCAAGTACAAAGTTTGCTCTGGCTCAGAGACTTACCCAGAGAATTTCCCTGCTAGAAACTGCAATGGAAGGTCAAACCAAAGAGACACATTGCAATGGCCCTCTCTCTCTCTGAAACATATTTTTTTAAAAAGAAAACTCATCATTTTCAATATTAGACTTGGCTGCCCTTTCAAATGCTCAAGGCTGAAAACTGTAGCAGCCTCCAGCTCCTTATCTTCTAGTGCTTCCTACCCGTTATCAGGTGTTTACAGACAGCCAGCAGATGATAGGCATGCATGCCTCGAGTAGCACTAGCTCTGTCTCAGTAAGGAAAGAAAAAAATCCAATCCAAGCCAGGTCCAGTGAGTCCCTCACCCTGTACTCAGCCCTCTCTAATCCTAACTTGGTACAGATTGTAGCTCCTAAACCCATCAGATATAAATCAACCCACATCTTAAAAAAAAAAAAAAAAAAGTTAGCCAATTTGAAAGACAAAACAGTCAGACTTAGGTAAAGCAACCTCTTGGTGTCTTTTCCAGTAAGATGCTAATGGAAGGGTTATAAAAAGTCAATAGTACACTACTTAGTCTCTATGTAGTGCTTTATTTATTCAAATTCATAGAGTGCTTGCCAAAAAGAAAAAAAAACCCCTGCCATTAAGAAATCTTAGTTGACACAATTGTCAGCTGGAAAAGCTCCCCAGTCTTCAACTGGAACACCAGCTGCTCTCGACCTGCCATTTCTATGAGTCTTAGTAAACACCAGAGATGGAAAGTCAATGCAATTTAGGCTTTCCGGCTAGGGACATTCAAAAAGCCTGAGCCTGAATTGATTCAATCTTTGCAGGTTAGTCCTACCTGGCTAGGCTGAATCAGTTTCTAAGTGCAGACATCCCAGAAACGCAGGCACATGACGGCAGTGGCTCAGGCGAGAAGCTAGAGGGCGCTAGAGCAGCCCTCCCTTCCCTTCCACAGTGCTGAGCTGAGGGGGGCATGGCCAGCCCCCAGCAGGATGCTCTGATTAGGGAGGACACCCCCCCTCCCCGCGCTTCTGACCAGCCCAGCAGGGAATTGATAACACACTGTTTATCACCCCTAACTCAGTGTTTATCACTCCATTAAGAAAACATCAGAGGGACATTACCAGCTACCTGTAGATCCTGCCTTTGTCCCATCTGCCACAGCATGGACCATAGGCAGCACGTGGTCTGCTAGCTAATGTTGAGAGGTCTGTGTAAGGCAGAGAGGGAGGGGGAAATCCCTGCTTAGCAGGGAGTGGGAAGGGGAGAGGGGGAAGCCAGGCAGTTGTTTGCAGTCTCTGCCGAGCTCCCACCAGGGAGCAGAGGGGAAGGGCCAGCTCTGCTGTGGAGCAGAGAGCCCCACCCAGCCTAGAGAGCATGCTGGGATGCTGGGGGAGTCTGGTTTAACTTAAACCAGCAACGGGTCTGGGACAGACATTGCATAAACCGG
>NW_017729013.1:4440705-4442823 GCF_001723915.1 Gavialis gangeticus | reverse complement strand
GGGATTTGCTTGAGAAGCATCTATGGATGCAAGCCAGTGTTTTGGTCGCTTTAGTAGCCACAGCATTGCATTGCAGGCTCATGTTCATCTTGTGGTCAGTGATGACCCCCAAGTCTCTTTCTTTCATAGTGCTAGCCAACGTAGCACTGCCAAACCTATAAGGATGCTGCAGGTTTTTCTTCCCAAGGTGGAGAACCTTGCATTTTTCTGTGTTAAACACCATCAGGTTCTCATCCACCCATTTGCTGAGCCTGTACAGGTCAGCCTGGGTCACCCGCCTGTCTTCTGGTGTGGATGCTTTGCCCCAAAGTTTGGTGTCATCGGCGAACTTGGCAAGTCCGCTTCTGACTCCAATGTCCACATCATTAATGAAGATGTTGAACAATATGGGTCCAAGGACAGAGCCTTGGGGGACCCCACTGGTCACCTTATCAGAGAGGTGAGCAGGTTTCAGAGACAAGTACTCTCTGCTGGGTTCACCTTTTTCCTGGAGCCTGTGTCAAAACAGAGATCCAAACCCTCTATTCTGCAAAAATCTCTCCACAGACATCTGTGTGCATGTAGAAATCCAGACAACTCAATATGCACATAAGCGTGTGTGCAGGGCTGAGGGTTGGGAATTTTTTGTCTGCCTACTTGTTGATCCCCAAGAAAGGTTCAAATTCAAATTCTCACAAACACATGTAGTTAAATTTTAATAGCAAATTTAATAATGAAATACAGATAAGATAGAAATGACCAAACAGTACAGGTAATGCATATCAAGTAAATGACTAAAGTTTAATAAGTATACATTCATTTAAAGAAATAACAATCTAATAAACATTTGAGATAATTGTAATTTCTTTAAGTTGTAAAGTCTCTAAAAGAGGCCTTTAATAAGTGACCAGCCTGTTTAGGCAGGACGTCTCACCTATGGTTCAAAATAATTTTAGAAGAGCACTTACGTTGGTTCATCTACAGCAAGACCTGTAGTTTAAAGTTGAAGAGCAAAGATTCCAAGGTGAACCCAGATTTTTATACTTTATCGCCTGGCTTAGTAAAAAGCTTACTAAATAAGGCCAAAATGTAATATGTTCCGAGAGGTGGTAAGTCTGGACTTCAAATCCCAGAGACCTTGGGGGCAGCAGAAAGAGGAAGTGAGCACACAGCCAGAGAGCTGTGCTCTAGTGCCCCTGGCTTCTGGCCTGAGCCATTGCAGACATGTGGCTGCATTTCCTGAATCAAAGGTCTATTCCTGTTTCAGTTTAATCTGTGCAGTTTAGACTAACCTGCAAAGATTGAACTGATTCAGCCTCAGGCTTTTTGACCATCTGTAACTAGCCCATAGATACAAAGCTCAATGCGCTGTAATTACAGTGTATTAATGAACATGTAGACGCACCCAGCTTGTCCTAAATCATATCTAGCACACATAAAACTACTACATGTACTTTATGCAACTTTATCCTACTACTTGACCTATCTTGCTCACACTTTTAAAATTATTCTCACTTCTGACATTCCTTCACTTGGCTTGTTTCCTTTGCTGCTGCTTCTCTTAGCACAACTTCAGTTAAGTGAATGCAAGCAAGGGTCTGGAACCAACTTCCAAGAGAAGTGGTGCAGGCTCCTACCCTGGGGGTTTTTAAGGGGAGGTTAGATGAACACCTTGCTGGGGTCGTTTGACCCCAGTACTCTTTCCTGCCATGGCAGGAGGTCAGACTAGATGATCTGCTCAGGTCCCTTCCGACCCTAGAAACTGTGAAACTATGAAATGCTATACCATGTTGCCATTAAGCATCTTAGGGCCTACTGTAGTCTATACTACATGTAGCTTATTGCATCACTACAGCCAGAGAGAGAGATGAGCAGTACAGGCAGAAAATATGAACTCATCCTACCATAGAATGATGAGATTAAAAAAGCCAACACAGCACATTTTCTTTGCCATGTATCTGCTTCCCCCCTTCCACCTTTATCTAATTAACGATATCAAGCAAGGATGAGCAATATTAAAAACTTTTTCCCCCCGTTTTAAATGGGATGGCAGCTCATTGGTAAATATAAATTCAACAGCAGGAGTTAAAGTGACCTCAAGATAGTTTCATAGTTTCATAGATTTAGGGTCGGAAGGGA
>NW_017729013.1:4440026-4440694 GCF_001723915.1 Gavialis gangeticus | reverse complement strand
CTACTGCCCAAGTGCAGCACCCTGCACTTGTCCGTATCGAATAGTTATTAGTGTTATTAGCTATAAAGAAACTCATGTGGTCTGATTTGTATAGTGCCTAGTGCAATAAAATCTTGGTCCCTGACTAGGCCTATAGTATTTATAATAAAGAATAAAAACTACAAAACTGATTATGAATGACAAGTAAAAACGTTATGTTTTACATCAAAAGGTTGAAGGGATATTTTTGTGTTGCCTCACTGAAAAGAGAGGATCAGTTAAGTTTGATGGTTTTTAAAATGCATCTAATAAAGGTTGAAGAATATGAAGAGAGAAGGGAAGTTTCAATCAGAGATGAAGTGAAGACCGAACAGGATTTGATAACGTAGTATTCAAATACAGAGAGTCATAGTAGAGTGAAGGGAGATCAACTGTTCTCTGTGTCCATAAGGGATAAATAAAAAGTAATGGGCTGGAACTGCAACAAAGAAGGTTTAGGCTGACTACCAGGAAGAACTTTCTATCAATGAATACAGATGCAAATACTCATTAAATATAGAATAACTCGCGCTGTCAGTCTTCTAACTTCCATTATTTTCAGGGCTTCCCGCGTCAGCCCAGAAACTGACTCAAGCCAAGTCAATATCAAGGCTTCTAATTATTTAGTTATTTAGAGCAGGGGTGTCCAG
>NW_017729013.1:4413870-4435026 GCF_001723915.1 Gavialis gangeticus | reverse complement strand
ATTATTTTCAGGGCTTCCCGCGTCAGCCCAGAAACTGACTCAAGCCAAGTCAATATCAAGGCTTCTAATTATTTAGTTATTTAGAGCAGGGGTGTCCAGCCTTTTTGAATGTAGGGCCGGATCATGAACTTTTTATCACCCAGTGGACCAGCAAGCCATATTCAAAGACCTCACAGGAAGCGGTATCCCATCACCCCCCCTGAAATGGAAGTACAGTGTTTACTTTTGTTTCCTGTCGCAGCACCTCGGGACTCAGAAAACGGCCGTATGTTGGACAAGCCTGATTTAGAGTGATATGCTTTCTTCCCCCTCAAAAGGCTGAAGTTAGCTCATAATATAGCACAAAAATATTGCAAAAACAGTAACAGTCCTTTGACAGGTGATTTCCTTTTGCCATTACTGGTACCCGTTTTTTTAATGCAGTTAAATGAAATATAATTTAACTGACAGTCAGGTTGAAAGGTGCTAAACACTTAAACAAAATGGAGATAATTGATGTTTGCTGCAGAGTAAGCAACAGAAAAATACTGGGATCACTGCGATCTGTGTCATTTTATGTAGTTAAGCAAATGATGCTCCTATCTGATATACCTGCGTTTAAGCAGAAGAGACTGTAACCTGCAGTAGTGTTAACTTTTGTAATATTTGGCTTAGACAACTAGGAGAGATTGGCATGAGGAGTTTATCCAAGTGAGGCATTTCTTTCCTGCGTAGTTTCCACACAAATTCTCTCTTATCTTTATTTAAAAGGAGACATTTTCTGAATGCCTTTGGGAGAAGTTGATTCAACTGCGCACGATGTAAAATCAAACAATGCTGCAAGATACTTAGCTTAACCTCATATACTAGGTGGGCAGTGTAAAAGTTCTCTTGCGTATCCAGATATTTTTTTGGGCAGCTGCTGTTAACCAACGTGAGCACAGAGCAATGCAGGCAGGAAGTCTTTGAAGGGTGCACACGTGTCAGTAGAACTTCATTCCAGCATGCATCTGTGTAAGAGATTGGACTAGCTGACCCTTGGGTTTCCTTCCAGTCCTATTATGCTATAACTTCATATGTTTGAAGATCAAACAGGTCCTTTCTTTTGGCTCTTCTCTTGCAGTAGGCTTATAACTGTAGCCATGACGTTCTAGGGACCTTCTTTTGTATACCCTGAAGTTTGCTGTAAAACTGAAGAGCAATGGGGACTGTATTCTATAAGCTCTATTTGTGCAATCCCACAGCACAATGATTTCTTAGCACAGAATCTGGTCTAAGGAGAGCACTCACTTTCCAGTCTCTAATGCCCTGAGCCTGCAAATAAAGCATCTTAACTGACTCCATTTCCATCCCCCAGGACCCTCACTTTCTGAAAGTCTTGGCCTCCTTCAGGTCTTGGAACCCTATCCTGGTCCAACATCCAAATGTCTCCAGAGCCAGTTCACTTCCTCCTTTCTTTTACTCACAGGAGTCTGAATTTCCCCAGCTCTACCCATCTTTGCTTTGCACCCCTCTCTTCCCACTATTTCCACCAACCTCCTCAGCGGTCTCAGACCTTGAAAACTTCACTGTAAGTTTCTACTTGGAATATGGATTGTAGCCCTGACAGTGCCAATTCTGCTTGCTGGGGGAAAAGGAATTGAGATGTTCTCTTTGGCTAAGGACAGTAGTTACACATAAACCGGTTTAAGTGATCAGAAACTGGTTTCAGCCTGTAACAGGACAGACATTCAGTGCACATAAACCAGTTTCAAAACGGCCAAAACTGGTTTAAGATAAGCCTGGTTGAATGTAGTATCAGACTTATGTGATCTGGGTCAAACCGGTTTATGGAACTTCTGTCCCAAACTCCTTCCTGGTCTAAGTTAAATCAGAGTCCCCCAACATCCCAGCATGCTTTTTAGCCCTGAACTGGGCTCTGCTCTCTGCTTGTGCCTCTGCTCCCTAGCTGGAACAGGGGCAGGAGTGTGGCCAAATGCCGGTCCAACATGGCCCCCTAAAGTGAAAGGGGAGGGAGGAGGTTTATTCCCCACTCCCTTCCCTCTTTCTCCAAGGGACCCCAGTTGGGGTCTGCCTGGCCAGGTGTAGCAGCCCCTATCAGGCACTTCCTGCCCTTTGCTGCTGGAGCAGCGGGGGCTGTGGCCAGCCTTGCCAGCAGCCTTGAGGGAATGGGGGATGGAGAATAATTTAATTCCCCACCTCCCTCCCCTGTCCCACCAGCACAAACCCTACCCGGGGCTGCCAGGCTTTTCCCCCCTGCTGGTGGCTCAGCATAGCTCAGAACCCCCAGACCTCCCCTCCCAGCCATGAAGCAATCCCACTGCACCGTCCCAGCCAGCAGGGCGAGAGTTTTGCTTGGGATAGCCCAGGAGCAAAGGCCAGATCCGGGGGAGTGAAACAGCCCAAAGCCCAGGTGGGTACATGCACAGAGAAACTGGCAGCAGCTCCATCCTGGAAGTGAGCCCTGCCGAGCAGAGGGACCCAGGTGAATGGGGGGCAGGGGCTCAAGTGTGTCGGCACTAGGCTGGGGCAGAGCAGAGCTGAGCTGAGCATGCAGTTGATGGGGCAGTTGCTGCCTGGTGGCCCCTTCTACCTTACTGGAGAGCAGCGCCCAGGCTGACCCTGGCCCCGACCCCCACAGCAGCATGCATTGTGCGGGCTTGCCCCCTTGGTCCCAAGTGTTGTTATCTGACAGCCACTGGGCAATGAGCTGGGTGCACACTGCTGACTCTTCCCCTATCCGGTGGCAGTGATGGTGCAGCACAACCCCATGTACTAGGCACGGGGCACTACCCCTATGGCTTCTCAGCTGCCATTGCCACCATCAGGGGGACTCATCCTGGCCATACTGGTAGGCACCGCCAATGCCGCCAAACTGTGGTTGGCTACCAGGTGGGCAGATGGCAGCAGGGGTGGCGGCAGTGGGGAAGCCATTGGTGTAGCACCTTACACCTGGTACACAGAGCCATGCTGTACCCATGGCTTCCCCACTACTGTGGCTGTCTGGGGCATGGCCAGACGCTGGCCTGGTAGGGCCCCTTAAGGTGAAGGGGATAGAGAGGAGGTTTATTTCCCCCTCTATCCTCTCTCTCACTGGGGGACAACAGCTGGGGTCTGCCAGCAGTCTGCTGCTTAGCCCTGGCCAGGCAGACCCCAGCTGGGGTCACCCAGGGGAAGAGGGAATGGAGGGGGGAATAAACCCCCTCTCTGCTCCCTTTGCCTCAGAGGCCAATGCCCCCACCCCTGGCACTGGAGCAGTGAGGTGGGAAGGACGCTGATGGGGTATCAGCTCCTGTTGTGTTGTCCTGGGGAGCACAAGCAAGGAGGGGTTTATTCCCCACTCCCTCTGGGGAACCTGAGCTGGGGTCTGCCTGGCCAGGAGCAAGCAGTGGAGGCAGCAGCCAGGGCTGGCAGACCCTGGCTGTGGTCCCCCAGTGGGAGAGGGGATGGAAGGGGAAAATAAACTGCACTTAGGGCTGAGGGTGCAAGCCACCGTGCGCACCACTGTGGGGGCTGGGGCTGGCCCGGGTGCTGCTCTCCAGTGGGTAGAAGGGATCCCCAGGCAGGACCTGCTCCCCCAGCTGCATGCTTGGCTTGGCTCTGCCCTGCCCTGCCCCCTGGCTTTTAGCCTGAGCCACTGCAGGCATGTGCCCGCATTTCCGGAATCAAAACTGAATGTCTATTCACTTGCTTGCTGGTTCAATCTACCCAAGTTAGACTAATCTGCAAAGATTGAATAAATTCAGGCTCGGGCTTTTTGAATTTCTGTCCCTAAGCTTTATCTAAAATCTCTGCATGAGTCACACCAATATAAAATGGTTGATTAATGGAAATATGCTGGAGTTTGAAACCACCTTCAGGGTCTCCACTCCTGTATAAAATGTCATCTGTCTATCACTTTCATCATGAGCAGGTATTCTTAGCTTGTATTCACCTCAGTTATCCCATATAGGCTAGGGAGAGAAGTTACACATAAACCAGTTTAAGTCTTCAGAAACTGGTTTAAACCTATAACCGAATGGAAGCTCGGTGCACATAAACCAGTTTCAAAATGGCTGAAATCAGTTTAAGATAAACCTGGTTGAATGTAGTATCAGACTTAATTGATTTAGGTCAAACCGGTTTATGGAACATCTGTCCCAGACCCCTTCCTGGTTCAAGTTAAATCAGAGTCCCCCAGCATCACAGCATAGGCTGTGTGTTCACTTCCTCTTCCTGCTGCCCCTAAGGTCTCTGGGATTTGCAGTCCAGAGCCACAGCAGCAGGATTCTGCAGAGTTGTTCATCACTTTCTCTTCCTGTTTCCAGGTGCCTCTGGGATTTGTAGTCCATGATCACAGCCAGCAGGACTCGGCAGGGTTGTTCCCTTCTGTTCAATGCATGCTAACTTCAGAGAAAGGGCTATTTTTGTTCAAGCTTTTATGAATTCAATGCCACTACCTTTTCCCCCATCCACCCCCTCCTCATCCTGGCAGGTGCTCCCTTTTTCACCCCCACCCCACAGACCTTCCAGCTAGCTCGAGGCTGCGGTGTACCCATGCCCACTTGGCTCAAGCAGGGAGGCAGGGGAAGTGTTGGAGCTGGCAGGCTGGAAGGTGTGCTGTAGCACCCCCCGGTTTCTGGCTTGAGCCACCGAAAGCATGTGCCTGCATTTCCTGAATCAAAGGTGAATGTCCGTTCACTTGCTTGCTAGTTCAATCTGTGCAGCTTAGACTAACCTGCAAGGACCGAATTGATTCAGCCTTGGGCTTTTTGACTGTCTGTTCTTAGCCATAAAGAGTAAGTCTGTAGAGATTAACTAAGCCAAACAACAGAGCAGACCAGCTGTCTGACTCATCCACCTTGCAGCACTGCGACCCAGTGAAGCAGAAGAACCATTATGTAGAGGCTCAGCTGTCACAAAATGAAAAGTGCACAAGTATCTATCACACAAGGACTCCATCAACTTCAGAAATCAGCTCTAATGTCAGGCCAAGTTGAAGAGACAAGAATTTATGGATAGTATGGGAGAAGGAACTTGCAGAAACTACTCGCCAGGCAATTTGGTGCAGACATTTCCTCTATTTTGCACTCACCATGCTACCATGGGAGGAGGGAACAGGCATCCTGGAAAGAAAGGCCTTTCCTGATGTACTAAGGAGTCCTACAAACATGATTCAGGCTGTAATGTGAACATACAAGAAACACCTTCAGTGAAGGGCACCCAGGAATACTTTGTATGTGCCCCTTATATCATGCACACTATCCTGAAACTTTTAATGCCATGGGCCCCCTCAGCAGCGCCTCCCTCTGAACCTGAGCTTTGTCTGATAAAACAGCAAAGTTTTCTCACTATTGAAATGGAGCAGTAGCTTTTCACAAAGTTAGTGGGATTATCAACAAAGCCAGGCTGCCCTCAGTGAGACCTGAAGAGATGAGAATATAGCCCATAGTTGCTCCTGACAGTGCGGGAAGACTTTGATTGTATTTGATCTCTTCTTGAGGTTGCCATAGCAGCTTCTTAAACCTTTCTGCGGGACAGATGCCAACCACTCTATTGAGAAATGATTGAAAATAACCAAAGTAACCTTCTTTGCTAGTTTTGGTCACTCTTTAAAGATTATTTTTACACTGAGGTCATTTGCTGAATGCGGGTATGCTACTTGCTAGCATTTTCCCCCTGTAGATATTCTAACCTCTTCTCTACTCCTCCATATCATGGTTCGGTTTTAATCAAATTCCACAGGTAAATGCAGATGATCACATTTGTGGCAAATTAACTTCCTGATGCTTACTCAGATGTTAGGAAATATACAGAACAGAAGATAACAACTGATTGCCTCTCTGCCCACTTGCTGATGCTTCTGTGGATAACTGTATATCTTAGAGGGTGATTTTATTTGCCACTAAAGAAGAGGAAAGATGGGCTGTTATGATTAGTTTTCAGAAAAGCTCCCTAAAGAACCTTAGAAAAGCAATAGTGTAGGTTCAGAAATGATCATTGCTGATGTAAGTTTATAATCTTGCTGTAAAGTTACGCTGCATCAGGGAAATCTAATTTTAGATTCCGTGCTCAGTCCCAAAAATTCTCAGCTTGGGCTGACACAGAGAATTAATTGGAGGACCAGGGCCTTTGCAGTAAATATAATCAAGGAATTAAACCTTTTATGATGGAAGGTGAAAGAATTGGCACATGGGGGAGACTGTTTTAGAAACGAATCGATACAGATTTCCACTAGCTTTCCACCAGCCTGCTTTAGCTGAAAGTAAGGACTAGCCCATTCACTGTTAAGACTGATATTTGGGCTCATTTCTTTCCAGAATCATAAAAAAAAAAAAATCTCCCCCAGCTTGAAGATGATAATGGACATCATTTCATTTATCTCCTACCTGTAAATCAATGGAGACACAGAGAAGACACCTCTGTAAATCAATAGAGACGTACAAGAGAACACACGTCTTGGCTATAGAAGTATGACTCATTGTCAACACATCTAAGAGCAGTATGTAGTGGTGGTGATCTAATAAAAGTTAACTCTTCCTAGCCAGAAACATTCTTATACACTGTTCCTGCTAGTAGCTGTGCAGTGATATGGAGAATGACATCAGCCTGGGTGGCTTGTAAGAGGGTTATTTCAACTGTTTTCTCAAATGCTTGCTACTCTGACCTAGGACATGCTCAATGCTGCCATGGCAAACTCTTGTCTAAAACCATTGGCGACTGGTGCCTCCCAAATCGGGGGCGGGGGGCGACCAGATCACTGACTTGGTGGGGGGGCAGTCCCGCAGCGGCCAGTCACTGAGTCCAAAATCACCAGCGGTGAAACCAGAAATGCACTTCCATCAGCACTTCTGGTTTTGTGGCTGGCGTTTCCAGGGGGTGTACAGCCAATCTCAGGGGCTGCATGTGCACGCACGTGCACCCCCTACTTGTTGCCAATGTCTAAAACTTTTGTGAGAGCTAAAAATATGATCCTAGAATTGAATTAGGCAGAGGACATCTCTTTGGGATGAAATGGACCAAATTCTGAGATGATGATCAGGGCCTGTGAGCACCAGTGCAATTAAAAGGTTAAATTATAATCCTGATTCAAATTATACAAAAGTCCTGTGGATCTGAATTGCGAACTTCACACCTCGAGCCTATCTGATTTTGACAGTTCCATGTTTTCTATGGCTGTGTTCATAGCTAGGGACAGAAGTTACACATCAACTGGTATAAGTGATCACAAGCTGGTTCAAATATGTAACACAACAGAAGTTCAGTGCACATAAACCGCTTTCAAAATGGCCAAAACCAATTTAAAATAAACCTGGATGGATGTAGTATCAGACTTAACTGATTTAGTTTTAAACAGTTTATTGAACTTCTGTCCCAGATCTCCAGATTCAAATTAACTGATAGTCCTCCAGCATCCCCGAATGTTTTACACCTCCCCTGCAAATCCCCCTCCCAGGGTGGGCGAGCTAGCCTTTGCCCTAGCTGTGTGCTCCAGCCAAGCAGTGAGGCATGCTCTAGGACCCCCAAGCTTCTGGCCTGAGCCACTGCAGGCATGCGGCTGCATTTCTAGAATCAAAAGAGAAAGTCTATTCACTTGCTTATCAATTCAATCCACATAGATTAGACTAACCTGTGAAGATTGATTTGATTCAACCGCAGAATTTGTACTTAGCTAATGGGAGGAAGCTGTCTTATATAGTCACGGAACAAATGCAGTGCCTTATGCCCAGAAGTTTTCCTGATTCCCTTACCCAGCAGCAAGTTTCAGACCGTGATTGTAATCCATTATTATTAATATGGGACTCATTAAAGACATTTTCTAGTATCTTTTAGATGCAAATTAGCATAATGAGACAGCAATGGCTTTGGCAAGATCAGAAGCAAATTAGTTCTAAGTTTAACTGCAGAGACTTTCACAGAATAATCAATGTATAATAGTTTGTAAGCAAGATAATAAGTAAATTCACTAAAAAGGAAAGACATAGATCTAGGTCCCCTAGTTCACTTGTAGTCGGACAAGTACATTTAGTACAAGCTTAACTTTGTCTGCCGGGTGTAGTGAGAGAGAGTAACTTGCTACCCATGTACCCTCTCTGTGCTTGACTCACTGGTGTATGAGCCTGCGTTAGTTCCCAGCTAGGAAATGACTTCTTCCATTTTAAGTCAGGAACAATTGCTCTCAATTCTGCCGATTCCATGAAGACCAAGGTCACTGCATTATAGGAGTTAACAAGAGAAAGAGTATGAAGTGGAGAATGAGAGAAGGGGTAAAAATGGTGAAGTAGCTAGACTACGGTCTTCAGTGAGACCTATCTTATGTATGATAAGCAGCCCAAAAAATCCAACAGTACCTTAGTATGATGCAGGCACTCCTTTAATTTGTTAATCAGAAAATATGTCAGTCCATTGGATGGGATTCAAAATCAAATAATTGCTGTAGGATTATTTGGATGAGCAGTGGTTTTCCCCATAGGGTACGACAGGGGTGGGCAAAATGCGGCCCGTGGGCCAAATGAGGCCTGGGAGGCCGTTCTATCTGGCTCATGGGGCCCCTAAAAAATTTAGAAAATTAATATTTATCTACCCCTGGCTGCCTGTTATGCGGCCCTCGATGGCTTGCCAGAACTCAGTAAGCAGCCCTCTGCTTGGAAATAATCGCCCGCCCCTGGGGTACGTGCTGCTGGGTTACAATACTGACCATGGGTTTAGAGTAAATCGCGCAGCTGACAATGACAACAATGCATTCCATAGTAATAGGTGGCATTTGGAGTGCTTGGACTGAGGGACCGAAGGAAACACAAAGCCTCAGTAAAACAAATGGCTGTAGCAGCTGCTTGACCACAGTTACCAATGCCTTCACAGTATTTTGGAACCATAGGAGCCAAGTTTGCATGTAGAGAGCTCTGTTCAACAACAGGTCTGAGGCCTGTGGTTTTGGTCACTGAACCTTGTTTGGCATGTGCAGCCTGCCTCCCATCTGTTAGGTGCAAGACAGCTCCATATAACAAACGCCTTTGATTCCAGCGCCCCTGCTCCACAGCTAAGGGCAGGAAGTGAACTCTTTCGCCGCTCCAAACTGCCCGCCAAGAATTTTCCTCTTGAAAAGCAAAATAATAAGAAACCCAAACACATCAAGGGGAGCTAGCTGCAGAAGGAGGGCTTGTCAAGGCTGAATGATGCAAGAAACCTGCAATTGCAGCTGATTACCCATGAAGAGAGCACTCATCTCTGGCCTCTTCTTGACAACATTCTGATAATTCTTCCTGATTTTTACAGCCAGCTGTGTTAATCTATGACTAAGAATCAGGCGATCAAACCTACCATTGCCTACAGTGTGCAATCAAAGGAGTTTCTTACAGGAAGGACAATTGAGAAGGCTCTTTACCTTTGCCCTTCTTGATAAGACCTTGTATACCTGAGTTCTACAGACAGCTTAACACTTGCACACACCTTGGAGTCAGACCACTAGCTTGAAAATACAGTTCAACCATAGTTCAGCCTATTTGTGGCATTTATGTTGAAGTTTTCACAAGTGCTTGGCGTGGGTCGGAGTCAAGTGTATTCCTGGAGCATGAATTGTTCCTAAATCACATTGCCACTTGAGCTGTGAACATCATAAAACATTTCTCCATGACACAAAAAGCTGCTTAGTTGAAATATTTTTAATGGCAGTGCTGTAGTCGAATGAATAAAGAAAGAATTCAGCATCCTTCATTCCAAATTAAAATAAATGTTGAATACAAATGTGTACGATAGGAGCGTGCGCAGACCCCCAGAGAGAGAGCAGGGATCTTTTCCGTAGGTTGTATACACATGTTAAAGAAGGCCCCTACCCCCAAGTGCTTGCAAACTCGATGCATTAACACAACATCACCAAAGGAAACTCTGAAACGCAGTGGTTCTTTCTAGTGATTATTATTGACTCACCTTGATGAAGTCTCCTGCAGACGTTCAAATAAAGATGTTTGCACAGCTCAGAAAACACTGCGCCGAGCCTTATTTTAGCTAAGGAGGTGTCATTTTTAGACATTTCTAATTTTGTTCCCTTGTTTAGACTTTGCCATTGTACACTAGGTCATGCTGGCATCTGTGCTGGAGTTTTAAACTTTCACCAAATTCCTCGCCTTTGTGGAGGGAAGGGAGGGGAGGGGAAGCCACTGTCTTTTCTTAAATGATGCAATTGGAGTTTGGTTTGTTTGCTTGCTGGTGTACTTTATGAGGTTGTTTAACTCTCTGGAACTGCTCTGAGTACCTCGGCAGAGAGAGCATTTCATGAACAAATATTACTTCATGCTCTGACAGATGACAGTAGGTGGACAAATTCAATAAATTTCTTACAGATTCTTGGTACAGAGTTAGGCACTCACAGCCCTTGTTATATGTTACTGCTAAGCTAAGCAGCCCTAGGCTGGGGGTATACTGCAGCACTTGAATTCGGCTTGAGAAGCTGATAAGGAGGAGGAACAGTAGTATAATGGGGTGGGGACCAAGGCACTGGACCTGGGCACCCTCTTAGAGGGGGTGCAAAATGGTAGTTGTCACCCTTTTTGTCCAACCACCATGCAGCAGCTGGTCTGGCACTATCAGTGCTTTTGCCTTTGCCACGGCCCAGGCACAGACCTGGTAGTTGCACCTCTGAGGAACACACTTTTGTTAGCAGAAAGGAGGAAACGGCTTTACTGGCTATAACCAGGAAAAAGGAACCCCAACATCCAACATGTTCAGTTCTCCACTTTGTGTTGTTATTCACCCTTCTGTAAAATAACAGTGAAGAGTGGGGTTCACGTACTGGGGAAACTGGAAGATAATACCTTTCATCCCCTGGATTGAAGTGAAATTACTACCGGGTATGCAAAGAGCAGAGCTCCACATCTTAGGCATGAGCTGAAGGACAGGTCACCACTCCACCTCTGTACTTCAATTCAACCGCAGACACGGGCTGGGGACAGGAGTTACACAGGAGCCTGTTTAAGGGTTGTGTTACAGGCATACAGGTTTAAACCTGTAACAGAACAGAAGTTCAGTGCACATAAAAGAGCTGAACCCAGTCCAAGATCAACCTGGATGGACGTAGTATCAGACTTAATTGATTTAGGTTAAATTGGTTTGTTGGACTTCTGTCCCAGATCCCCTCCAAATTCAAGTTAACTCACAGTCCCCCAGCATCCCAGGATGCACCTCCCCTGCAAACTCCCCCTAAGGTGTGTGGGCTAGTCTTGGCCTATGTTGTCAGCTCCAGCTGAGCAGGGATGTGTGCTCTAGCACCCCTCCGGCTGCTGGCCTGAGCCACTGCAGACATGCGGCTGCATTTCTGGAATCAAAAGTCATCTGATCCCAGCAGTCTTTCCTGCCCATGTGCAGGGGGGCTGGACCCAATGATCTGTAAAGTGCCTTCTAGACCCTAACAATTATGAACCTATGAAAAAACGAATGCCTGTTCACTTGCTGATTGGTTCAATCCTATGCAGCTTATACTAACCTGTGAAGATTGAACTGATCCAGCCTTGGGCTTTTTGACTGTCTATACTTACTCAGTCCCCAGCATCCCAGGATGCTTTGCATCCCTGGATTGTGCTGTCTTTTTTAGTGGAGGAGGACTAGTCCTGCCCCCAGCTGTCATAGAGCCTTTGGTCCCTAGCCAGGTCTTGCCTGTGCCTGTCAGCCCGGTGGAACGGGGGGACAGGGGAATGATCATTTTCATTTTTGTGGGGCTAAAAACAGATTAATTGTTTGCTTTTTAAATGAAACCATAAAGGTAAATGAAAAATTTTGCAAAAATGTAATGATTTTTTTTTCCATTTGCCAAAACAAGTAGGTTGTCAGAAAATGAAATTTGCAGTAATCAATTTAATTTAAAAACACTGTTAAATACTTCCTGAAAAGTGAAATATTTCTTTAAAAAGAAACATTCTTTATTAGAAGTGGAAAATAGTGCAAAGCCATTTTTTGAATGAAGAAAAAAATGTTGCATTCTAGTACAGGTTCAAGGCCATCCGCATATTTATCTTCATGCTTCAGAGCATCTTGCAAAACTGTCCAGGGGGAATTTATAGTGGACTGGTAAAACTAAGTGACTGGAAGGCTTTTCCATTTTCAGAAGCACTGTTTCATTCTCTCAGGGCACTGCTCCCTCGATTTATGAAGGAAACATTTACCTAAAGTAAATGTCTCATAAATAATCAAAGACATTTCTGAATATTTAAAAACACTTATCAGATCACACTACAGTTGGAAATAGGAGAAGGCTTTCAAGGAGGAAGAACCTGGAAAGAGTTGTCCATAACCCCACAGTCAAGAATGGCAAACTTAGATTCATAAAAAAGAAGTATCATAGTGGTGAATGGCACCTACAGATCACATATTGGTGTTTTAACTGAAAAAAAATGTTGCTGAAAGGGCACTGAGCCACAAGAAAGGATTTAATTTTGAGTCTGAAGCTCACAGTAATTGTACTGTTAAATCTTACACACATGAAACATGGGAGTTTATCTCAATTAAGGAAAGTTTTCTTTAGCTTACTCTATTTTACACGCGCATATGCACGTATTGGTGTAAGGTATAGCAGGTGGCCCCTTAGACACTGAATGAATTAGTCTCTAAAGCTAGGGACAGACATTACACATAAACCAGTTAAGTGAACAGAAACTGGTTTAAACCTGTAACAGAACAAACATTCAGTGCACATACACCAGCTTGAAAATGGATGAAACCAGTTTGAGATAAACCTGGTTGAATGTAGTATATCCAACTTAACTGATTTGGCTCAAACCAGTTTATGCATTGTCTGTCTCAGACCCCTTCCTGGTTTGAGTTAAACCAGACTCCTCCAGCATCCCACCATGCTCTCTGAGCTGGGCAGGGCTCTGTCCTTTGCTTCAGAGAGCTGGGCTGGCCCCTTCTCTCTGCTCTGAAGTACTTCTGGTCCACTTCCAGGTTATCTGCTGAGCACGCGAAGGGCCCCCTCACCCCCACTTCTGTGGGATGCTGCATGCACCCAAGCATTGCAGTGATCACAAGCCATGCCTGCTACCTCAAGGCCTGAAGAAAAAACTGTGTAAAGCTGTGTCTATGGCTGAAGCACTGATTCTCTGAATCAGCATTGAATCTTCAGATTCAGATTTAGCTGAATCGAATAAGGGACAGTGATCCAAATCAATGAATTGAATCACTGTCCCCGATTCAGGCCGAATCCAAAACGGAATCAAATAGGGCCTGCTTTGCACACCCCTAAAGGCCTTATAGAATGGCTTGCGTTGTTTCTGACATTTCTCCTGCAGCTGGAGAGCTGTGAAGATCATGTCAGGTGTGTCTCTTGATGCTCTAAATCCACACTGAGATTCTGGGAGGAGCTCTTCAGCAAGTGGAACGAGATGGTTCGGAAAAGTTCTCGCAATCAATTTTCCTGTTGTGGACAGCAAGACAATCCCTCGGTAGTTTCCACAGTCAGACTTGTTCTTCATATCGCACATCTACCTTTGGACCTCTGCCTTGACGTGTTGGAGATTCAAATTCTTTTGCTTGGAGTTAGTGTTATTTTGCCAAGTACAAAAGGCCTTGCACTTGCTATCAGTCAACTCTTGGATCTCCCAGTCACTCTCACCAAATCAGTCTTGATGTTTCCTGGTAAAGAATCCAAGAGTCTCTTCATAGGTGCTGATGACAGTGGCCTTGAGGGCACCCCCACATGCTGCTGACATTTGCCCATTGTTGTTGATTGGAATTCACCAATTTTTCATTGAGGCATTGGTGGAAGAGGTCTCGCTTGCTTGGGTTCTTGAGTCCTTCAGCACTGATCTTCTGTCAGCATTGCTTCTGCTGCAGCCACAGTTTGGGAGCCAGCTTGAGTGACCTAACTGAACAGATGAGTCGGTGATCAGTCCAGCAGTCATCAGCTGCTAGCGTAGCTCGGGTAATGCAGACATCTTTGCAATCCCAGGCAGACACAATGACAGTCAATCAGGTGCCGATGTTTAGGTCGTGGGTGTTGTCATGATGTCTCGTGTCTGTTTTTCTGGCAGAACAGGGTGTTGGTAAGTGCGTGTTCCACCCATTTGGTCAAGAGGAGGATGCCACTGGAGTTGACCTTTCCTACTCCTTCCTTGCCAATGGGTCCATTTCAGAGGTTAGAGTCCCTCCTGACTCTGGCATTGAAATCACCAAGAAGAATAAGTCTGTCTCCTTCTGGAATCTCAGAAAGGACTTGGTCAAGGTTAGTGTAGAATTTCTTTTTGGTTTCATCAGCGGCATCTAGAGTTGGGGCATGCACACTGATGACAGTGGCATACTGGCTTCCCACCAGAGTCATAAGGCACTCATTAATTCCAATAGGGAACTCATTGAGTTGGTTTGAGTTCATTCTTAATGGCAAAACCAACTCTGTGAAGTCAGTGTTCTCCTTTCTGTTTACTAGGCCTGTGCGAGTCGGCAGTGACCTGATCCAGCTTCAGATCTGGCCGCTTCAGATGGCCGCGATCCGATCTGGAGCCCCGGACCAGGTTTCCACCTCGATCTGGCTGAAGCGGCTCCGAAGCTTCGAGGCGGCCTCAGAGATCCGGCCATAGGATATAATGGGGAAATCAATGAAATATCTATAACTTTGCTGTTTCTTGTCCGATTTGGATGAAACGTGCAGGGATGGTAGCGTCTGCCCAGAGCATAAAACCTGCCAAGTCTCAAGAATATTGGTGCAGGGGTTTGGGGGGAACTGTACCCCAAATTCTTGAAAGCCAAACTCATGTCACGGCTGTGTGTTAACCACAGAGGCGTGAAAACTGCAGGGCTGGTAGCTCTTGCTGAGGCCACAAAGCCTGCCAAGTTTCAAGGAGATTGGTATAGGGGCTTGGGGGAAACTACCTCTCAAGCTGCAGACAAGCAAAACTGGTGCCATGGGTGACTGTGCGTGTGCTCAGGCACAGCGGGGTGACAGCTGCAGGGGCAGTAGCCCCTGCTGTGACACCTGTCAGCTGTGGGGGAGATTGGTGTAGGGGGGGTCTGGGGCCCGGCACCCCTAGCTGCTGACGACAAAACTGGTGCCAAGACTGTTCATTAAGTCTTTATGTAGTAGCTGGGTCCTGTGTATTGAGCTGGGTCCTGTGTATTGAGCTGGTCCCCGAGTTCCTGGTCCCTGAGTGAATCATGATCCATTGGTTGGTAACTGGGAACACAGCAGCTTTGCAGCCAGGCCTGCAGCCGTGTCTCTCCTCCCGCCCCAGGACAGACACAGTCAGTCCCGCAGCATCTGTGGCACCAGTTGTGCTTGTCTGCAGCTTGAGGGGCAGTTCCCCCCAAACCCCTGCCCCGATCTTCTTGAAACTTGGCAGGCTTTGTTCTGTCTGCAAAGTCTACCACTCCTGAAAACTTCATACAAATCGTACAAAAAACAACAAAGTCATAGATATTTTATTGTTTCCCCATTATAACCTATGGCCGGATCTCCGAGGCAGCTCCAAAGCGCTTCGGGAAGCCGAACGAGGCGGCGCTTCAACCTGGACGTGCTGCTTTGGACCCCGAAGCGTCCAAACCTTCTCTGGGTCCGAAGCTCTGTCCAAAGCCTCGCACAGCCCTATTGTTTGCCCTTCCAGAAGACGGTATAGCCACTTCCACGTTCCTTGAGCTGCCCATCTCCTGCTCTGTGGGTCTTGCTCTGTGCAGCTACATTGATGTTGTGTCATCGAAGTTCTCAGGGCATGACTGCAGTGTGGTGCTCTGGCCATTGACTATTAGGGATGTCCACGAGGGTCCTGATGTCCCAGGTCACGAAAATAATAGCGAGTCTTCGCTGGTATTTTTGACTGCAGTAAAGGTGATTCCATTGGACACAGTTATCCAGCCAGGAAGAAATACAGACTATTGTATTAGACAGGCTGTGTTTAGGGCACTTTTTCTAGTTCCCTCCCTACGTGGGAGAAGCAGAGTGGATCTTGAAGAGGGCTGATCAGCCACAGTTACAGCTGCCAAATTGATCTCCTGTCTTGTGCAAGTGCTAGGTGACCTTCTAGTAACTGCCACCTTCATGCCAGTTCATGACTAGGAGCTTCCAGACCTCACAATCCTGCTCCCATTGCCATTAGCCAGTCTCCAAAGGGCTTAAGGAATGTGCTGGCATGGAAGATGCTTGTGCGTGATTCCTTTTATGGTGGAGAAGCTGCTGCATGTCAGCTTCCACACAGCTCTTGACGTAACAGGACCATGATCCGATGGCAAGGAGACCAAGACAATTGCAGATCTCATTCTGCAGCATCCTTCATCCACCTTCACAGCCACTGAGAGTCTAACATCTTCTTCCACCAACTCCACTGTTGAGGATTTGTAGACCCGTATCTGAGGGCTGGGCAGGCTTATTATAGCGGTGGCCTGTACTCACCATATCACAGCACTGTCAAAGACTATATGTGGCTTTTCAGGAGGGAAACCATTGCCATCTGCTGGTCTCACCACATCCTGGTAGTGCTGCTGCTGTTTGGTCCATGACTGCTTATTCGTCAGAGTTACCCCTGCTTATTTCACAGCTAACCTTCCCTGAAGGTCATTCCACTATCTGCCACCTGTGGATGTGCTGGGTAGAGCATAGCTCTGCCCCACAGGCCTGTCCCTATATTGGTGTACATACTTAGGTGGGACCCTGCTATGGAAGCATCAGTAAATCACAGAACACATACCTGGGATCTGGTATATAAGTGAAACAAAGGTGACTGCCCCATCCCAAGCATAGACATGTTTTCAGTTGCAGTGGAATTGGCAAGAAGGCAATTGCATTTTGTTGCTTTGATTGAAATGTATGCACTGAAAATGGCTTTCTGAAAGACATTCAGTTGAGGTGGTGATGTGTTTTCCCCTTACTTATTCTAATCAGAAAAGCATTTGGCTGGAAATTAATTCTTTGCCTTCCAGAGTTGGGAAAGAATTTCTCACCTCTTTGAAGGCCACTTGCTTTGAAACTCTACATGAGATACCAATTATAAGAGCACTTGAAATACCTAGAAGTGGTCCCCCTGTTTTGCTAGTAGAGATTTGACTTGCCTGGTTTGGGAGGTTCATCGATCTGGAAAGTGGCAGGTGACATTTGGCTTCAATGAGCCTAAACCAACTGCATATTGTACGCACAAGAACACAGATGCCTGACCCCACTGCAGAGAAGAGCGCTTGCTTTTTCCCATGTCTCTGACTCAGACTGCTCACATGGAACAGATCAGCAGAGTATGCTGCAATTAGCTGCAGGTTTTTACCATCAATAGATATCATTTGCCAAGAGGCCATTTTCCCCCACTCCCTGGGTCACAAATGCTAGTTTTTAATTTACTAAACAAGACAGAGTCTGGCTGAAACATAAGTCTTCATTTCATAAGAAACACACACTTTGACACACGCATTCAGTTGGGCCAGCTTCCTTTGCCAAGCACAGCCGAGAAGTCAGGAAGGTTGTATATGCCAGGCTTCTCTCTCTTCCTCAGAGAACAGCTTAACCTTTTCTAGTAGCAAACCTTAATCAGCCCTGAACTGGAAGACTTCCACTTGTAGTCTGTTTTGTCTGAACAACGCTGAGACTGCAAAAAATAAAAAAAAAAAAATAAAAAAATTGCCATGTCTCCCTTAAACTGAAGTCCAGAGGTCAAGTGACTAAAATCATTATCCCCTTTCCTGTTGCGGAGAGGTTCAATGACTCATGCAAAGCCACCCAAGTCAGACCACACGCTTTTCAAGACAGTATCACCCTGCAAGCCCTGCCATCAGCTCCCCAACTAAGCATTTGCATGGAGGTAAATGGAAGCAGCTCAGTGCGAAGTGTTCAAAGTTAGGGCCAAAACAGGATGATGGCTTAATGAAATGCTAATGGGGAAGTAGACATACGCAGGCAAAGAAAAGAACTGGGGCAAGGTAGAGCACTAGGGAGGATGGAGCGCTAACCCCCTAAGATGCATAAGGAAGATATTAAAAAGGAAGGAAACTAAAACAAACAGCTAGTAAGACATTGTGTACTACTGACCTGCACATCTCGATAAGAAATGCACCCCACACTCATGCCATCAGATAGCATGGAATGGCTCTCTAAGTGATAAAACCTTGTACACAACGTTTTGCAGATAATAGGGTTAGAAAGTCTGTTGTTTGCCATCTTCCCTCACCTTTGCAGTCCACTGGACGTGCATGGAAGTTGGTTTCACTGACTGCCTTCCACAGGGAACTTACGCTGCTTTGCATGTACTGCCACTGGAATAAGGGGCGCGAAATGAAGAACGTGAAATTTCATGGCACGTTCTGCCCCAGGTTGCTTTAGGCCTTTCTTTCAGCCATTTGCACACCAACTACATGAATATGCTGCTAGGGAACGACTCTTTATTTTCCAAGTCCCACATGATGTGCATCAATATTACACGAGGTTATTACCCTGAATATCTCCTGACTCCAGGAGTTAGTGATACCCTTGTCCTTGCCTCCTTTAGAAATAATCAGACACAGGATAACCAGTAAACGCATAGACATGTCCAAGGTGGAGGTCCTGGTTTTGCAATTGCATCAATGACCACCGATCTCTGAACTGCTCCTGATCACTTGATTGCTATGATGTCTCCTACCCATTTCTTGTGACTCCTTCAGCTGCCAGAAGCCTGCATGTGCTGTTCTTGATTGTTACGCTGGCAGTAACATGGTAGGCACGTGTATCACGAGATGCATGCTGGGATTACTCAAGCTTCTGGCTAGGCTTTCTTGGGACATGTGGGCTGGCCACAACATACTAACAGTACTACTGCTTTTGCAGAAATTATGATACAGACATTTTGAGGGGAAACTGGTCCCTTAGCTGCTCTATGAAAGTATGATGGTGAGTGCGGCACAAGCAACTAAACCGGATGGAGTTATTTTTTTAGAACGTATGTGGCCTAGTACAGAGAATGAGACTGTTGTCTTTTAGAGAGGATCTGAAATATCAAAAAACTAAGTATATTACATGAGTGATGCCACCTTTCTACTGTGAAGATAACCCAGCTGACTCAGGCAGACCCAGTGCTTCAATTATCGGCTTGGATTTTCAAGGCCATTTTCTGAAGGGCAAGCTAAGCACTCGGTTGCTGTTAGGCTACTGTTGATAAGGTGTAAGTGCATTCGGGATGGTATGTTTGCTGAGTGCACCTCTGGGCTTTCTATAACTCTGAGATACCAGGCCCTCCATTTGGCAGGCTTGTCAGCTTGTTTAGACACAGCGGAGGTGGGGAGAATTATCTGTGCTCTAAGCAAGGAACCGAAGATCTGCACTACGGTGCACACAGCCAATTTCCCCTTCCAGTTATCTGTGCAGAAAATAAAGCCCCTTCTGCACTGCCCTGCACTGATGAGCTCCCACAGGGTGTCTTATTTGAAAGCAACCTGTCACTATCTTTATGCAACACACGTGAAAATGCATTCATCCCAGGCAACGTTTTTGACAGCACGCACACATTTGCCGAGTGTGCCATGGTCTTTATTAAAATGATAGCAGCGATGTAGCAACTGAAAATTTGTGCGCGTTAGACCAGTCCACGTGAGGTCACTGGGGACTCTGAGCTGCTAGTAGGGATGTATGGAAAAGAAGAGGCAGAAGAACTACAGGAGATGGAGGAGGAGGAGAAAGCCACATCAGAAACTGGTTGCACGGCCCCGAGGAAAACCTGGTTTTCAACCTTTTTTCATTTCCCTAAAAAATTTTGAACAGAGGTGTAGACCCCTATGGAAATCTATAGCCAACATAAGTATATAATTACTGACAAACTGTTATAAATAAAAATAACATCAACAACACCATTTTGTGAACACACTATTTTGTCATCCGTTCTAAGGGGATGGTTGAGCTTCCTTCTTGGCAGAAAGCACGTGAAAGGTTGGTAGAACAGGTGACAGCTTCAACCTTAGATCTTTAACATCCAGTTTGCTTTGTTTGATCATTTCTATTGATACTAAGGCTGAAAACCCACTTTCACATAAGTACAAGGTGGTGAATGGCATCAAGACCTTAATAGCCTTATCTGTCAGATCAGGGCACTCCTTTTTTTATTTTCAGCCAGAATGGGACAAGGGGTTCCTGCTTGAATTCAGGGTTTAGTCCCCTAACTGGAGTAATTGCTTTTCTTCTTTAGGTGTTAGACAGGACCTAGAGTCGCAGTCTGCTACAAAGGGGTTACATATCTGCTCATTCTCATTGCCCGTTTCAGGAAAAATACTGGTGAAACTGAGATTTGAGCACCAGCAAGTATTTCTTTTGCTTCTCGCATCACTGTCCGGCATCAACTCGTTTTCAGCCAACAAGCTGTCAGATGTGTCAAAGTTGTCTTCTCTTACTCAAGAAACCCAGAGTTGAAGCTTCTTGATCAAAGCCATCAGGTACAGTCCCCTGCATATACAGGCAACCATTCACCCAGGGTTTCCTTCAGATCAAGCCTTCATACATTCACATGTATTAGATGTGCCATGAAGATGAAAAGTTGGGGCACAGGCTGAGCTAGTAGATGCCCCTATACGCCACCAGACTTTTGCTTATCCGTTTTGTAGGACCTAACCTTTCACTTAAAATAATGTGCCGTTCTTATTAAATTACATCCATACTGGTATGCAGTCTCCCTCTCTGTCTCTCACACACACGTCTGTTCCAGCTTGTAGACAGATACCGTTGGATGAGTGGAGGGGCTATGGGGCTGCAGTATCACTGGATCCCATGTGAAGCAGTGGCAGCAACAGGACTAGGCAGGGCTGCCTGGGCATGCTCTGCCTGCGGCTGGCACTCAGATGGCCTCTGGCCCCGCACTCACAGGCTATAGGAGCAGCAATCAGGGCCTCTGGAGGCTTGTGGCAGAGCCCCCCCATGCAGCACAGGGCAATGGGGGGCAGTGGAGATTATTCCCCCCTGCTTGGCACCCGCGTGTCAGCTGCCCCATGGTGTGGGTGCAGCATGGCTCAGCAGGGCACCACGCGCTGTCTGGGACCTGGGGCAGCTCCACCTGTCAGCTGGAGCCCTGCACCACTCAGCCCCAGTGGCCCCAGCTCCCAGACAGCGTGCAGCACCCTGCCGAGCTGTGCTGCACCTGCGCCATGGGGCAGCTGCTGCATGGGTGCCATGCAGGAGGGGGGATCCCTGCTACCCCCCACTGCCCTGTGCTGCACGAGCCCCCAGAGGCCCTGATTGCAGCTACTACAGCCAGTAAGTGTGGGGCTTTTTTTTTTTTTTTTTTT
>NW_017729013.1:4384029-4413805 GCF_001723915.1 Gavialis gangeticus | reverse complement strand
GGGGGTTTTTTTTTTTTTTTTTTTTTAAAGTACGGGGAGGCTGGGGCCAGGCAGGGCAGCCATGGGGGCTTCTTCCCTGGGTGGGTGGAGCTGTTTCATTCCACCCACCTGTGCCTGCCTCTCCCCGGCTGATCCGAATCTCCTAAAGAGCGCTGAAACTCCGAAACAGATTCGGCCGAATCGAAACAGAACAGTGATCCAAACCAGCAAAATGAAAACGAAACACAGCCGTTTTGCACAGCCCTACTGCAAACCCTGCTCAGCAATGAGCACCAGCTGGGGGTAATCCCTGGGCAGATTCCCAGCTAGAAACCTTTACACAAGGCCCTATCTGAGAGAAGAGAAGCTGAAGAAGGTTTTTGCTACTGGGAGAAGCCAGAAAACATTTATGGTTCAAGCTGAAGAGGAAATATTATTTGCTTTTGGTTTCCTTTGGTGCAGGTAGTGGGGAGAGGGACCTGAACTTTCTAAGTTAAAGAAAGACTCCAAATAAAGGACCAGGGTTTTTGCAACCCTGGCAGAAGGCACAACTAGTTCACAGGGAGGGTCACAAAAACAGTTACATTTGACCCAGAGGTGGATTTGACTGGTAGTTTTGTACAGTACCTTGCATACAACATTTCCCACTTTGTTGAACCTGTTTTTGTGCCCGTGCAGTTGGGCAGGAATTATGCTGACTTAAACCAGTGGAGTGGAATGAAACAGAGACTCACACCTGGTGTCTTTCCAGTGCTGTACAGACATTATTCAGTCATCTTCTCCACAGCCTTCCCTTATGTTGTATTTTGTTGACAGGGGGCCGATAAACAGAGAGGCTAAGTGATTTCCCCCTGTCCTAGAGCTAAGATTCACGAGTTCAATGCCCCTACCAATCTGCTTTTCTAGAGACAGAGCTCATATATTGCTTAGTAGTGATCACCTTTCATAGGAAAGGTTTCATTGTCGATGAATGTCCTTTTATCCTCTGGAACAGGAGCTGTAATCTATGTTGCTTAGATAGATGGTGTTGATATGGTATGTGTAGCTATTTTTTGCAGTGTAGGAAGTGTATGTGACAAGATAGGTGGAAAGATAAAGCAGACAACACTGGCTTAAACACACCAAGGCAGAATCAGGTGGAACAGCCAGCTCCGTCTTTCAGCCTGCCCCATCTCCTTTGTTTCCTGAGATTTCAGGAACCTACTATCGTTCCATTGAAAATAGTTCCGCAATATCACAGAGATGACTTGACATTGTAAGCTGAAGAATGGGTCTGTTCAGAACTAGGAAACTGCAGAAAGGAAACTACCTAATAAACCTATAAATTACTATTTTATCAGGAATAAAACCCTCACATTTGCTAAAATATTAGATAAGAAAGAACATTTTGTCACTCTGAGGTCATCCTGTAACCCTTCTGCTGGGTACCCATCAGCAGCAAAAAGGGCTGGGTTCACATTTCAAGGTACCTCATAAACAGGGATCTGGGTTTTCCATTTTCTACAGAAAAACATGGATTCCCCCCTTTACGCGAGGAAAACAAGGATTTTTCATTTTAACGGACAAACCCGTGTATTTTGCACTTTTGCAAAGAACACTCTTCAGGTGGGCAGAGTCCCAGCTTGCAAGGGGCTGGGGGGGAGCGGGAGGAGGGTGGCCAGGCATGGGGCACCATGTGGGCTGCGGGTGGGGAGTGAGGGACCTGAGTTCTGTGAGCAAAGGGGGCAGGGGGAGCTCTGATTTTCCATGATAAAAAATCCAAAATCAAATACCAAAATGTATAGGCATCTAGAACGTATTTTATTTTAGTGACTGAGGCACTGGTAGGCTTCCAAATTGCTTTAAAATCGCAAATATATCAAGAAAACATTGTGTTCAACCGATACCTATATATATAGTGGCCTTTCATTTTGATCACAGATTTTGGGGTTTTTAATCAGAGAAATTTGTGACTTTTTTTATCAGGAAAAACCAGAATCCCTGCTCATAAATTATACCAGTGGCTTGAGCCCCCACCCAGAAATCTGGGAACGCTAAATTTGCTGGGGTGTCCTGTATAAACAAAACCCCTCCTCGCGAGTAGTGTAAATACAAAACCCAAGTTTATTACAGAGAATAAAAACAAAACAAAAGAAAACACTAAATATAATTTTTAAGCCCTATTAACTACAAAGCAAAGTCTATAGGTGGCATCATCTTGGAGAAGGCTTCATCCATGCCCAGGCAGTCTGGGATATGGGGCTCCCCAATGGATAGTTCCAGCTTGCACCCCTACACCTGCCCTTCAGCAATGGGCTGGAGGGGGGGGGGGCACACCGGAGAGTCCTATGAGCTGCTCCTTGGGTTCACTGCACTGCAGGGAACTGCTGGAGAGCGTGGGTCCTTCTGCAGTGCAATGGGGTCTGATCTCCACTTCCACATGGTGGCCGTAAGGGGTTAACTGCAGCTTCATCAGCATACTACACCCCTAATTTCCTAGTCCCGATCCCGGCTCTGATGGGCAGAAAACTTCAAAAGAACTTGAAGGAAAGGTCAGGCCTATCTTGGCTTGGGCATGAACTACAAATAGTGCTTGGTTGGGACATAAACTACAAATGGGACAACAAGGAGGCCCAGGCCTATCTCACCGGGGCCAGGACTGGGCAGCAAAAAGCCGTCCAGGCCTATACTGCATTGAGGCCTGGATAAACACAAGTAGTGCCAGGTCTCACCCTTGCTCCAACCATGCCAGCCAAACACATGGCTCAGGTTCAGCCATGCAACTAGGCTAAAACATGGAGCCCCTTGCAACACAAACAGCAAGAAGGACACGGGCCTGTGGCTGCAGCCTGGACATCCAATCTCAGCTATACTGCTGCTCTGAGACACTACAATTACAAAACAGAGGGGGCCTGTGGCCAGTAACTGCCAGGACCCAATCCTGGTCAGTCTGCTCTAGGGATTAACACCCCCATGATATTATCCCACCTAAGGCCTGTGTAGCCAAAACTGCCAGGACTCCATTCATGATCAATTTGCTCCAGGGATCAATACCCCTACTCAGAAAAAAAAAAGTGGGGAAAAGAGGGAGGAAATAGGAGCCCCAAACTCGGGGACAGACTTTCTCTCTCTGTACCTTTCTTGTTACATAGCTTTTTGCTTTGCCTCTCCAGTGAAGATGGGTGGAGAACCCCCCATGGGGAGCAGGTTTTCTTGCTCCTGAATCCGCGGTCCAGCTCTTAGCAGCCCCAGGAGAAATAGAGAAATCTTATCTGAGTTCTTCTTATAGATGTGGTGTGACATCCCCCAAGCCTTGTCCAGATAGGGAATGCCATGCTTCAGCCTCCGTCTTATTCAGTCTGCCTGGAGGATCTTCTGTTTCCTCCGGCCAATGAGGCCAGAGGGTTTTACATATTTTGCCCAGATACGGGCCCCAGTTTGCCATGCACTGAACACATGGTCAGAACAAGAGGAGCCATCTTGCCCACACACACTCACAGTCACACTCACACCCCAACAGAAAACACAACCCAAGTGTGTGTGGGTGTTACATCATATGAAAATGAGATCAGTCTGAAAATCTAGGCAAAACCACCTTTATAGTACTAATAATACAGCAGATACAAGTCCTTGAGATAGTCCAGATACTACTGAACTCCCAGTATGATTGTTAGAGAGAATTGCAATTATCCCAGTTGTGCAGATAGGGAAACAAAGGCAGAAAAGACACAGGCAGAAAGCTTAATCACAGCCACTGCTTAAAAGAAATCTCAGATTCCTGATGCCCAGCCTTGTGCCCATTTCCCCCAGACCTGTCTCCTACTTTGGGAGAATGCTTATTGAATGCTTCCTATATTTAGAACATCACAATCTGTTCTCCAGATCCTGCAATCAATTAAGTGCAACAATTTCACACTTCCAGTCAATGGGATTACTCAGAGGTATAAGAATTACCAACATAACCTACAAGTATATGTGTTAGTAGGATTTTGGCAGTGTGTGAGTAGGATTTTGGCAGTGTGTGTGTGTGTGTGTGTGTGTGTATAAATAGAGTATAGGTAATCCTTGGTTATTTAAATCCCTGATTACTAAAGATGAATCAATTGATCAGTTGATGTGATGCCATTATTCCTGTCCTGGTAGTTAGCCAGAACACACTAAATGGTGCTTGGGCAATATGCTGCAGCACAAATATGGTACATGCTAGAAGGAGCATGTCCAGCATCACAAAATGTGTTTAGCCAAGTCAGTTAGAAACTATATTAAGGGAAAGAACTTTGGCCCTGTGGCTGTTTCGCGTACCGCGTGAATTTGGCTTTTTAAACAGCTTTTTGCTGAGTGCTGGAGAAGGGTTTGGTAACCAAGGATATCCTGCACAGACATGTACACGTATACAGAGAAAGGCATACAAGAACGTGGCAAAATCTGGGCATATACTAAGATGAAAGGAAGAAGAACTGTACTAGAGCGGTGTAAGAAGAAAGAGGCATTTGGCTGGGATTCAGATTCTACCACAGACTCTTTGTGTGAACCTGGATAATCTTATCGTCTGTTTGGGGGCTGACAGATGTGCAGGTCCCTGCTGCAACACATGGCACATTACATGAAGTGCCATGAGTTAAAGTGCCCCCCACCCCCTGACTCAACCAGCAGATGTTCACTTGTCGAGGGGGGGGGGAGCTGGGGAGAAGACAACTGAGCTCCATTTTTGGGCTGTTCAAGCTGAGGAGCCTGCCTGCAGCCTCTCTCCCCTAGCCCAGCCCTTCCTTCCCCCAGCTCTGATGCTGTCTTCAGGAAAGGAAGGGGGAGAAGGGATGGGGAGTAAGTTGTAGGCTGGGGTTTGCCTGGTCTGAGCTGGAGGGGGTCCAGGAGGTGGGGGAACTCCAATCCACCCGTTCTCCTGCCAACTCAGGAGGGGCAAACCTCAGGCTGGAGTCCACTCCTCCTCCCTTCTCCCCTGTCCCTTTCTGCAGACAGCACTGGGGGCAAGTTTGGGCTGCATCACGGGACAAATTGACCCTAGGGAACGGAAATTCCCTAAGGTGCTCCAAAGTGCATTGCCTTCATCTGCTCTTTCAGCAAATGAAGGTTAATTTGTGATGCGATCAGGCACTTTTAAAGCAAAGAACAAAGAATGCTTGTTACGCGACCAGCCACTTCTAAAACAAGGAACCACTCTGCAGCCGTGCACGTGTGTCAAGGCATGGCTGTATAGCACCTGCAAGGGGTCATTTACACAACTAATATCATTTCAGTCTGTACCCTTTGTGGTTTGGCTCCCCATCTGTAAATTATGAATACACAGCACTTCCCTAAATCACAGCATTGCTTAGGCCATATATAAACAGATAATGCAAGGCGCTCAGGTACAGCCATCACAGGATCTAATAAAGCTGTGACATACAAGTATTACTCCCGACAGCAAAGACAGGGCAGTTAATCTGTTATCAGTATTTAGCTGGAAGTGCTTTATTCTTCTTAAAAAGGGCCTTCCGAATTATGCATAGCTTCCCGAGCCAGCAATGAGAGTGCCAATTCATGTATGCAAAAACAAGTTTTAACAAAAGCTTTCATGAGACTAAATATGCTATACTGAATGCAGAAGCAGCTGAGGAAGCACTCGCAGCGCGCGATGGAGAAGATGCATTGCCTCCTAATTGCCGCTGTTCTTTGTTTTCTTTAAATATTGCCTTCCAGAAGTTACGAGACTGCTTTGATGAATTCCCTCCCTCATAAAAATAGTTTAACAAATATCCTCTTTCAAGCTTGTTATATTGCCAATGATTAAAAAAAGAGTTAAAAAAGAAAATCTCTTTGCAAAATCTGGGCTTCGTTGATTATTTACTTCAATAGCGGAGGCCCCCCAAACCACTGTTTCAGTCAACCCTAAACCCTAAGGCCAGGTACAGACATTATACTGGTATAAGTGATCAGAAACCAGTTTATACCCATCATAGGTGGTGGAAGGCCAGGGTTAACGGGGCTTAACCCCTCCAAACATGGCTGTAGTTGCACCACCACAACAGCGCTTCACCCAGCACCCCTGCTGCATGCTCCTCTGCTGTGTATAGCAGCAGAGTGCACCAGCCATGCTACAGCCATGTGGAGGAGGGAAGGTCAGGGGTCAGGTGGCATGCTCCACACCATGCCCTGCACTGCCCCCAGCTGCCCAAAATAATATTTTCTACCAACGCATATAGTGCTCATAACGGAACAGAAATTTGGGACACACATATTGGTTTAAAAATGGTGAAACCCAGTCTAAAGGTGTAGAAAGAACTGACAATTTTTGCCTGATCTGGCCCCTGAAAGCATTCTACAGCCGTGACCAAACACAAGTGCATGGTTGCAGAGCACTTCAAAAGGGCCCAGTCCCACAATACGTGAGGGTTCAGATGAAGGTGCTCCAAAGCTGAGCGCTTTCATTAGCTTGTGTCTGTGCTCACCAGAAACTGGGCTCAGCTGATGCAGCCTAGCTCTGCTCTTGGTGCTGTTTTCAGAAAGGGGGGTGGTGGAGGGCAAGGGAGTGGAGGGAGCTCGTTCTGGGCGGTGCTCAGCTGGCACTGGATGGGTGGGTGGACTGGAGCCCCCTCCCCGCCCCGTAGTGCAGGTGCTCTACTCCACCCACTCCCCCACTCCAGCGCAGCTGGGGAAACCCCAGAACAGACCCCCCCGCCCCGTCTTCTCCCCCTTCTGTCCCAAGACAAAATGGGAGCTGGGGCTAGGGGAGGAGGATGCAGAGATACAGCCTGTCCCCCCAGATCGGCTCCAAATTGGAGCTTGATCCCCCACCCTCCTGACCCAACAGTTAATGTCTGGGTGGGGTTCGGCCCCCTGTGGAGCACTGTGGGGGGGGGTGCAGTCTCAGATTGCATGCACCCACAGGTGGCTGCTCATCATACTGGGTGGGCAGAGTGGGTGGAAGGTGCCTGGGAGCTGGAGCTAAAGTCCTGCATGCCGAGGCAACACCCTCCGAGCAGTGCAGCAGGGGCAGGAGGAGGAGCTGTAGCTGGAGGTGCAGGGAGCAGAACAGCCCTGCTGGCCTGGGCCTGGCCAGCGTGCACAGCTTTCATTGGGGCCATTCCCAATGTGCAGCTGCATCCACCCCCGGGTGCTGCTCTGCTCTGCTCCCCTTGCTCCCCCTCCCACTCCTGCCCAGCTACGCTCCTCCAAGCAGGCAGGCAGCTTCATTCAGGCGGTTCTCGCTTGAGTCGAGGGGAGCAGAGCCCCAGGAACTGCCCCGCTGGAAGCTGCATGCCCTTGTCTGGGGCCTGGGCCAGCAGGTGGGAGTGTGGTGGTGGCTGCCCCACTGTGGGCTGCATCCAGTTAGTTGGCAGGCCGTATCTTGCCCAACCGTGATCTAGACCCAAACCTGATCGACACATTTCCACAATGTCTACCTGTGGAATAATGCCTTTTATCCCTTCTTCTACAAATACAAGTTTTGGCAGTATTTCACATTGGTTGTGGCTTGCCTCAATTTTCTTCAGTAATGCCAAACTGAGATCAGTAACCTGAAGTTAAGGATGGAGATGAGCAAAGTTATCACCGTTTCATATACCATGCGTGAGGACGCCCTTTTGATAAAACTAAGCAACCTCTTTATTACAAGAACTGTTTACAGAGATGTTGCAGCTGCAGTTAACATTGAAGCCACGTGCAAATGGATTGAATTCATCCAAACTCTTCCTGCCTGTGATCTGTGCCCCTCTCCAAGTTCCTAACAGGAATTTAGAATCACCACTAAAACAACCTGCTAAACCGGGTATGGACTTTCAATTCGGTGGGTCAAGACTGTGGCAATCTCAGAATAATTAAGTAGGTTTTCCCTTTATTTATCAGGACTCTAATGCGGATCTGTTCCTGTATATATAACTCTTTCTAAAATATGTTAACAAACAAAAAATCCTGATGAACGGATTTTAGTTATCCAAACCCCTTTGGAAAGGGCCCATTAAAAGTCACTCACATAGCTGAGTTCATTTCGGCAAGCGAAATCCTAACAAGGTCTAGGCTGACCCTTTTAACACAGCTTCTAATTAATTTATTTTCATTAGGTCCCTCTGGAGTGTTGGCCAGCCTACTTTTTCTGTGCAGCTATGCATTAATGTATTAGCCCAGCACCAGTTTCTCTCATTCCTGCTAGTTCCTAAGACATGTGTAAAAGCGGAAAATCAAAGTGGCAGCAACTGGTGCATTGTTTGTATGATGGCGGATTTGGACAACCAAAAGTGTATTGCAGATAACTGTTTATTGCAGTAGTTTTCAACCTGTGGTCCATGGACCCCTGGGTGTCCGCAGATTACGTCTAAGGGCTCCCCGAAAGATGACTACGATCAAGCAAAAGTATGCAAATACCCATACCTACAATTCAAAGGGGTCTGCACCTCCATTTGAAATTTTTTAGGGGTTCGCAAATGAAAAAGGTTGAAAACCACTGGTTTAGTGCATATGCATGCTGTCGAATGAGATCAGTAGCTGCTCAAGCGTTATGTCAGACCTCAGGATGATTACAGCTAATAGGATCGTTTTTGCTGAAGCTGAAGAGCTGCAAGTCCTAGTTCAAGTCTTGCTGGACACGCTAAGTGACCCTAGTGCTTGGGACAGTAACAAACCATTGAGTTGTTGGGTGGTCAAGGATCTGTTACAATCTAACCTGTATAGAAGCACCGGCCACTAACGAGCAGTGGGAGTTGAAGAGGACCAGGTTGTAGCAACTGAACATTTGGGTCAAGAAGCTACAGAAAGTTAGGTTTCACATACAGCAAGTGCTTACAACCAACCTGCTGAATGTAAAGCTACCTCTGAAACTAGATTAAATCTTGCAACCACACATTTAAGGCCAAATTTTGCACGGATTTTCTATTGGTAAAAGAATTGCATTTGTCAACATGCAGCATATCTGGATGAGGATGGGGTATGATTTAGGACTGTAAAAGCTCTGGAGCGCCTGTTTCAGCCAGATGTGCGCTGTGTCAACAAATGTAATCCCTTTAGATTTACTGACTTCATTGCTAGCAGAAGTTACGACGTTAGCCAATATCGCACGTGCAGTTGCGCTAATGCACTCTCTTCATTTCAGGGGAAAATATTCATGATACCACACTGCAGGACTCCCACATAATTCAAAAGAGTCAGGCAGATCAGTCGGATCAGACGTGGTGGAATAATTCAGTCCTCAATGAGAGAAGCCATTGATCAAGGCAACTGAAGGCTCTGGAGTATGCAATATAATTTGTAAACTCTTTAGCTTGTGAATCCCATACTGTCATTGGTGAGCAGTCATTTGATGAGCATGTAAGAATTGCCATTTGCTGGGTCAGACTGTAGGTCCATCTTATCCAGTATCCTGGGTCACACAGTAGCACACAGATGTTGAAAGGATGAGTGAACAGGCTCTGGCCAGGGTTTTTCCCCTGCTCCTCTCCCATTTGTAGCCTCCAGTGTTTAAGGTATAGGAAGTTTTGATTCAGAGACTGTCCCCTTAACTCCCATGTTGTAGCCCTGCTGTGATCAGTGCGGTTGTACGAGTAACTGCTCACTGAGGAATTCACAACCAGACCCTCTAACAGAAAAGATGTCCATGTCATGAAGAAATGACAAGACAGCTCTCACTGGAGGGACTGAAAGTGATGATAGCAGTGTATCCGGCATGAAATTAGGGCTGACCAAAAATGAATGCCATGACCTGAGCTGTTAGTTTAGTTCTGAACAGGCTGCAATTAAGCGTTGCCTCCTGATGGACTGGCCACTGCCCGGTGTGGAGGCTTGCAGAACTTGGCTCATTTTGTGATCCCACTTAACAGACAAGGGGAATGGGAGACAGAAATTTTACTGCCTCAAATGGATGGATTCCAGAACATGACGTGCGTAGAAGAAAGGTAGAGATACTGGTGGCTGTGTTCATTCTTTGCAGTACTTTCCTTTCCTTACCGTATTGATTTAAGCCAAATCCCTCTCCAGCACTTGGCAAAAAGCTGAGTTCAAATAGCGAATTTATGCCACTCAGAGGGAAAACATATTACTCTACCTAAGGCAGGCAAACTTTGGTTCAAAGCTATTGTAATTATCACTTCTGCTGTAGGGAAATAAGTATGGCACATAATACTAGAGGAGTTTAACAGAATACATCTGGACTGTGACAGCCATCAGGATTAGAATAAGCTGCTAGTGGGGAAGAAAGAGTGCACACTAAATTAATCAACTGAACTAATGTTGTCTGGAAATGGATTTGAGAAACAGCTGTTTTTAAACACACCCTTAGCCCCCCGTTATGGAAAACGGTTAATGTAAAAAGCAGAGACATCTATATTTGGCCAGGGCCAAATCACACTATTTGTTGAATGGGTTCAGTCATTAACCTCTGTTTCTAAACAAGTGCAGGATGGGCCAGCAATTTAGTTGCCCTTATTTATGCCAAGATGACTGCGTGCTTAGTACCCCAGATATATGTAGTGTCTCAGCTCATACAAGATTACTATAATAACTTACAGTGCAACCATATTAGCAAGCTGCTTTGTCCCAAGAATGACTGCATTTTTATTTAATGTTACTTATTGGAAGAGACAAACTAAAGTAATAATTTCTGTCCATTTGGAAGAGGGCCAGTAGGCAACTTTTAGCTTTACTGGAGTTGTATAAAGTCGCAGTTTCCTTGCAAATTTAACCTTTCTTACTGTTCGAAATGATCACATGAAGCATGTTATAATGTATGCTATATATTACTCCCTTACCAACCATGAGACCTTAACATCACAGTAACCCCGAGAGTGGAGCTGCGATCCCAACATCTATTAACAAAGCACAACACTTCTCCCTACAGTCCTATGAAGGAGCTGAACAGCACAGATGGGCAAACCGTAACCCCCTGCAATCGACCATTTTACGATCAGTTTAGTGTCTCAGATGTGTGGGCTGGAACCATGTTTTTACTCGCTATGCAGTGCTCCATGCACACACACTGTACCAAAGTCAAATAATATAGCACGGCATTTTTTGCGCTAGGAAATGCACCTTGCAGAAAAGTTTGCATTCCTATTTGAAGAGGTGTTTCCACTGAAGTTCTTAAGTCCTAATTTATTAGTCTGAAACAGATTTACCAATAGCCAGCAACAGAAGCGGCAATAATACAGGCTACTTTCCTTTGCGCACGGTCATAATCGTAGCGGTGCGCAAGAACCCTCCGTTCTGCTTTTTACACTCCACAAGCGAAACACAATCGTTTTTACAAGCTGACACTACAAACTTACACTGTTCCACATCTTAACTGAGCTATCAAATGCTACAGCGTTTCATAACGTACAAATGACTTCTGCAGTTTACCAGACAGATAAGAAATGCAGGGGGATTATTAGTCAGTGGAATTTTTAGCAGTTTGATGTTTTCCTTGCCGCAGCTGTTTTCAGAGCAGAAAGCAATCATTACTCAGACTTGCCGAAATCCCTGAGTGAGCGGAAAGTCATTCCTAGTTCAGCGTTCTTAACAGAAATGGTGCAGGAGTCATGATCGGCATGGAAAAAAAAAATCAGCAGACTGCTGAGGGTTTTTAGGAGGACACTACTCAATAAAACCAGCCCCAGCAGGTAATTTCCATGCCATCTCTTTCTTTAGAGCATAAATGTTTCTAACAGAAGTGTTGCTATATAAAATAAACAGAAGTGGTTCATGGGGTCTGCTAAGGTAAGTCAGCTGTTTTTGCAGTTTCTCATTTTGTAACAGAATAAATGGGTGCTGTCTGATAGCACCAGGCCCAGGGCTGTGCGAATGCAACTCTACTGCTTCTGATTTAAAAGGAAGCGCAAGTGGAGCATGTTTCAGCATGATGCTGCCTACCCCAGTGAGCAAAAGGTATAGATAGACCCACTAGATCCTTCTGCGCTCATCTGTGAGAACACAAGGACTCCTGGAGGATTATCTTTATGAGCTGCCCTATGACTATGTGAATGCTGGGAGAACTGGTCTGTCCTTCTGGATAGGCATAGGGGGAAAGCACTGGCATATTAGCACTGCTTAGCTAGCACCTCTGCTGCAAAATCACCACCTGAGAATCCCAAGTTGCTCCAGGTTGAAAACACAATGGGGGAAAAGTCAGCAGGCAGCTTAGGTGCATCACCCAATGATGATATTGTGCTATTCCTGAAAAAAAGATCATAAGGAAAGTAGGGCTAGCAGGGAGCTTGCAAAGTCATTTAGTCTAACCCGTTGCTGAAGGCTAGATCATTCCTGACTAAACCACCCCAGCCAAGTGTCCGTCCAAGCTGCTCTTGAAAATTTCTGAGGATGGAGATTGCGCAACTTCTCTAGGTTGCCTGCTGCAATGCTTGACCACCCTTGTAATTGGAATGATCCTCCTATACTCTAGGAGGCACCAAGTTTATGGAGCTAGTGCATGGCTTGGGAAAATTGGTGCGCAGTGGTTTCTTCATTTAAAATCCTTTTTGGATTACTCTCAAGTGACCTCTGTATTATAAAGGAGATCACTATATCACCAAACCTAACTACCAAAGAACCGTAGGCAATTAGCAAACAAAACATATTCCACTCAGTCACTTGCTATATCCACTACATCGAAGCTACACCGAGCAGAATGAAAAGTCACGTATTTTCTGAAAAGGCATTAAATAGCTTCTAAGGAGGCAGCAAAAAATCTGCAGAAGAGCAGAATAAGGCAAGTTCTAGATTCAAATCTCAGCATGGGACACACTCAGCAAGGAGAAGATGTTCACTCCGGCTAGGTGCAGACATTACACTTTGACCGGTATAATTAGCGATCAGAAACCGGTTTATACCTGTAAGAGAACAGAAGTTCGGCATGCACAGACTGGTTTAAAAATGGCAGAACCTGGCATAAGATTTCCCCTCCACTCCTAAAGGGTGAGCACGTGTTCTGTTCACTACCCATTTCAACTATGCTGGTTACAGAAAACTGCATAACATAGCTCCATTCTGCCTCAGGATTTTTGAGCGTCTGTACCTAGGCAGTGTTGCAAGGGCTGATATAAACCGTACATGCATGACTGCAAATGACACCATAATTATTGCTGCGTTGGATACATTATCTTTATGGGGAACATGTGCAATATTCAAAAACTAGACTACGGTCCATCAGATACCTACAAAATTCTACACGACATCTATTTGTATTTGATGCTCTAGTTTCACTCATCAACTCCAACCTAAATATTAACAAGAATACATCATATTGGAAGTGGACTTCACGGATGACTCTGACTTAGACTAACCAGGCCAGAATTTCTTAGGGTGATTTATTGGACCAGCTCTAAGGTTAGACAAACTTTGGTATGAAAGACATGCTTTGTCAGGTCTCTTGCATTTGAAAGCTTGTCTGACTTTATCCCAACTACATAGTTGGTTCAATAAAAGTCATCGCCCTAAGAAATTCTTGCTTCTTGAGTAGGGTGACTTTGGCTTGGCACCATCATGAATGAGCCTTGCCTATGATCTCCCCAAAATAAGGAAGAAAGGCTGAGATAATTTATTTCATAACCTGCAATCCCCTTGGGGCCAGTCCTGTACTCTGGACCCATGCAGCATCCTGTTGAAGGAAACAGGAATCTGCTTAACAGGAGCTCTCCTTTGGGAATCCATTTATACCTTCTGCCAATTGCCCACCTAATCCCTGTCCCCTACAGCCAGAAGCTAGATTTAACCATACCTGCTTGGCAATTGCTTGATTACTAGTATGAAAAACACCCCTTACATTCAAAACAATTTCTTACCTGTGCCATTAGAGTCATCTCTCATTAGTAACACATTTCAAAGCAAACCTCCCCTTTTTCTGCTTTCCCAAAGAACTTGCCATTGACTACTGAAGTAAAACACTCCTTTTCACACTGTTGCTGATTGTTTTTTTTGCTTCCTGTGTTGCTCTGCTTAAGTTTCTAACCCTGAGGAGTATGCTCAAGTTGGGAAACACACTGCGTTTTCAACTGATACTTAAAAAAGGCAATTAAACCAAACTTTTACAATCATTTTGAAGCCAGAGTTCTTTTATCAAACCCTGTTTTCCCCCTCCATTTTTTTCTTATCCCTAAATATTCCCATTACACAATGGGATCCTTCCCTATTGAATTCATTGCACAGTTGAGGCTGGAAATCTATCATCATCATCATGTTTGCCCTCTACCATCTTCTCTGGTAGGAATTTCCTTCTAAAGGGTAGACTGGGTTGGTTACCTCTTTGGTGTAAATGTTACATAAGGAGAAGCTACCCGCGCATCGCAACTAGAGCAAACGTTCCCAAAAGCTGCTGAGAATAATTTGGTTTAAAAAAAGACTATAGTAAAAGAAAATCCTTACCTGCCCTCTATGAGTCTGGGTAGCCATGCTGGCTGCAGCTCAGGCAGGTGAAAACCATCCTAGCGATTGCAGTAGCTGCAATCAGTCTAGTTTAGCCACCTGGGCTACAGCCAGCCAGAGACTGTTGGTAGCAGCCAGGTACTGTGCCCCTGATCTTCAGATACAGCTTCAGCAACAGGTAGGAGTCTAAAAGGCAGCAAATATATTTAATATGTGATATTGTTGGTGTTTGAAGCTGTTACTGTTCTGTTTCCGGATCCCCTTTTAGGATGGGGCTTATAAGGAACTTTTTGGGGATTTCCCTTCTCCGGGGGCTGTAGTTTTTGTCCTTTTTCAGTACTACCTCCTAATCCCAGGGGTATGTTTCAAAGGACAGTACCCCAGATTGGGAGTTAAAGGGACCTTAATTTCTTCCCAGTTTTGCGGCCCTCTTTTCCCCCACTATACACGTGGTGTAAACTTCGGTAATTCACTTCACTCTGTTGTATGCCAGCTTCCCCAGCTGTAAGATGGAGGCAAATATTTTCTTTGTGTGAAAAATAATGTTTGTTAGAGCTAAATATTATTGTGGACAATCCCCCTGCTAGCTTGCCAGCCTTTTTTTTGTGGGGCTGTGTACAAACGCCTCTCTGATCTGTTTTTATGTGTTTGGAAGCTTTCTTGCTAAGGGGCTTCACTAATCTGAATGAAGGAGACTTCGGCGCACAGATAAGAAAATGGCCTATTGAAGTGCACAGAAAAATCCAAAGATGTTGGAAAATGAATCCTAAATGCAGGTACCTCTCTGCCACAGCATGGGGTAGCAGCTCTGTACTTTGCAGGATACAATATGTTGGGTTTAAAGCACAGATTGTCTTTTTTTTCACCACTCGCGTATTTTTAGTAGTTTGAATGATGTCGCTATATTTTTAGTTAATTTTTTTTGTACTGATGTCATAGCAAAATCTCTTAGGTGTATGCAGAATGGCATAGCATTAGTTAGGAAATAATGGGAACCACAGGGGTATGTAAGAGAATACATATCCCGCCTAGGAAATTAGTCGATGTACAGTGTCGAAGAAACTTTTTCCCAGGCTGGGTCTTGCAAGCTGACTGGTGTTGGTGGGAGATGGTGCTCAGCAGTTAAAACTGGTGAGCTTTCAGTCTCTGCACTGTAATTCAAAGACAGGGGAGGGGAAGTACTCAGGTTCACCTCTGGATTCTTCCAAAATCTGCACCTTTGGGAATCAACCCAGCATAGTATGATACTGCCAGTGTTACATTTTTTTTTTTTAAACCCACTTAAATTCTCAACATTTGGCAAGTGTTGTAAATATAATGGGTAGAGGGAGGGATTTTTTGATGGCTGGGCAAAATGCTGAATTGCTGGTAGGCCGAAGGACTGGTGTTCATTGCCTGGTTTTTGGGCTCTCTCGCATGTGAATAAGAGTATTAGGTCATCCAAGTTGCACTCATTGGGGATATATTTAAAGCCAGGCTTTATATTGCTCTGGTGTCTGAAGGATTACAGCTGACTATTTCAAAGAGAAGTTAAAAATCCCCTTGTGTTGAATTGTCACAGTTTGAGAGTCTTGAAACCATCCTGAAGGAAATTCGGTTTAGTGAGAGGGTAGAGCAGGATGACTAGATAAGCACTTGGTGGATGGATGAAAGGAAATCTGTAGTGTAGATCCCCCCCAGGAACAGCATAAAATTGATTCATTAAGAAGCTCAAATGATCAAAACGACTAAAAATGTAAGCATGGAACTGTTCTGCCTCCTTCTTTTTACCTTGGGACTACAGAAAAGGCAGAAAGTTTAACATTATGTGCTTGGATAGTTTGTTTCTAAATTGAGAAATTATATATATGCGGTGCTAAGAAATCTAAAATGGATGCTTCACCCAAACAGCATGATTAGGACCTGTGCTTTTAAATATTTGTGTGTCCAGCTTTACTCATAGAAGCAGTACTCATTACTAGCGTTGAGATCCTTTTGGAAGATCGGGGCTTGACTTACACACGTGTTTGTATTGGTGTAATCGTTGTGAAAAGAGCCGTGAAACATGAATTTTGGGGTCCGGTAGCCATTTCGTTTTTGGAACTGCTGCAGCTTAAACCATAAACCTCATATATGCTGTGCTCTCTTTTTCTTTAATTTAAAATTAAAGTCATCTGGCCTGAAAGTGATTTTTTTCCCCCTTGGTCTCTGTGGATATGTAGAGGGAACTAGAGAAAAGAGCAAAGCAAAACCTTAGGTCCAATAACTCCTGAACCACTCAGAAGTTAGGAGACTGATTTGAATTTAAAGGCACTTGGTGTCTTTTGATGATAATTGTGAATTCCTGTTTGCAGAGATATGGGTAGGTCCAATTGGGTGGTGGTGTGTCTTTCTATCAGCATTTCCTCCCTAACAGAGGAACTTAGGTAGATACTGTCTCAGAGAAATAAGCTGGATGTGCCCTGCTGGTTTACAGAAAATCAGTGCTTGCTTCTTATGCCTGCTACAGAGGTGGGAGTGTAGGACCCTAGAGAGGGATTTTAGGCATCATCTGAGAGAGCTTGGGATCCAACTTCTGACTCCTGACCAGGCTTGCTAAAGCTTTTATATATTTGAATCCCGAATGCTTGTATGAGCAAGGCTGGCTGGAAACCACTCCTCATGCAGAGAGAAGTTTTACTGAGATGGTGGATGGAGAGACAAAGAGGGGCCTCCACCAGCTATTCCTACATATTTCCTTGATTCTTCAGATGCTACCAGGAGAGCACTGGTCCAAAAGCAGGCTTATATTTAAAAAATAGCAGAAGCCTCTAGGAAAGTGGCAGCATGTATGAGAGGGCATACTGTGTGAGAAGCAGCTGCATTCATTTGCTGTGCAAACTGGGGAGATGGGGAATCTGCAAGAGCGTGTAGAGGCTTTTGAGGCCCCTTTTAATAGAAAACTTCCACTAGTTTCACCTAGCTGTGGATCATGGACACTGCTTTTGCCTGAGCCATGTATTTCTCAGGGACTATAAATATGTATGTAAAATCTCTTCTGTGTGATAGTCTGTAGAAGTTAATTGGGAATAGAGTGGGTGCTTGAAGAAAAGCAACGTGAAGCCCAACTCTTGAAGGGTGTTGACACCTTCTGTTTAATTTGTGGTGCAAGAAAGATTTTCATGGTTATAGAAGGCTCAGGTACCTGTCTTGGACTGAAAGTTGGTAGTATTTGGAGACAGTGCTTAACTTCCACTTGCATTTTGCCATCTTTTGCCATGAAAGAGAAGTGGCATACAATCATACTAGCAGTAGTAGACCTTAAAATAATGACATACTGGAAGGACATTTATGGGTACTGATCTGGGGATCCTGGTTCTGTCTGTTTTAAAATTTGCAAATTCTCTGATTTTAAAAAACCTAAAAAAAATCTAAATTCTGCATTTTTTTCCCCCATGATTTCAATGAAATGCCACTATATAGGTATTAATTGAACACAATGTTTCATTGACATACTTACAATTTTAAACCAATTTGGAAGCCTGCCAGTGCCTCAATTGCTATAATTAAATACATTCTAAATACCTGTACATTTTGGTGTTTGATTTTTGGGGTTTTTTTATCATGGAAAATCAGAGCTCCCCCTGCCCTCTTTGCTCCCGCAGGACACAGGTCCAGCTGTGGCTCCCCCCTCCTCACCTTCTGTGCCACTGAACAGCCCTGATATGCTGGAGCCCAGCCCGTGTCATTGCCCCTTGCTCCCCAGCCCTGCTGGAGGAGGCCCCAGCTGCCAGGGCTACAGGGCCAAGGACCCAGGTCCATACCTCCTTGCTCCCCACAGCAGCACCTGAGCCCTGGCTGCTGCCTGTGGGAGGTGGTGGCTATTGCTATGGAGCAGATCATGGAGCCTGGCTCTCCCTCCCCCTTGGGCAGCACAACCAGTGCGGAGCCCATGGGGGGTGATGGAGGCGGGCTGCAGGCTCGGTGCTCCCTGCATTGCTGCCTTAGCAGCCCAGTGGGTAAGACCCGGGGTGGCAGGGCAGTGGGGTCAGGAAGGGAAGCTCAGTGCCACCACTGTGAGCTCTGTGCCACCCTGGTGACATGCCCCCTCCCCGCCCAGCAGGGGGCATAGCACTGTGCTGCCCCCATTGCTGACACGGGGCTTGCAGTGGCAACATGAGCTTTTCCACCCCACTCTGTCCTGCCATGCTGGGTCCTCCCCGCTGGGCCACGGAGGCCCCAGGAGCAGGGCAGCTGGGTGGGGAGCCCTGAGCTTACAGAGGGCAGCCTGCCACTGCCCTGTGCAGCAACTGGGGGGAACATGGTGCACATGCCTCTCCAACAGTGCATGCAACAGTGGGGAGCCAGCCTCCCTGCCCCCTGGACAACCTGCCCATGGCCCCATCCTGCTCCCTGCCTGGGCCCTGTGGCCACACATGGCCCCAGACCCCAAGCCCCATACACTGACAGCTCCAGCCCTGACCAACTCCCTCATTTTGGGGGCTCAATCCCCCCACTCCCCAGCCTTATCTGTAGGAGCTGGTCTCCACGCTGCCTGGCAGTCGTGTGTGTGTGTGTGTGTGTGTGTGTGTGTGTGCGCGCGCGCGTGTGTGTGTGTGTGCGCGCACATGCGTGCGTCCGTGCGTGCGCACATGCACATGGTGCCCCATGTCTGACTGCCCTCCTGCTCCCCTGAGCCCCTTGCAGGCTGTAACTCTGCAAGCCAGCAAGAGGGAACCCACCCTTTCCTGCATTTTTCTCCTTTTAAAGGAGGAAATCTGGGCTTTTCTCCTTTTTAAAGGAGGAAATCGGGGCTTTGCCATGTTTTTCTATGGCCAGAGGAAAACTTGGATCCCTGTTGATCAAGAATCAGACCTCGGTTGTGCTAGACCTTGTATGTAAGCAGACGTCAGTCCTGGACCATGATCATGAAGTTTATTGTGCCTGTGCAGAAACATCTGCCCTTTTAGTGCTGATTACAGGATTTGGGTCTAGGTTGTGACAAGCTGCAGCAGGTGAATGAGATGAAGAATTAGAGGAGGGTGAAGAAAAAGAAGCAGGGTAGGAGACTCCAGTAACAGAAGCAGCCAATGCAGGGGTTTCTGCACTGGGAGAGGAGAACAAGTGGTGCCCCGCTGAGGCCTTAGCTCACCCCCAACACCCGGCTGGACTGAGAACTGTGCAGGAGACGATAATGTGCTACAAGGTGCTAAGAGCCAAGTGGTTTTCTTCCTTCCCCCTTCCAGATGTGTCCTCAAGTAAAGACTGCAGAGAGAAGCTGGAACAGAAGCAGTGGGAGGCCAAATTAAATGGATCTGTTTAAGGTAGGAGACCTGACTGCATAGCACCCTCACTTCTCCCCCACCCCACCCCACCCCACCCCAGCTTCACAGGGTGGATGAAATCTCTTTATGGGCCCAAAATTGTTGATCCCTTTTCTATACCAGTTCCCACTCTTGTTGATGTAGATTGTCAACTCTATGAGACGGGGACTTTCTAATACGGTAACTACACAGTGCTTAATGCAGTGGTTGGTTGGCTCTTAGGCACTACTGCAGCACCCATGATTTAATAATAAAACTAGCAAATTGCTGGAATGAGTCAATATTTCTTATAGGCCTGAACTAACAGCAGGTCATGGGGTGGGGGAGAAGATGAACAATGACAGAACTGTCAAACGTCCCCAGCTCCTGAGCATGATGGGAATATGTATTTCAGTCCTGGGTTGGAGGGAAGAGGATTGTGCACAACATCTATATTATGGTCCCCAGCTCAATGGGAGCATTGTCTGAAAACTTTTGTGCTGAAGCTGTCTCAGTAATAACATTTTTCCCAGTGCTTTTCCTACCGTGTGTATATGTGCTTCTGTTTATTTGGATGTGTGCACCAATTGACAATAAATATATGAATCTTAATACAGTAGTTGTTAACCAGGTAGGTTAATATTTACCTTGCAATTAGCAGATTATTGGGAAGGGGGCATCTTTTCCATGAGTAAACACAAAACACCTTGACAACTGTTATTTAAACACAATGACTTTATAGGTTGGCTTGGAAAGCCGGAATATTTACTCTCTTTCAGTATTGGCTCTCTGAAAATTCTCTACTTTGATAAAAATAGTTTTTAAGAAATGTTGAGAGAGCTTTCTGCTTCTTTGACCAGTTGTACGTAGAGGCAGCCTTGTTGGTCAGGTGCAATGTGAAACCTTTCCTCTGTTAAATCTAGATCTCATGCGGCTAAGACATGATAAAACTGTGCCACTTTAATTGCACTTCAGTTCAGGACTGTGTAACAAATATGACTGAATGCAGCCAGACCCTACGTTCAATACGTGGAGTTGAAAACTTTGAGTCTCATCCTCAAAATACAAGTGTCTGTCACTGGAAAGGAATAGAATTCCATAGCTATAAAATAGGATCCTACTATTTTTGGTAGTAGCTGATAGTACTTAACGAGGAAGGAAGGGAGAGGCTTTTCTGTTTTTCCTATGCATCTCTGCCTGCACCAGGATTAGGCAATACAGTGCAATAATTACTACATGCAATTAAATAGCAATTTAGGTCTGCAGATTTGCAAATGTACAAATTGATGGTAACAATAAATACAAAGTTTGAAGTATTTTTTTTCACAAGGCACTTTGACCCTCAGTCCATTACAGCAAAATTTCAATTTTTTTTTTTCTGGGAAAGTGATTTGATTTTTAATTAGTAAAGCATGTCAAATCAATAACAGGTAACACGCACAGAAACATGACAAATGTGAATATGGCCCATATCCTGACTTTTCACCCTTTTGACAGTAATTAATTCATACTTTGTCTCTGCTACCACTTGGAATGCATTTAATCAGATCACCATTAATTACAGAAGTTAACCACAACATCTGTGACATCTGAATAAACCCTATAGGAGTTTGACGTTATATGAAATTACTCTTATTACACAATTCGTATTGAAGTTACAAGTAGCCATGCTGCTTAGTGAGCTAAATTAGGACAAAATGTTTTATTACCATATTTAAATAACTAAAGCAACTTATAGGTGGCTTGGTTTTAATTTAAGTTAAACTTGACCTTTCTGCAAAGAACCCTTCCTAGCCCCTAACACTTAATGCCTTAATGAAAGAGGTTAGGTGAAGCAGAAAACCTCGTGTGGGCTTTTTGCATGGCTTTTTATTTCACCCTAAATGAATCTGACAGCCTGAAGTGTGGTTTTGTACAGTAGTCTTGTACAGGTGCTGTACAGAAGACTTGCCTAACGCTAAGGTTTAGCTTTATGACAAGATCCATGCAGTTTTGTATATGAGTATCTCTTACAAACCTGGCAAGCATAAGGGAATGAAGTCTGACCACCTGTTCAAAAAAATGTTTGCTACAGTGCTATACAGTAATGTGCCAAACCGCTGCATCTTGCAGTTGCGTTCCTGCATTATGTGGTGTGATAATTGGGGATATTTGGTATGATAACCGAAGAATATTTCATACACATGATTGGCCAGCCATAGCTTCAAGTTGTATGTGTGACAGCCACTATTTTTGTCAATGAACAGGGGCCGGTAGAGCTAAAATCATGACCTGAAACTGCTTGAATTGAAAGGACAAGACTGTACCTGGGGAAACTGTATCCATTGCAGATTCATCAGTGGGATTCATATACCTAAATAGCCAGGTTTTGTTTTCCCAACCACAGGGCTAGCCACATATTCTATTAGACTGACTTCTCTTAAGTTTAGCACCAAAAACCAAGGTCTTCATGAGGGAGCTTGCTATGGGTCATTCTGTTTGAGAGCTGCCTGCATATAAGTGTACACAACATGGCTACCTGTCTTTTCAGACAGCATAGATACAAAATGCAGGGACTTAAAGTGGCAATGTGCAGAACAGCAAGCCACAATACTTGTCTGAACTCTCTAACTTGGCCATCTCTCTCTCTTGTTACTATGTGCATTCAAGAATATAAAGGAAGGTTATTTATAGACATTGCCAAATTATTAAAATATTGGTTTTAAATAATTTAAAACCAGGGGTTGGCAACATACAGCCCAGTGGACAGATCCACCCCACAGAGGCATTGGCAGCCTATAGAGGTAGGGGGCTTTGGCAGCAAGCTGCTCTCCACCCCCATGCAGAAGTGTCTATGCCATTGCTGCATGAATGACTCGTGCCCTGGGCAGCTGGGGGGGGAAGGGGGGAGCATGGTGTTGGCTGGAGTGCAGTGGCAGTGGTGGGAGCCTGGCAGCGGTAAGCAGGGGAGCTCCTGCAGATGCTGCCAGTGCTGCCGGCGGTGGGAGGCAGTGTGGTGAGCACCGACCGAGGGCCGGCAGCCAGCAAGGATTGCAGACACTGCCGGCGGTGCCAGCAGCGGGGTGGCAAGCGGCAACTACCCGCAGGTGCCATCAACATTGTTGGCGCCTTTTTCTAGGGGGTACACTGCCACGCTTGAGGGTGCATGTGCACTTGTGTGCACCCCCTATGCATCGCCCCTGCATTGCTGGGTGGCAGGGAGAAGTAGTGGCAGTAGCTGGATCAGAAGCACCGGCCTTCCTTGGACCTGAGCCAGGTGGTTCCTGCCTCGGTGCTGTTTAGATGCCTATTGGAGGAATAAGTGGGGACCTATTTAAATCATGGCAAGAGAGAGGATTTTTCACAGAATGCAGAGCTGATTTTGTGAGCGTTTTGCAGTGGCCCCACCCCTTGGTGCTGATTGGTAGAGAGGCCCTGCTTCTTGGAGCTGATTAGCGGAGAGATCCTGTGGGGGACGAGGGACAAGGGGTGGCCACCATCTTGATTGCCGGCTGCCCTTCGTGCTGTCTACCTCTCAGTGCTGATTGGTGGAGAGGCTCCGTTGGTGGGAGGAGAGTTGAGAGGGTGGCTGCCATCTTATCTGCTGCCCTTTGTGCCACTCTGGCAGCCAGCACCTTCCTCTCTGTGCAGCAAGGACCTGTGGCTCCCACTAGGGAGTCGGCATTCTCTTTTTATTAAGTTGTTTTTGTTCACTTCATGGCTTTTGTGGGCAATCCTGTATTTCTGCGAAACCGTAAATTAAGTAGGTGCCTAGCAATAAGTTTGTGGTGGCAAGGACTGCACATGGCTGCTCAAACCCTGAGAGCCTGGTCTAACCCCAAGGGGAAGGAGCAGAGAGCACTGGGGGGATTGGGCGATTTGCCACCAAAGGGGAACGAGCCCGGACTGATGCAACGTGCCGCAGTTCAGCGCTGCTTTTTGAGATTGCTGTCAATCGTGCTCAGCAGTTCTCAGCTGATGGTGTCAGCTGCAGGCACTGCTACAGGAAATATAAAAGGCAGAGATGGTGCCAAAGAGGGGGAGAAGAGGCAGGGACCTGATACCGGGCAGATTGAGCCCATGTATGGGGGGCGTTTTGGGGTGCCAAAGTTGCAGGGCACCCAAGCTGCTGGGTCCCCAATGACATAGGGCCAGGAGAAGACAAGGAGCTCCAGCTTGACTCCCTACCCTCCCTCAGCTCCCTTGCTACTTACAAAAAGGGAGGCTTAAAAGGAATGTAGCCTGGGGGGTTTGTCTGTGCCTCTCATAGGCAGCCCCTTTCCTATTTTCTTTTTCTTTTGACTTTTTTTTTTTTAAGAAAAGACCCATTGGGCCAAGAAGTAAGGGCTCTCTTGCAGTAGGGGATAGCCCAGAGCAGGGAGCCCAGGGATTAGGGCAAGGGTAGGTTGATGAAGAGGATGCTAGGTACGCTCTCACCATACCTTGAGTCGGCCCAACGAGGGATTGGGTGACAGAGCTCGTTAGTGATGGATGAAGGACCAGAGAGCTGCAGTAGGTACTACAGGCTGTAACATATTGACATAGATGGTTGGCGAGTGGATGGGATGTAGGGGAGGCAGAGCTCCAAGTCAGCCGTGACCAGAATGTGATACCCCAACAGAGGACCACTTATTACATCCCTGGACCCCTCCTTTAATTCTTTTGGATGTCATCAAGATATGGCAAGAGAGTTGGGGGAGGACCCCAATATTTGGTGTTTCTTGTGGAAGGGGGGCAGGTTAAATCCCTAGCAGACAAAGTGCATGCCTTAAGGAACAATCCACCACTCACCAAGAGGCAGATAAGGGTATTCCTGGGGCAGGCCAATTACTCCTGGTGTCTAGTACCCATGTTTACAGGACTAACAGTCCCTCTGTTGGAGTTAACCAGAGCCATGGCCCCGAGTAAGGTCCAGTGGACCCCTGCAGCTAAGGAGGTGTTCCAGAAAGTGAAAGAGGTGCTGTTTTCCCACCCTGTGATACACACTGGATGTTGCTAAACTCTTCTCTGTGCAAACAGGTGCCATGGGGGCAGTATTGTCCCAAGGGGACAAGGGAGGAGAGTATCCCCTTGTGTAGATTAGTTGTGAACTAGACCCACATGAGAGGGTATATGCTACTGTAGAGAAGGAGCGTTTGGCTGTTAAATGGGCTATAGGAAGTTTTCACTACTGCCTGGAAGGAAGGCCATTCACGGTGGTGACAGATCACAACCCATTGAGATGTCTTAATTGTATGAAGTCAAATAATCCACGATTAATTCAATGGAGCCTCAGTTTTCAAAATTATAATTTTTCTGTAGAACACCAGTCAGGTGTGTTGTTTTTTTTTCTCTACAAAGAGAGAAGAAGAAGACCCGTAAACCCCACGGGGCCATAAGCTCCAACAAAGAAAGTGGGTGCGTGTACTGGGACCCCTACCCTGCTACTAGAAGGGAAGGGGATCCAGAGGTACCTGGCCCTTTTCTCCTCTCTTACCTTTGTGTATCTGCCGGTGCATCCCTTCTCTGGATTGAGGTCCCTTCCCCTGGCTTCCTTGTTTCATGGTGCTGATTTCTCCACCCTTACTACCCCTCTGCTTCCTTCTACTTTTTCTCCTTGTGCCTTTTACCTGTGTCCCTTTGGTGACTCAAGAGGCAAACTCACAGGCAGAGGATCCTAGAGCAAGGTGGCTGTTGGCTTCTGGTGCAGGCAGCGCCGGATGACGCAGTGGGTAGAAGTAAAGGATGAGGTGATCCAGAGCACCGTGCATAAACTCAGGCCTCAGGCCAGGAAGGGGCGGTCTGGCTGTGGAAGCCGTTGCGGGAAGAATCTTTTCTGAGGGGCCCAAGGCCTGGAGACCAGATTGCAGCAAGAGGAGTCAAGAGGGAGCCCTGAGTGAAGGAAAGCTGAGGATGTGCATAGGAAGCAAGCTAAGTACCTGGGCACTTTCTGTTTTCTTTCTACTTGGAGCCCAGCACCCAGGGGGGTGTGGTGAAGCCCATGCAGGACGTTTCTTTGAGTTGGGACTGGTGCTGGTTCTTTGTGTTTGTCATATTTCGCCCAGGGGACCAAGTTGCGTCTGAAGGGGAGAGGGAGGCCACTGAAAGGATGTGACCGGGGACACCCCGAAGTTGAAATTCAGCTGAGTGAACGGAAGAGAAGAGCTAGAGTATGTTCTGTGGCTGAACGAGGCTGAGCCTGCTCAGACTATAAGGCAGGAGGTGGCAGGGGGAACAGGACTCGAGGCCCCTAGCAGCCTATATAGTGGGGCCTGGAACCTGCGCTCATGGGGCATAAGAATAGCTGAGCCAGGAGCTTGTGGCCCTGAACAGTGGGCCCTGAGCTAGAGAGCTCAGCTAAAGTAAAAGTGGGATGAGGTTAGGGGGATCCACAGACTAGACAAGGTCCCACTTGGTCAAATTGTGCCTTAACCTATGTGCAGTCTCCCCAACTGATTTTTACATTAAGACATGGCAGGTGAGGAGACTGAATGGGGGCAGGGGGAGAGACTGGACTTAGCAGACCTTTAAAGGCAAGTTAACTGTACCGGCATCTGTAAGTGGCCTGCAGATACCCACGTTGGTACAAAGTTGTAGGATGCTGATGCATTCTTAAGTTCTTTGTTTAATACGTAGTCCTGCATTTGTCAGGGAGAAAGTGCTCTCAGTAGTGTTTGCTGTCTTTATTAGGGGCAATCGCAAGGCGGGGGTGGGGGTGGTCCCTTTGTCTGTCCTCTCCCCCACCAGTTCTTACCCAAAAGACCAAGAAGTGATCATCTGTTCTCCTCCAAAAAAGGCACAATAGAGCCTTGGACCAGGATCTCTGAGGCTTATAGAGTTGTTTTCTGCAATTCACCTCCAAAAAACTTCCTGAGAGCTTTCCTGGAAGCCAATACATATCTGTGAAAAGCGTTGTCGATGCAGCACCTTTCATGGAAATGTCATTGTGGTGAAAAAATTCCCAGCCAGGTCTACAAGTTCTGTGACTTCCCGTAAACTCTGCATGCATCTATTTTTCCCTTTTGTCTCGATGCTCCCTGCTGCTTTTTGTGCGTCACCTTGGAACCGGTACTGCTTAACGCTCGTTTGTCCTTTATAGCATTTGACCTTGGAAGGAGGTACCATTTTTCTGGAGTGTTGAATCAGCACACTAGGGAAAAAAGAGATGGAGATGAGAAAAGGTCTGAGGGGAAAGAAACAATAGGAGAAGCAAAATTGGAGCTGAATGCACAGAGTGGATGAAGGACAATGAGAAGGGGGGGGGAAAAAAGTTTTGGAAGAAATTCCCTTTGTAGATTTGTATAACATGTGTGTCACCTTACTCAGTCTGCCAAAGGTGATGCAGCGTGTTGCATTAGCAAGAGGCTGGAAGGAGGAGAGAAGAGAGTGAGAAGAGGAAGAGGGTCAACAGAGGGCTCCAGGAAGGCTCCCAGGCTTATTTCCTCTCAGATCTCAGCAAAATAAGAAACGGAGCATCTCAGGAGTCAGCCGGAGGTAAAACCCAGATATGGTGAGATTCAGCTGTTCAGCAAAGCCGAGCCACTGGATTTATTATTTAACACCCTACAGTTTTGTACCAATGTGGGTATCTTGTATGGGATCCTGTTTCTCTCATTGTACTGCAGTGATTTTTCACCCAGGGTGCTGAGGCACCCCTCTGCTAGGAGGCTCCTTGAAGGTGTTGCAGTGTGCTGTGCAATTTCAGCAGCAAATGCCTGCACGCAGTTCACAAGATAAACCTAAGGATTTCAGGCAGGAATCCCGTGTCAAAAAGATTTGGACCTGTTGTGGTCTGTGTTCCTTGCAACCGAAGAATCGCTCTATCAATTTTCCATTTGGAAAATATACTGGGTGCAATCTCCATCCTTGTTCTGTCCCTCTGACTTTGGGCAGACGAGTAAGGCTCTACCAGCCTTGCTGATGAATGGAGTGTCCCCTGGTGCAAGAGCTGTGGCAGATAACTATACTTTTGTCCTCCAAGTCCTGATATGCTGAGACTGAGGCTGCAGAATGCAGCTCAGCAAGGGCTCTGGGCAGCCCAAGACGGCTGCTGTAAGACTGACAGGATCCCAGAACAGCCTAAATTTTGTTCCTCGGCATCATTAGGGTAAAAGAGGGGATTAACACCCTCTCAGCCTCCTTTTCTCTGCTTGGGCCCAAAGCAGTGTGCTGCAAACCTCTTGCAGGTTCAGTACAGAGCACTGCCCTTTATTTTTCAGTTTGCCTGTTGCCTTTGATTGGCACAGATTTATTTTTGTGATTGTATCTCTTTGGACTGAATGAGAGCAGGTCAACATTTTTGAAATTTTTCATCAGAAAAAGGGATAAAACTTGTACTAAGAACTTCTCTGGTTTGTCTTTTTTTTTTACTAGCCTTAACTTAAATGAATGATTTCAATAGTAATCAATATGGTTAACTAATGAACATAAGGCTTTAAAAACTATTGTAAAAGCATCAGTAAGACGCAATAGTTTTAGTAGAAATATATTACTGCTATCTCCAGGCAACTGGCCTTTTTGATGGATAGTCTTATAAAACTGCTGCTGTCTTGTGTGGATTTTTCTAATATTGATCCAATAAAAGCTACTCTTTCCTTGAAGTTATTCAACCAATTATGTACCCACCAAATGGTTAGTCTTTCTTCCTGGTTGTCCAGCATAGTTAAGAGACTGGAATATTAAAAGCCTTCCTGAAGTCCAGGTGTATCATGCCTTACACATTCCCTTTATCGGTCATTTCTTCTTAACAAATTCATGTTGGCTGCTAGTAATCACCCTTCAGGTATTTCCAGACTGAATGCTTTATAATTTGCTCACGTAACTTTCCAGTTCTTAAAACTCCTATGCACAAACTATCCTTTTACTTTCTCATACTTTTCCTAAAAGTCTCTGTGAAGTAAATAATAATTTGAAAAAGGAACATGGCCTTCTTCAACCAGTGTTTGTTTTGGAAAACCAGAAGGATCCCCACTTCAAACAGATTGGCGTTTTAATCCGATTGGTTTTGGTAGTGGTTACCATCCCCTGTAATACATGACAAGGGCCAGCTACCGAAGGCATGTTACACAGCGAGATGGTTGCATGCGTCTTTTGCTCTATTTGGAACAAATGAGCAAATCTCTCTGTTGCTGTGAAAACTGCAGTAACTGTAGAGATCTTATTACAACACTAGATGGCAATAATGCTCTGTGGATTTTCATGCAACCTACGGTATCTAAGCACATGTTTTTTACAGCTTCAGAACCTACAAGTGGTGCTGCTTCTCTGAAGCCAGAAATGTACTGATAGGTACCTTGCTGAGCTGACTCTGTTGGTTTGCCCCCCGCTTCTGTACTTTTGCTTTCCCTCCACCTCTTCAAAAAGTTAGTGTAATAAGTCCCTTTGGGGAGGAACTAGTCTTAAGAGCGTGTGAATTGTGATACTCGCTTTTCTTCCTTGAAGTCACAGATTTGGATCTGATCCAAGGTTGGTGCTAAATGAAAATCAGTGTTCAGAGTCCCATTTTGTATTTGGGGATGCTGAGGCACAGAGAAGAGAAGTGACTTGCCCTAGGTCACCCATCAGGCTAATGGTGAAATCTGGAGTACAGCCAAGGTATGTTGAGTTGCAGGACAATGGTCCATCAACTGGGCTGTGCTGTCTTCCAGGTCAAATTGTTATTCTGCTATCTCTAGCCTGTCTACAGTTTTACATGCTGCTGTCTTCTGGCTGAGGCTGACAGTCCCTCCTGGCTCTGTCTGGACTAACAGGCTATTTACTGCAGGTTTTAATGCAGTAGAGGCAATTTACTGAACTTAGAGGAGGACTTCTAACTCCTGAGCTGATGATGTTAAATCAGACTGTAGCGAACACTGCTGCTTTTGTATCTCACAGGAGACTTCCTCATTCCACCTGTATAATTGATCCTGTCTGACATTGCCTCTGCTAGCTTTCAGCAAGTGTGAGGAGTACTGTGTCCAGTTTTGGGCTCCCGTCTTCAGGAGAGATGTGGATAAGCTTGAGAGAGTCCAAAGGAGAGCCGCCCACATGATCAAAGGCCAAGAGAGCAAGTCTTACGAGGAGAGGCTGAGGGATGTGGGACTCTTCAGCCTGGAGAAGAGAAGGCTTAGGGGAAACTTGGTGGCTGCCTGTAAGTATATAAGTGGGGGTGCAGCAGGACCTGGAAAAACAGTTCACCAGGGCTCCCCCAGGGATAACAAGGTCTAACAGCCACAAACTCGTGGAAGGCCAATTCAGACTGGACATAAGGAAAAACTTTTTTACAGTTTGAGTGTCCAGGG
>NW_017729013.1:4366102-4383895 GCF_001723915.1 Gavialis gangeticus | reverse complement strand
CCCCCCCCCCCCCCCCCCCCCCCCCGGAGTAGGTGCTTGCGCCTACTCTGGACTCATTCAAAAGGTGTTTGGATGCAGATCTTGCTGGGATCATTTGACCCTAGCAGACTTCCTGCCTATGGCGGGGAAGGGGGTGGACTCAATGGTTTTGTGAGGTCCCCTAATTTGCGACTTGGACTGAAATTACAATACTCTATATTGCATCTACAGTGTTACCTTAATGGTCCGATGGATCCTGTGCGTAAAGCTGGGGACTGGCCATTTGGAGATTCAGGTTGTGATGCTGGCTTTTTTTCTAACGTGATCTTGACCAAGTGTCCATTAACTGCTCTACATTTAAGTGTCTCTAAAATGAATATAATGAAAATCCTTGCTGCACTGCATACTGCTCTTGTGAGGTGAAGTGTTTGGCATTATATGGTTTAATTTAATCTGTTGAGCAACAGAATATTGGCTCAGGATTTCTTGATGCTCTGCGTCTGGACAAAAGTCTCCTTTGGGCTTGGTAGAAGGTAAGAGTGAAGGCCCTATTGTTAAGAGATGAATGACTGTGTTGCCATATAGCCACCAGATGTCTCTCTTGATTCACGAAAGAACATGGAGCAGAGAGAAATATTTTGGTCCATCTGGTTTGCTAAACTCTGCTTATCCCTAGACACCCTTTGTGCTGTATCAACTGTCCTGTGATTGTCTTGTTGCTGGGGAAATATTTCATTTTAGCGCGCTGGAGTGAGCGTGGTTCTGATGGAGAAGGAAGGTGTTGCTGTACTCGGATACATTGTCTTGAACCTCTCCCCCCCCAGCATCAGGTCACAAAAACCAACAAGTAAAATCAATCGGACGGTGCAGATCTTTCTCTCGGTCTTGTTACAGACACAGAATGTAACAGCATCCCATAGCTCGCTGGGCTTCTGGGATTTGTCAGGCATGAAGTCCAAATTAACTTTCTAATAAAGCAATTATACTCCTGTGTTAGAGGCAGTATTTTAGTGCATTGACTAGAATACTGAGTTTTTGGTGTACTGTGTATGTAGCACCTTCCAAACATTGACAAGTATTGTTATCCCCGTCTTCATCTCGGGGAAAGTGAGGCAAAATGCCTGTGGGGAAAATCTGAGAGTAAGAGAGATTCAGGACTTATACCCAGGGGTCTTGACTCTCTCCCCTGTACAATGCAGTGCAGTGATACAGATGCTCAAACTACTAGTACATGAGCAGAGAAACTAGCTTGCGCAGAGCTCTGTGCTATCACTGCTAATCTGCATCTGATCCCTGAGCTAGCTTTCAGTGAAGTAGCTTAGATATATCCATACTGTATTGCATTGTTCTGTGCAGACGTATCCACCATGTGATTTTTCAAGGTGCTAATCGCAGCTACCTTTATAGATCAAAGGGCGGCCCCTGGAGGTCTTAACCCTTGGATTGTCTGCAGGTTAACACCTTTAGGTGGCCTGGAGCACTTGCTATGTGGCTTATAGTTATGCTACTGCAGGGCAGGATTATTTCTTGATCCTCACTACCTAGCACCTGTTCCATGAAGGTGTGCCACTCATATCAGAGGTGCGACTGCAAGCTTGCACTAAGCTGATCAACATTTGTGCAGCTCACAGTGTAACGTGGCACAAGGCCCCTAGAGACTTAAAGATCTTGCTATATTCTCAGCAGTTGGTATATGATCTACCAAGCCACTTTTGGTGACCCACTTCTGGACTAAGTAGCACTACCTTGAGTAGTATGAAGCTATGGACAATACGCATTGTAAAACAATATTGCAGCATGCTTGGCCTTCTCTAGAATAGTGTATATTTTCACCATAAGTGCATCCATATGTATTTTTTTGTGTACAGTAAGAAAGTCATACCATTGGACTCGAAACCAGACTGGAGCTATTAAACATATGTTTGAAGTTCAGAGTTTTCAATAATTTAATATACCATATGTAGCTAGAGAATATACCGCGCCAACAGTAGATCACTTCTCAACAGAAATTGTGCTTCAGGATCTCATCTGTTTTGTATTTCTTTCTTGTCTTGATTCCAGTTAAAAATATTGAAGACCTTTTCAGTGGGATTCCTTCTTATTTTGGTCCTTCGGATCTTTTTTACAAGCTGTTAGCGTCAAGAGTAATCATGTGGTACTGGGGGTGCTGAAGGGTGAGGGAGGAAGGAGGCTGAGGGTACTTGAATGGTTATAGCTGCCAAAGGATAGCTTTCATGTTGTCCATATCAGGCCTTTTTCTTGATAGGCTCCAGCTTTGTCAGGGGAAAACCTTTCTGTGGAATTTTGCTTTCAACTGCAGGGGCCAGGACTAGCATTGAACCAAGCATGAGTTAAACACGTAACCCAGAAAACCATCTGCTATATTGCACTGGCCCTGGAATGGACCATATCCCATTTCCTTAGTAGAAAAAACTCTGAGGATATGACTAGATGGCCAAAGGAAGGTGCAGCTGTGGCATATTCTGGCAGGTCTGTGCTAGCTTTAAGCTAGCTAGTCCAGGGTCAGAATGGTGGTGAAGATGGGCTTGGGCTTTAGCATGCAATAATAACCAAAGCATTGAAGAGTAGTTCGAGTGCTGCCTTATGTCTGAGTGCTGTTCTGCCTTCATTGCTATTGTTGCCCATGATAATGAAACTAAGCTAGCATGGGTGTGGTAGTGCAAGCTCTAATCAAGTCTTCATTTTGCCATGTAGACATACCATGAGAAGTAACTGCACCACCACGCTTAAGTCCTGCACTAGGTCCCACATCTTGTTTAGTGATAGCTTGAGGACCATGTCTAATCTTTCGGGACCTGGCATCTGGGACTGCTGCCATTTTTGGTATTGAATAATAGCTTTGATTGGCAGGTCAAGCCTTTTTCTCTCATGCTCTTGAATCTCAAGAAGCTCTTGGACTACTCAGTGGGCACTGAATTAATAAGTGTGTTGCTTTAAATTGAAGCGTGTGTGTGCGCATACTCTAGGGCCAAGGCAAACAGTGAAATCTTTTATGAATACAGTCTCATATCTGCCAAGGTAGCTGCATTCCACCAAAGCAATTAAACTCCAGAAATGCACCACAACTGTGGCGCCAACCCGCGATGTCAAAAATCTGCTTGCATAGCAGCGGGTGAACTGTTCTTTTCTCCTTTGACACGCTCCCTCTTTTTTTTCCTCTCCTTCCTCTTCTTTCCCCCTGGTAGAGGCTAAGAGCCGGGTACTTGTCAAATGCTATAACATGAAGCTAAATATTTGACTTGGGGAAAATGACACATTGACACTTTTCATAATAATTGCTTCCTACACTGGAAACCTCCAGCTGTTTTGATGGAAATAACATGATGTGACTGTGACAATAATATAGTCCCTAAGCCTGCAGACTGAAAATAGAAGCTTGTAGGTCCCATTGTAGTTGAAAAGTAGATTTTTAACTTGTGTGAGACTGATCAACCTAGATGGCTGGATGCCGAAACTCCCAACAACCTCGTAAAAGCCTTTTTCAGTTGTCCTTTCATACATTTAGTTGCCTAAATCTAGTTGTCTTTATATCTCTGCAGCATGAAACGGCAGGAATATCCTTTAAAAGGGCTCACGGTAGAATCGTTTTATAGCCTCTCTTTGCTTTAGAAAATGCAGAATGCAAGGTCACCAGGCGCTGTCCTGATGGTGCTCCGAAGTCGGCTGCAAAGGAATCGGAATGACTCCTTCCCCTTGAGGAAGTATGGTCGGTTCAAGTTAAATTGAAGGTCGTGTAGAGGCCAGTCAATAAACAGATGGCTGCAGTTCGTGCTCTATTTCCTGGACCTCCCTTCCGTAAGCCACATCACAGATGTAAATAACTGTTATTAAAGTTAGACTGACTGGGATATATTTGTTTTTAATATATATATATTTTTTGTTTTGTTGCCTGCATGAAATGTTACTGATTGGCCACTAAGAGTGCTCTTAATGAGACTCATAATTATTCTGTGAGAGGTTGAATATGGTAACTGTATTTCATTATGTATTTCTTTGGAATTAATGCCTCTTTCCCCCCACAATAAAAACAGGATGAACATACGCCTGCTAAATCTTTAATGTCTCTAATGGCCTCTTGATCATTTGCATTTCAGATCCTGCAGCAGACAGTAGCAATTTGCGTTCTCCGAACGTGCTGCTGATTGAAGCTGAAGGCACTGCTTATTTTTTCTTCCCCTCCCCCTTCAACCCAAAGATGCAACAGATCAAAATTCGGCCGTGATACTGAAAGAGACCCCTTGTTCAGACTCGGCACAGAGAGGGTAGAGGTTGTGCTTAATTGTGCTCTGAAGGGAACATTAGTTAATACGTCTGTCTGTTTAGTGACCCTGGTGCAGAGAAGCCATTCATTGAAAGGCATCTTCCTGAAGAGTCTCGCAATGCAAGAGTGGCTGAACAGGATCATCTAAGCCAGGGGCGGGCAATTATTTTGAGTGGAAGGCTGCTTACTGAGCTTTGGCAAGCCATTGAGGGCTGCGTGACAGGCAGCCAGGGGCAGATAAATACTAATTTTCTAAATTTTTTAGGGGCCCTGCAGGCCAGATAGAATGCCCTGGCGGGCCGCATTTTGCCCACCCCTGATCTAAGTGGTCCGTCTAGTCCAGTGTTTCGTCTCTGACAACGGCCACCCCAAAATGCTTCCCCAAGAGACTGTGTAGTATGCACTTCAGAAGATAACCTGCTCAAAGGCCATGTTTCTATCTAACACCTGTTTAGAGGTTGGTTTATGCCAAACCCCCTTATAAGTATTCTACAATCAGGAGTATGTTTCTTCTTTGCCTCAGTACTGAGGAGTTGCCCAGATAATCCTCATCTGAAATGAGCTCAGTATAGAGGGACCCAAGCCAAGTGGCTGCACTGGGATGGGGCCTGCATGCTGCAGGCTCAGGAGGTCTCTTGCTGTCTTCTAAATCTTTCCTGCCATGACTTGATGTAGTTGAGAAGAGGTATAAGGAGCTAGTACGTGCTTAACGAGAGCCAACTGAGGTTGGCATGAGTCGCTGTTGGGGTTTTCTGCTGGGCTTCTCCCCTACGCCTCACCCTCTTCCACTTGGGATTCCAGCTGGGGTTGAACACACGTTTGGCCGTCTTGAGTTCAGGGGGAAAAAAGAAAGAAGCAGCCAGGTCGTCCGGAGTTGGTGTGTACTGGCTATGCTTACTGGATTCAATTATAAGTTCAGCATCAGCCAGGCATGGCCCGCATAAAGAAGCAAACAAACGAATAGCTCAAATGACTGCACCCTAAGCTCTTCTCTGGCCTTCTGGGCACCTTGGTCGCCTTTCCTCAGGCAGTCCCGCAGGGATTGTCCTGTACTTGCTCAGTCTGTGCGAGCCTGCCTGTGCAAGATCATTACTGAGGTCATGCAAAATAGAGCAGTCCCAATTGACTTTATCTCCTGTGCTAGTTGTAAATGTACCCAATGTTTTATTATGTTAAACCATTCATAAATAACTGCACATCCCTATGTCCTTGTGACTATTCTGGTTGACACCTCCCCGCCTGATTAAAGCATCTTTCTCAGAACAGGAATTCAATGTCCGCCTGGAGTTCTGCAGATGTCTCCATAGATCATCCCTGGTGCAGACTGTTGTTAAAACAACTACCCAAAACTACCCGTGGACAGTGCCCCAAGGTATTCTGTTCAGTCAATCAAGACCCGTCCCACTGGATTGAAGTATAACCTCCAGACTAATCGAAAGCGTGCAAAAACAAGTTTCACACCTAAACGCTCCAGAACAGGATCCAAGCACTTTGCAATTGTAATGTGATAGTCTCTTCCTACCTGCTTTTGTTCACATTTTAATCAACCAGCTATCAGAGAAGAATGCTTTGAAGCTATACAATTAAACTGTATAAGAATGACAGCGTTGCCAGCAAGGTGTGCACTCCAAGAGAGACGGGGAAATCATTCTGCACCCAGCTTATCACCCTTGGGTGACGGAGCCACGCTGAGCGAAAGCTGTAAAGGCAAGAGCTGCTTCCTACCTGCATTGGTAAGAGAAACTTCTGCAGCTAAAATTTACTAGGACTTTTATGATGGCTCATTTACTGAATATTGGGAAGGAGTCTTTTTCTGTCACTTAGTTTTATAGCTCATTTGTAGTATTGTTATTAAAGTCTTTCTGCCATCAATCAAACAAGGGGTTGTGTCAATCCTTAACTGCACTAGGTTTGAATCCCGCTTTTGACTGCAACACTGGTCCCCTGCCTCAGTGGGGAAGTGGGATGACGGCTCTCATCTGCCAGTGTGTTTCCCCCTGTCCTGGGGTCGGTACATGGTTACATAGGGTTTCTGGGTTGGCAAGAGCCAATCCAGCCCCTCGTCTCCCCCCATCTGCTGCTGGCAGGTGTTAGGAACCCCTGAAAGGCTCATTATTTCCTGCAGCTGCCACCTCCAGGACCCAAGTGGTGCTCCATGCCCTGGCTGCCTGCTTCCTCTCTGGGTTGCAGTTGGAGCCCATGTGGGGCTGGGGTTTTGAACCCCACCCCACTCTGGGCCTGGGGCCCAGGGAACATCTGCCGTGAACCAGCCATCTCTCCAGCAGCACAGTGGAGCGTGCCCTGGGTGCACGGGCTCACCGTTTCCCCATGAGCCTGGTCAAGGATCTGCCGTCTGGGGGCATGCTGGCAGCCACCGTCCCAGTAAGTACGGGGCTCAGCTGGGCCCCTGCTACACAGAGTTAATTTTTCTGAGGACCTGGAAGATGGTCTATTTGCTATGCATTCTAAAGATAGCAGTCGGACAATTATGGGTCACCATTTTTGTCCCAGGAAAAACTGTCTGGCTCTTTCTGAGTCATGTGGTTCTTAACTCCTGACTGTCTTCTCTCAGGAGCCTTGCTAGACTCTTTCCATCTGATTTCATCTCTGGGACCATGGAGCCATTGGAGATTTTGGTCAGTGCATTTCCAGGTTAAGCCCTCCTCTTCTGTAGATGGAACAATCCCCCTAGGTACTACTAGCAACCAACCAGATTGGAGAAAATCAACATCTTGCAGGATCTGGGCTGCTTTAGAAAGACAAGCACCGAATGAACTAGTGCTCAATGTGATTGCCCTTTGTTTTATGGCTTTTGTGTGTGTTTGAAAAGGCTAATAAAAATTTAATGCAACTGGTGCCTGTAATTAATACAGTTGTCTCTCCAGAAGGAAGTCTGGTTTAGCTGCGGCATGGTTTTATGTATTAAGATATGTCAAAATGCAGCACTGAGCGTGCTCAAAACAATATCCTAAGGAAGCATGGCTGTTACTGATTGCATGACCATCATTCTCAGTGCCTGTTATGATAAATCACTGTTTATTGATTCAGGTTGCAGGAGATGGTGGGCAGAGTATTCAAGATATGCCATGCCTGCAATGGATTCAGGTAGACGTTAAACCTGTCAGGTTGTTGGTGCAGATTTTGTTTGATTTAAGACACAGACCAGGTGCCAATACAGATGTCACAGCCGGCGGCATCAAAAGCTGTTGGCAAATCAAGACAGTGACGTGTCTGTTGGACCCTGGCAAGCATAGTTTGGTTATACTCTCAGGGGTCTGTGCTTTCTCTCATGGAAAACCAAAGACCTCAGTCCTGTTGTCCCTCCCACTCGATGTTTACATCAGGCGGCGATAGCAGACTGGGAGATGACTGGAGCAGCGGAGAGTTAGAGAGAGCATGCAACACCTCTTCATCCCATTCACTAGACTTATCAGTTATGCTAGCTGGTAGTCGAATGAAAGCTAGTCAGCTGAGGTCTTCACCTGCAAAAATGTAACTCAGTGGATGGATTCAAATTCACGAGTACCGTATTTCCAGGTGTAGTTTGGACCGTTGGTATACTGCCTACATCCTTTTTAGCTGAGCGATGTAATCACTTTGCTTTTAGGAAATCATTCTCAATACCTTGCCCATACATATTTTCTAATCGTAATCAGTTTACTGATTTAAGGCTGATAGACTCGTACATTTTTGACGCACTTACAGCTAGTAGGGTTTGTAGTTTTTGTCTGCAAAATTCATCTCTCATTTCTATCTCTCTTTGTGTCTCCATCTTCATAACATACCTCTGATGTAATATGCTCCAAGTCAGTACTTAAAGTGGATACCTTATGTTTGAGCAATGGTAAGTCCAGGGGTTTTTTGATATAGTACATCTTGCTCAATCTGTTTAAACCAACGACCTCAGGATGTCTGACCAAAATAATCGCGTCCTTTTATCTCTACTTCAAATTTCTAGCCTATGACTCATACCGCACATTGACACCACATATTTTCATTGTAATAATCCAGCCTACATATTGCTACGATCATATTGAAGGTTCTAATAAATGTATCTCTTGTGGCAAAAAGCTATTTGAATAATGACTGAATCTAAAACTGTAGACTTTTAATACCTATGAGCTTGTCATCTTCGAGCTTGTTACTCAAATGTAACAGTCCTCTGTAGTGGGTATCCCTTCTGTAAGAGCCTGCAAGCGTTCAATTGTTCATATGTACTCTGTTCGTACTGATGCGGGTTCTGCAAACGAAACGAAGCCAAATCCTCACTTAGTCTGGCCAGTTCACTGATCACCTTCTCCTGTGCCTATTTTGTTTACTATTTTTGGATGCGAGTCCTTAATATAAGGCTTAAGTGGTGTGCAGTAATTTAATCTCTAACTCAGTTTGTGCAATTCTTCGAAAGAATATGGAAATGAGGAATATGGAGGAATTACTGGCTTTACACAACAGGGCTGAAATATTGTCCAGGGGTGGGTTTATTATAAATCTAGGAAGACTTCTCAGGAGCTATAAAGATACCTAATGATATCCAGGGTTCCTGTATAAAGTGCCATGGGAAAGGAGAGTTATCCAGTGAGAGAATATGTAGATTAGCACAAATAAATGGCCTTAACCCTCAAATAGCAGTACTAGTAATTACAAGACTGTTGTGTTAGAAGCAATTGCAAAATACCCTATGCATGTAGCATACTGTAAAGGAACAACTGTAAAAATGCTCTATATATGCATTTAATTTTTGTTGCAAGTGTCGGGTTTACTGTAAGTGCCCTCTTCCTCACCCATTAGATCTTGTATTCATTGTATTCAGGGCCATTAAATTGTTTTTCATCCCCTCAGCTCTAATAATTTAAAGCAATGTGAAAACAATTCCTGTTAACATGGATGTTGCATTACAGAGGGGTCCTTTTACAAATAATGAATACATTAGAAACATTATAATCATCATTTTATTTTTCATAGAATCATAGAAAATAAGGGTTGGAAGGCACCTCAGGAGGTTACATCTAGTCCAACCCCCTGCTCAAAGCAGGGCCAGTCCTAGCTATATCATCCCTGCCAGGCTTTGTGTAGTCAGGTCTTAAAAATGTCCAAGGATGGAGCTTCCACCACCCCTTTGGGTAACCTGTTTCAGTGCTTCACTACCCTCCTCATGAGAGTTTTTCCTAATTTCTAACCTAAACTTCCCATTGCTCCTTGTTTTGTTCTGTCATCTGCCACCACTGAGAACAATCTAGCTTCATCCTCTGGAAACACCTTTCAGGTAGTTGAAGGCTGCTGTTAAACCCCCTCTGATCTTATCTTCTCCAGACTAAATAAGCCCAGTTCCCTCAGCCGCCCCTCATAAATTATGTGCCCCAGACTCCTCACCATTTTCATTACCCTCTGCTGGACTTTCTCCAATTTGTCTACGCCTTTTCTGTAACAGGAGCGGCCCAGAACTGGACACAGTACTCCAGATGTGGCCTTGCCAGTGCCAAATCAAGGGGAATAATCACTTCCCTTGATCTGCTGACAGCGCTCCAGCTAAGGCAGCCCAGTATGCCATTAGCCTTCTTCACAACAAGGGCACGCTGCTGGCTCATATTCAGCTTATTGTCCACTGTAAGCCCCCAGGTCTTTTCCTGAAGAGCTGACACTTAGCTAGTGGGTCCCCGGCCTGTAGCGGTGCATGAGATTTCTTCTGCCCTAAGGACACAACTTTGCACTTCTCATGAGGTTCAACAAGGACATTTCTTTTGGTCTAATCCTCCGATTTGTCTAAGTCACTGAATCCTAGCCCTACCCCCCAGTGTATCTACTACTCCCCCCGGCTTGGTGTCATCTGCAGACTCATTGAGATCCATCCCATTTTGCAGGTCACTGATGAAGATATTGAAGAAAACTAGCCCCAGGACTGATCCCTGGGGTGCTCCACTTGGTACCAGCTGCCAACTAGAAGTGAGCCATTGATTATTACCCTTTAAGCCTGACAGTCCAACCAGTTTTCTGTCCACTTTACAGTCCGTTCATCCAACCTGTACTTCCTTAGTTTGCTTGCAAGAATGTTGTGGGAGACGGTATCAAAAGCCTTGCTCAAGTCAAGGTATATCACATCCACTGCTCTCCCTGCAGCCACAGAACCAGCCATTAGGGGTGTGCAAAACTGGCTGTATTCAATGTGGATTTGGCCTGAATCAGGGATAGTAATTTGATTAGTTGATTTCCCCCCCCCACCCGTGCCCCTCTTAAGTCAGTGATTGGCCACGGGGGGGACCCCAGGTCCTGCCCCAGACCCAGGAGGCATCAGTCGTCAAGCCAGTGGGTCCCCCATCCACTCTGTGGCAGACCAGAAGTGGAGTGGAAGTGCTTCTGGTCCACTTCCGGGTCTGCCTCTGAGCGTGCCGGGAACCCCCCTGGGCTCCTGTCAGACACTGCACCCATCCCACCATGTCAGCATTCACAAGCCACCTGGTTGGTACCGTAAGGTATGTAGAAAAAACATTTAAAGCTGTGTCTATGTATGAATCATCGAATCTCTCCGAACCTATTTGGAGTGCTCTGATTTGATTCAGAGAGATTAAAGGGTCTCCTGATTCCATTTGGATTTGGAGATTCGGCCACCGAATCAGGCTGAATCTCCAGTCAAATCAAATCAGTGATCGAAGCTTCGCACACCCCTACCAGTCATCTCATCATAGAAGGCTATCAGGTTGGTAAGGCATGGCTTTTCCTTGGTGAATCTATGCTGACTCTTCCTAATCACCACCACCTTCTCCAAGTGCTTAGAAATGGATTCCTTGAGGACTTTCTTCATAGTTTTTCCAGGGGCTGAGGTGAGGCTAAGTGGTTTGAAGTTCCCCGAATCCTCCTCCTTCCTTTTCTTAAAGATGGGCACTATATTTCCCTATTTCCAGTCATCCAGGACATCTGATCACCATGGGTTTTCAAAGATAATGGCCAGTGGATCTGCAATCATGTTGGCTAACTCCCTCAGCACTCTTGGGTACACTGCATCTAGCCCCATGGACTTGTACATGTCCATCTTTTTAAAATAGTCCCTAATTTGTTCTTTGGCTACTGCTGGCTGCTCACCTCCCAAAACTGTGTTGCCAGGTGCAGTAGTCTTGGAACTGCCCTTGCCTGTGTACTTCAGGTGTGATCTTCACTGCAACACATTTACATTTTCACAGACCTGCATTTTGCATATTGGCTTCTATTCCACCCAGGAGAGCGCACACAACACCAGCAGACACTCGTTATGCCTGAAGAAGGGTGTCTGTGCCTGAAAGCTTTCAAAGAACAATTTTTTCCAACTATTTAGTTGGCTTAATAAAAGATATCACATTGACCCAAGAAGCCTTGACTGCCTTGAGTACTCCAGTGTTTTCCACATTATTTGGCACTAGACAGAAAGAAATGACAATTTTCACATGATCTGGCTCTGGAAAGTGCTTTACAGCTGTGTCATTGCACATGTGCACAGTTGCAGAGTGCTTTAAAAATGGCCGGTTCCATGAAAAATTAACCCTTGTTAAATCGGGTATTAAATGAAGGTGCTCTAAACTGGAGCACCTTAGGGAACTTGTATACAGTTCCCTATGAGGGATACTTGTCATGCCCCTGGTCTGCCACAGGAAGGAGGCAGAGAGTCTTCTTTCTGTGCAGCCAGGCAGGGAGGGGGAGAGTACAGCCATCCAGAGGAAGGCACTGCTTGGCAGGGTGGGGGGGTTTATCCCTTGAGAGAGCCCCACCACATGGGGGAATCCCTGGCAGCCTGATTGGCTGCTGGTGTCTCTAGGTGGGTGGGAGAGCAAGCTCGGAGACATCAGCTGGCTCAGCTGCCAGGCTTGCAGAGTAGCCTACAGAATCCCCTGCCTCCTGGCTTCAGCCAGGGCATGGAGGCTCAGAGCCCCCACCATCAAACACCCAACACCTGTTTACTTTCAGTGATGATGTAACTAAGTGCTTTGTGTAAAGCGCTCAAGTTACAGCATGATTGATAATCATTCTGTAATGGCCCTGAGTTGCACCCCCATTCAGTAAGGGACTCTCACTTCCCCTGATCTTCCTCTGGTTGCTGACTTACTTGTAGAAACTCTTCTTGTTACCTTTCACATCCCTTGCTATCTGCAACTCCAGTTGCACTTTGGCCTTCCTGCTTTCATCCCTTCATGGCCAAGCAATGCTCTTATGCTCATAGGTGGTGGAAGGCTGGGGCTAATGGGGCTTATCCCCCTCAAATGCGGGGCAGTGGATAGGGCCACAGGGCAGCCCAGCTGTGGACTCCAGGCTACTGCAGAGGTGGGGGGAGGGTGCACACTCAGACACGCAGCCAGTATCACAGCCCCAGGGTGTGGATTGCTGCCCAGCACAGCAGCCAGGAGAGTTCCAGCCTACTCGGAAGGGGAAGGGCCTTGACGGCATCCAGGCAAGTTTCAGTCTGCTCTGAAGGGGAAGGGGCTGGGGTGGGGGGAGCAGACTGAAGCCCCAACAGTGTGGGAGGGCGGGAGTGGGGCAGAGGCTGGGGTGAATGGGGCCCTGGGTTGGGTTGTGGAACTGTTGGAGCCTGGGTGGCTTGTCCAGTGGCACAGTGGGGAGCAGAGCTGTCCCTTGGAGGGTGGGGAGTGCAAATTGGGATGACTGCCCCGGGCCCCGTGCTTTGGGAGTCCCGCAGACAGTGCCATATAGGCCCCATTGACAGTGCCATTGGCATGTGCTGAGGGCACCGCCATTCACCCCTCCCCCTCTCACTCATCACTCTGGCTGCTTGACACCTGTCATCCCCCTCTCCATCCCTTCACAGGCCCTGCACACCCCTAGGGTCAGCTCTGCTGGGGAGGCAAGGCATATATGCCCTGATCTATGCGTGGGGTGCAGGGGGGCTGCCCTACAATGCCATGTGTCTGCAGCTGCTGGGCTGTCCCTGCTGCCTGGTCCCTGCCTGCCTGGAGGTGGTGGCAGGCACATGGCATCGTAGGGCTCTCAGGGCAAAGGCAGAGGGGCACAGAGCCTATCCCTCAGTGGCAGCCCGCCTTCCCCCTGTTCACAGATCGGGGGGGGGCACGTGCTTCCTAGGCCTCTGCCATGCTGCGCGCAGTGGTGGGAGCCCTTGACATCCCTGGACGAGCTGCCCAGGCTCTGAGAGTCCCATGACCTGCCCCGGGGTCCCATGACCTGCCCCGGGGTCCCAGTCCCTGTCCCTACCTCTGGCCCACTCCCTCCCACACTGTGCTGGCTTCGATCTGCCCCCCTGCCCCTTCCCCTTCCCCACAACAGACTTACCTGCCATGAAGTCTCTGTTGTTCCAATTGCATCATATTTCTGTGACTGTGAGAGGACTTCTGGTTCTTCCTGCTTGTTTCCCAGGCTCCGTGCATTTGCATACAGGCACCTGAAGTAACTAAGCAATTACCCTTTCTTAGGAAGAATGAAATGGCCTCTCTTGTTGCCTCCTCCTGCTTGTACTTCCTCCAGGTCACCCCCCGAGCACTGCCAGGAGTGACCAGGAATAACGGTCACAAGCTGACAGAGGGTAGATTTAGGCTAGATATCAGGAGGCGCTACTTCACGGTAAGGGCAGCTAAGATCTGGAACCAACTTCCAAGAGAAGTGGTGCTGGCCCCTACCCTGGGGGTCTTTAAGAGGAGGTTAGATGAACACCTTGCTGGGATCGTTTGACCCCAATAATCTTTCCTGCCATGGCAGGGGGTCGGACTAGATGATCTACTCAGGTCCCTTCTGACCCTAGAAACTATAGAACTATGAAATTTCTCCACTTACCTCAGGGCTTTTGTTTCCATCCCATTTTTGTCAGTGTCCACAATGTCTTAGTTGCTTTACAAAAAAGAAAGGAAGGTATGACTCCTGCCTTGAGAAGAGGTCAGGGTCTGAAACAGATCAGTCGGTAGGGCATATAAAAAGGGATTGTGACATGAGGCAACTTGTTGAAACAACATGGGATGAGGGAAAACAAGAAGTAGGACCAGATACGGTGGTGCAGACTAGTGTGTCAATGTTTTAAGCTGCAGCACAATTATTACTGAAGAAGGCTGGGGACTCCCAGACGCAACCATTTTGGTTTCGATGAAGCTTTTAGCAGGAAGGTTCCTCAGGTCCAGTGAATAGTGTCTGGATAAAACAAGAGAGTGAATGATGGATAAACACACCCGTCCCTGAATAGTCCATATTCCTGAGCTTATGGTACTTAGCTGGGATATGGGAATTGCAGGTTTAAACCCCTGCTTGAAGCCAAGATGTTGATGATTCTTTTACAACTTTCATGTTTCCTGTTTTTGATTTGGTGGAGAATGGAATCAAATACTGAAACTTCAATATTGTTTCACAAAACACATCTTATTTTTTAGCCACCCCTCAATTATTACTGTTATGACCAAATGCTGACATCAGTTATGCACATAAGACTGCTGCTGAAAGTCAGATTTGCCCCACTGGGTCAAATGCAACTCTGCATTTAGGATCCAAGCCTGAAGGCCTTCACATTTGACTTGAATGGAGCTGGGGTGCAGCATGTTGTGCAAATGTACGTATGACATTGGGGCTCAAGAGTCCCTGAATTTTGCTTCTAGCACTTTGTCTCCATCTCATTTTCTGGAAAATGGGGTTGGGGCAGAGAGGGTGGGGGGGAGTGATACCAACTCTCAGGGTTTGGCTGATCAAACTGTATTTTGTTTAAGTGCACGTGGGACAATTTAGTTGCCTAGCATTAGCCTTTGCAGTTAAGCTGGGTGCTGTGAAGAATCTGTTAATTTTTCCCAGCTGAACAATGGATAATATTAGCAATGTATCACTGCTGTCATATTAAGAATACAATACTTTGTGAACAAAATCAGATAGTATTGTGACAATATAAAGAATTGCATCTTACAAAAGAACTAGTTTCAAGAGATGGTAGAGTACCTAGTGTCTTGAGCTTCTTGCCAATAAATAAATTACCTGCATCTGGGGCACGTCTGAAATGATCGTTCTGAATTTGTATGCTCCGAGTTAACCCGTTATGTTGCTACTAGATATCTGTTTCTCAGTAGTCTATAGAAATAATTCAGGGTTTGGGTTTGTTTTTTTTTTAATGTGTACAAGTGTTTTCTGGTTTAACATCACAAGTGTGAGCTTACAAAATAAGGACAGTTTAAAAAATGAAAAAGAAAATCCCAGTAGTCTCACTTGTGCTTATGCAGAGAAAATTCATTTATTGTCTGTCCAGGGAAATGAAGGCCGTAAAATAGGTTTTTGGATACTACATGGTCCAAAGCACCAGAAAATATACAACAGCTAGAGAACTGGTCAGGGATTAGACTAGATGATCTAATTTTCTGTGTCTAAGAGAACATTAGGTCATCTAGGCTAGTTGTTTATCTGGTATTAATCAACTTGATCTGGTTGTAAATTTCATCACGCTGTTTTAATGGTAGCAGCCTGCTGGCAGATAGTTATGGCAAAAGTTCATTCTTCTCTGAAAGTGAGAAATAGTCTTAATGGGTGTCTATCTAGACACATACTCCCGGGTGGGGTGGGGTGGGGGACGCATTTTAATTAGAGTCGCTGTCGGGAGTTGCTCTAATTAAAATCCTTGCGTATTCAGCCTCCTGCATTTCAAAATGGCAGTGGAGGCACTTTAACTAAAGCTTGTCAGATAGGCTTTAGTTAAAGCGCCCCCACCACCGTTTCGAAACATGGGATGCTGCAGCACTCGAATTACAGTGCTCCAGCGGACTTGATTGACCGAGTCCGCTCCGATCCGTTCTAATCAGAATGTGTCGGAGCATGTGTATAGGCATTTGTTATAAGGCCCTGCTGCTGTGAGATTGGGCTGCTGCTGAGTTTCATATGGAACAAGGACTTAGGCTCCATTCAACTTCACTATGCTATTGCCAGGCTGTTTAAGGGGGAGGGTTTATATACCTCGCTGCTTTGGAAGAAGGGAGATTTGACTGTGAAAGGTTAGCTTCATGGCTAAATAGCTAGGTTGAGGCTCTAAATTGTGGAAGTTAGCTGTTACACGCTTCTTGTTTGTTAACTAGTTGGTGACCTTATGCTTGACAGAAGCCCTTGGATGATTGCATCTGTGTTTTGTTTCTGTCAAGTTTGTCTCACTAGTTTACAAGCATGTGCATTTTTCAAGGCAGTTAGATGTCATCTGCCACCTTCTGTTGTCCTGCTCTAGCTGGATCTCTTGTGATCCGAAGTAGGGTTCTGGCACTTGCAAGAGGGATGACAAGCCTTTGGGGCATTCTGTTGGAAGAGCCGGAGGTCCCACTGGAAATGGGCTTGATGGGGCCACAAACTTGGAAACAGTGGGAACAGCTGTCTGAAGTTGTTGCCTTACATGCCCAAAAAACCAGCTGTGGAGTCCTGCCAATGTAAGCCACCACTACAAGAATCAGAGGTAGTTAAGTGGTCAGTGCTTTGTTTCTTCCCTCTGCATCACTGGCGCCCTCCTTTTTCAGACACTGAGCAACACTAGAGTTAATGCTAAGTTATATAAATTGTATTTTTCCCAGCTGACAGACAACAGTGAGAAAACTGGGGTTTAAGATAGTGTTCATCTCTTACTTTCTTCTGTACCTCCCATTAATTTTCTAATTTAGTGAGCTGCCTCATCGCTTAAATGGTAACACACACACATACTCCTCTCTCTCTCTCTCTTTTTGTAGGGGAAGCAGCATTATTTAATTATTAAATACATATACAGAATTATAATTTTGTGTCTGGCAGCTTTCTTCTGACCCTCATCATATACCAAACTCCTGATCTTTTCATTGGGACTTACTGATTTGGCCAAAATAGGTTTATTGGACAAATTTTTAGACGAGGGACAGAAGTTGCACATAAACCACTTGAAGTGATCAGAAAGCGGTTTAAGGCTGTAACAGAACAGAAGTTCAGTGCACTTAAACCACCTTCAAAATGCCCCAAACTGGTTTAAGATAAACTTGGTTGGATATAATATCAGACGTAACTGATTTTAGGTCAAAATGGTTTATGTAACTTCTGTCCCTCCTGTCTCCCCCCCGCACCCCCCCCCAGCCTGGAGGCTGAGAGGGGTAAGGCTCCTGGTCCTGGGGGTGGAACCAAGCCCCAGTGCAGGCTCCCCCTCTCCACCCGAGCTAGCTTGGAGACTGAGGAGGGGGTATGGCTCTTGACTCTCGGGTCTGGGGGTGGAGCCAAGCCCCGTGGGAACTTCCTCTCTGCCCTCCCTTTTTCCAGCCCAGAAGCTGAGGAGGTGGCATGGCTCCCAGCTCTGGGTTGTGGAGTCAAGCCCCTCCCCAGGGGTTACTCTCCCTTGCTCCCCTCAACCAGCCCTGAGACTGAGGAGGGGGCCTGGTTCTGGCTCCTGGGTCCCAGCTTTGGAAGTGCAGCCTGTGGCAGGAAGCCACCTTTGTTTCTCTCCAAAATCTCTGTGCTGTGATGATTTGATTAGGATGGGCCCAGCAGAGGAGACACACCCTTACCCTATCTCTTTAGGTAACCGGAGCTGGCTACATTCCTGAGGGAGGGGGAAACCTGCTCCCTCTGCTTACGTGACTGGTATC
>NW_017729013.1:4358572-4365637 GCF_001723915.1 Gavialis gangeticus | reverse complement strand
GGATTTCTATGATATTGCTCTATCTTGTACCCTATTTTCACCCTACCCCTCTAATCAATACAGTTCTCCTTTGTGACCGGTGTAGGAGACTTGTTGAGGGGTGAGTCTAAATTATGCCTAAGAGGACCCTTAGGTCTGCGGACTAAGGGAGACTTTCCTTTTTGGCCCCTGATTTGGGGAAGTGCCCCAAGCGCCTGCACTGGGTCGAGTACCCGTAGGACTATTAGGCCTGTGTTTCCCCGAGGACACAGGGCCGAGAGAGTCCCTTCTCAGGCTGGTGGCAGCTTACGTTAGCCCAGGCTAGCGAGTGTGCTTCAGGAAGGGGGACAGCTGGACCTGAGGCGCCCCTAGGGAGGCACTCGGAGCTTGGAAGGTGGTCGGGCGCAGTGAGGTGGGTGGCTTAACGCAGGAGCGCCCCCTACTGGCCCGCCACAGAGTCAAGCCCTCCTGCAGGCTTTCCCCTATCCCCACAGCTAGTTCAAAGGTTGAGGAGAGGGTATGGCAGGGGGGTCTCCAGCCCTGCTCTTGGCTCTGGGTGGACAGAGTAAAGCCCCAGGTTCAGGCCCCTCCTCACCTCCCTCCTGCACAGGGCTGCTCCCAAGTGGGGGTCTAGTGCTAGGCTGGAGGAGTGGATTCCGCCCCCCTTTCCTGACGTGCCTGGGAGGCTGAGGAGGATGCATGGCTGGGAGAATTGCCCAGCTCTGGGCTCTCTGTAGTGTCCAGCAGGCTGGGAGTGGGGCTTGAGAGCCCACCGGCTACTGGTATGGGCCACTGCAGGGGTCTGGCTGCTTTTCCTGTTTGAAAAGTGAAGGACAGTTCACTTGCTTATCGGTTCAAGCTATGCGGTTTAGAGAAAGTTGCAAAGTTTGAACTGATTCAGCCTCAGGCTTTTTGACTGTCCATACTTGGCCTTGGAGGAAAGGGGCATCAGTAACTATTGAGCATGGGAGTTCGGGATATAGCCTCTGAATCAGACCTTCCTAGACCTTACGCGCTGGAGGCTGCAAGTGAGAGGGGAACAGTGGAAAAAAACCCTGGTTATATTGGGCACTTTTACACTTCTGATTAGAACGCATCGGAGCAGACTCGATTAACTGAGTCTGCTGAGTCTGCTCGTTGAATGAGCTTTATTTAAAGTGCCCCTGCCGCCACTTTGAAATGCAGGATGCTGGATACACGAAACGCTGCGAGTGTTTTAATTAGAGCGGCTCCCAAGAGCTGCTTTAATTAAAACACCCCTCCTCCTTGGTGGAGCGCATGTATAGGCACCCACTGTGTTCACTCTCCCTTTCAGCATCGGCTCTGCCATTGTGACGCAGGAGACTGGGTAAGATGGACCTATGGTCTGACTCAGTAAATGGCAGTACTTATGTTTTGATGTTCTTATGCCAGTGGAAATTAGGTGCCTAAATATCTCTAAATCTTAGGCAAATATGAACTGCCATTAACTTAAAACACATGGAAGTCCCATGAAGAGCTGCTTATATGTTTAGATTACTATTGTGTGCAAGTGTTTGCAAGACCAGGGTATATTTTTGAGTGTTTTGTAGCTAGGCCTGAATTTTCAGAAAGTGCATTGAAAATCAGACCTCTAGCTAATGCTTTTCCATCTGGGCATCCAAGATGAAAAGTCATTTTGGAAATTTGGGTCTTAATATATAGGTTTTCTATATTATACTAATGATGCTTTGCACAGAGAAGAAAAGAACAATTTTTTTCTTGCAAAATGTAAAGAAATTCTCCTCCTATTTGAGTGCCAAGAAACAGAAACAAAAGAAAAAAAAAACTTGGAAGGTGGAAAATACTTTGGCAGGAAACAAAACATTCCCCGTCTGTTCATACACTGTCTTCTGCCACTAGATTTTTTTTCCTGCAGTTGCATATAGGGTTTTATTTCCTAGACTCGAGTAAACAGACTGTCTCTCTGTAAGATATTTACTGCAGTTTGTCACCCCATGCAGCATTCCAGTGATTTTTGTAGCTCTGCTATATAAGTGCGTGCTGAGTTGCTGGAGCACAGAAAGTCTGGCAGGTGGTTGCACAGTTTCTAATTACAAAAGGGTAACGTTGGTGTCTGTCGTGCATGTATGTAGATATAAATTGGATAGGAGGCAATAGAAAATTATTCTTTGTCCAAGCAAGGCAGCAAAACCTGCTTTGTTCTAGTAAGTCATTAGACCACACGATTGGAACTGGAGCTTCACATGATTGACTCATGCAGCAGGCGCCCTTCTTTAGAAATGATCAGATCCCCACTGGAGTCTGGGGAAATGTATCAATAAACCATCTGCAAATTTCTAACTTGAATTAATCTTTGTTGCTGGAAATAGAGGTCATAGAACCCAAAGCTAGCTATTTTGTGGACTTTAAAAAAGTAATTTCTTTTCACTGGTTATAAAAGGGAAAGAAGAGCGTCCCTGAGCCTCAGACTACCAGGTATCCCAAGACAGCCAGCCTGAGGCGCATGCTCAAGACTCCTTTAAGACCTACTACCTAGTTGCTGGGCTTGAGCATGGGTAGTCTGGGAGAATGTAATCAGGTCTCTCTTCTCGGTGGCTGTCTCAGGATTGGTAGGGAGATGGTATAGACAAAACTGAGTTTGGCTACCAGCTGTATTTAATGTGGCTGTGTGGGGAACATGGTAAAGCAGCAGTTGACCATCTTTTGTAAGTGGGTGGGCAAAAACAATCCAGATTGGGTCTGAGATAGGCTTGTGCTTCTAACCCAGCTGCCAGTGCCACCACAGCTTCTCCATGCTGCCTGGCTGTGACATGGCCACACTCCCCACTGCCACAAGACCACTGAAGCCCCTGTCCTCTCTCCTCCACCCCTGGCTCCATAGACCAGATGTAGTGCATGCCATGTAGGTTGTCAACTTCTGTGCTAGAGCATGCAAGAGCAGTTAAGCTACTAGGGTCCCTCATACTGGCCTTATGGTTTCTATTTGTTGCACCTGGAAAACCAGATCCAAATCAACAAAGCCAGATCTCTCTGAGCTGCTTCCATATCAACCCTCAAACAAGGAGAACTTAATTTCTCTGCTTGTCATCTACAGCCCCCAGCTTGAACACTGTAGACACTTCATGAATGACCTGCAACCCCTCTTGGAAAAGCATGACTGTGTCAAGGTAGTTGTGGGGGACAAATATGTCCTGGCTTAAAGACAGACCCCAACTTCAAACAGTGTTTCTCAAGCAACAGACTAATCAACTCCCATCCCCACTGAGGCACCAAGCCTTGCAATAGACCCAAGGGACCCCATGTCAATATAGATCGCATCATCAGTGGACCGAATAAGGAGCGCAACATCCAAGGTTCATTCACCTGCAGCTCTATCAATGTCATATCTGCCATCAGTTGCCTCCAATGCCCCTCTGCTGCCTACATTGGAAAGACAGGGTGATCCCTACATGTAAGAATGAATGAACATTGATCTGACATCAGCTCCAGACAGAAGCAAAGGCCTGCGGCAGATTGCTTTAATCTCCCTGTTTGGGAGGTTTCTTTTGGGGTCAGCCATATTGGTCTGGGGCTATATGAGAGACAGAGTCTTTTGGTTTGAGTTGATATCTTTTATTAGACCAACTTGGTGGCAGTTGTTGTTTCTAGCAAGCTTTCGGATAACATGGTATCCTTTATCCAGCTTGGCGTGAAAAAGGATACCGTGTTATCCGAAAGCTTGCTAGAAACATCAACTACCTCCAAGTTAACCTCCCTGGACATTTCATCGCTGACCTCAGGATTGCTGTTCTGAGAGCAAAATTTTAAAAACCATTTTGAATAGGAAATTGCAGAACAAGAAGTCACCCACAGGCTTAATTGTGTTACATACGGTTTAAACAGGGACTATGGATTCGTGTTCCATGACCTGGATTAGGTTTTGTGACTCCTTTGTTCCTCTTGGTTCTTTACTTGGTCTCTTTCCCAGCATCCCCCCCTCCTCCCTCCCTCCCTTCTGTATTCGAATCACTTGCTCCACTTCATCCACCACTGTATTCTGTCCTTCCACATAGCTGATGCAGTGAGCTTGAGTTTATGAAAGCTTATATTCTCTCCATACCTTGTTTAGTTAGTCTATAAGGTGCATATCTACTCCGCATACCTCCAGAGCTGCTCCCATGTCTATTGGCATGTCTGTGCTCCACTTCTTAGTGGTAAGGAGGAATCACCAGATTTGCAGGATGATAAAGAGGGGAAGAAGGGAACGCAAGAGTGGGGAAAAAAAGTGTTTTTTATTATATGCTGGTAGGAGGAGGTATGGAGATTTAAACATGAACTGGAGACTGATTAGTATGGAGGATTAATACTATGGACTTTTCATTCTGTAAAGTAGGGAGGCTCCTGAGAAATGTTTTATTCTAAAGTAATTGCTTAAAAAATTGAGGAAAGAATTGTGTGTGATTTTTGGATATTAGGGAATATTGGTTTAAGTTTCATCTCTGACTAATGGCTGTTTAATGTAATGTACCATTTCTGTGAAATAAGAGAAGCAAAGTATTGTTTTTTTTGCAATTTTTTTAAAGGAAAAAAAGTCAGTAAACCATAAACAAAGAGTGCTGGTATTAATAATGTTCTTTGGAGATGTCAAAGGTCGACCAACATATTGGAAATGGAGTTTTAACAATGATGTCCAACCATTTTAGAACGCAAAAGGCACCCATTCAAGCTGCAGCTCCATTACTGGCTAGAAATGTACTAATTAAAAATACCCTGAAAAATTGTGAAGGCTGCCTGAACAACATGTTTGACCTGAGGCCTTACAGAAGAGTAGTTGCTGCCTAAAGGTGCCATGAAGTCACTGAAGTGTAACAGCTACATCTTTTTCAGACCTAGATTGTAGCAAGATAACTGTATGCCTTTGCTTTTTGGTTTTGCCATTACAGAGGAGGAAATTTTAACCAAAAAGGATTCTTAACTGTAGTGTGCTTGGAAAGAAGAAATAGTCCGTGTCTCCCACACCCCCCATTAATTTTAACCTAAGAAATTTAACGTAGGACAATTGGACAATTGACTGGAGCATGCCTAAAAATTAAGCTTTCGTGATTGTTTGTGGAGACGATGCCGAGTTTTATCAAAAGGCCCTGCTTTCCTAAGGCGAGAGGCATTTTGTTAAAAGAAAATATACCAAAGGCCAAATAGTCATATGACCAATTCATTGGAGTGGGATTTGAGTGTTATTTTTTTCCTGCCTCTGTTGGAGACTCTCCATAAGAGTTTGAGTGAGTCGCTGTATTTTGACACTTCAGTTTCCCATCTGTAATACTCCCTTTTTTAGACTATAAACTCTCCAGACCTAAGGCTGTCTGTACCAGTACAGGACTAGCATAATAGGGACATGATCTCAGGGTGATTCTGAAATACTGCTGCTAATTTTTAGTTAAAATTTCTATGCATTTTTTCTCTTTTTGCAGCACAGAGTACCTTACATTTTCTGCTTTCCGCTAACATAAAGACCGGAGGAGACACTTCAGAGATATTTTGATCCACGTGGAGGTTTGTGACTAATTCCAAAGCAATCCAAATCCAGAGTGGCTCTACTGAATCCAATGCATTGTATTATGGTGTATAACTAGTGTGAGAGAAAAATAGGCTTACTTTGAAAAATGGGAATAGTTGCTTGCTGAGCACTTCTTGGATATTATTTAAAAAAAAAAAGTGATCGTTTTTTTTTCCAATGGGTTCTAGAGCAGAACTGGACCTTACAAGAAGGGCAAGATGCATAAATACAAGGATTTTTCTTACGTGGAAGGAACACTAAGGAAATGCACTTAATTTATGACACTAGAACAAATATTGAGGTAACAAGAGAGTTATTCTTTGCTGTTCTGTTATGCAGCTAAAATGATGGGGAATTACGGTCCTAAGTTGTTTCCAGTTTTTAAAATTCTTTTCTCCTTAGCTCAGATAAAGCACTGCAACATGATCTGCAATGCAAAACATATTAATACTTATTTTGGGAGAAACCTTCTGCTCTGGCCGTTATCAGGTTAACTTGTACAATGCCACGTGAACATGGCTGCCTATCAAATGCATGTCATCGAACACCATGCTCACCCAAATGTTTTGGTTGTCTGTTCTGATTAGATGATATGGATAATATCTGTGCAGGAGTAGGCTGAATTTTACTGAAAGATGTCCTTACCGGATATTCCTCTAAGGTATTACTACTACTACTACTATTTTTTTTCTCTCAACCAGTGATTTTTTTTTTTTTTTTTTTTGTAATGCAAAAGACTTTTGTTTTTAACATCTTGATGCAAGTCAAAGAATGTTTATGAGCTCAGTGCAACTCTTTAATATGTAGCATACCTTGCCCCATAATTTAGGAACCAGCATCTGCATTTGGGTGGCATGATGCCGTTGAGATCAAAGGACAGGAGCCAACCATTGCTTTGAAAATTCAGAAAGAAATTGGGGGCTTAGATCAACAAATTTATGGTAATTATGCAAACTTATGAGTTGAGAAGCAAAATGGTTGTCTGGCAGCAGCTGAGAGTGACTAGTTTATTTAATCTAGTTGGTCTAATAGAAGATATCAATCTCTACCAATCTAGCTAGTTTAATAAAACATATCAACTCTACTATGAGTACTAATTAGTTTATTTGACTAGTTTATTCTTTTCCTAAAAATAAAACGCGTTTGTGGTCATTTTTTTGTCAGTTTGGTGGCAGTTGTCTTCAGGCACTCGCTGGCACAGTGAACTGGCAAGTGAGGTGCTGAGCCCTCTATTGCAACGATGATACTGCAACCCAGCTCTTATATAGTACTTTTCACCTATAACTCTCAATGCACTTTACAGAGGAGATTAGTATTATTTCTCCTATTTACCAGATGAGACAGAGAGGTGGAGTGACTTGTCTGGCATCAATCATCAGGCCAGTTGCCGAATTAGGAATAGAGCCCCCAGATGACTCAAGTGCCAGTCCAGGACTCAAACCACACTGCCTTTCCTGGTGGCCAGTTGCATAATTGGGGAGATGCGTCAGCCCTGGGCACTGACTATAGAGGGAATGCCAGAGTTGCCCCCTGACTCTGGGAATCTTTGCTAAGGCTTGCACAGCCAT
>NW_017729013.1:4345183-4353572 GCF_001723915.1 Gavialis gangeticus | reverse complement strand
CCTTTCCTGGTGGCCAGTTGCATAATTGGGGAGATGCGTCAGCCCTGGGCACTGACTATAGAGGGAATGCCAGAGTTGCCCCCTGACTCTGGGAATCTTTGCTAAGGCTTGCACAGCCCTGCATTGCTCCTGCCCAGCCCTAGGAGCCATAGAAGTAGCATATCTGAAGGACATGGAGCAAGCAGGACGGTGCTTCCCTCCCCCCATACCAGCCCTGCTGGTGCCCCTTACTCCTCAACCATTCCCCCCAGATCTGTGTGTGGGGTGGGGGCAAGGCAGGCCACCCAATGTGGGCTCAGGCTCCCACCTTGCTGCCCTCCCCCAGTGCCCCTACAGCCCAGCGGGTGCCACCTGGTGCAGCAGGGCAGAGCACAGCCATGCAGGAAAGCTGCTTGCTGCTGCAAGCTCTGCGCTGCCCTGGCAGTGTGTCCCCTGCATGTGCAGCAGATATGGGGGTGGTGGCACAAGGTTGTGCCCCTCACTGCTATGCACGCAATGGACATGTCACCAGCGCAGCATGGAGCTTCCAGCAGCAAACAGCTGCTCTGTGCAGCCCCGCTGTTCCTTGCAGTGCTGGGTTGCGCCCGCTAAGGTGCAGGGGCAGCAGGGTGAGAGACTGAGCCTGCACCACCCTATGCAGAGATATGAGGAGCACGGGCCCCCTTGCCCCCGGGAATGCGCACAGCAGCGGGGAGCGGGCCCCATCCTCCCACTCCCCAGACAAACCACCTGCAGCCCTGTCCTGCTCCCTGTGGTGCCCCACTGTCATGCATTGCAGCCCTGGGCCCCAAGCCCAGGCACCCCCCAGCTGGGCAGCAGCCCCAGCCCCAACCCCTTCCCTCGGGGGGCCTCAGTCCACCCTACAGTTACCTCTGGGAGCTGATTTTCAGGCTTCCTGGTAGCCATGCACGTATATATACATATGCTACCCCCTGCCTGACTGCCCTCCTCCCGTTCCCTCCCAGCCCGTTGCAGGCTGGAACTCTCCCAGAGAGCTCTATGCAAAACTGCAAAATCTGCAGGTTTCTCCGCTAAAATGAGAAACCTGTGATTTCCTTTGGTAAAGGAGACAATCTGTGTTTTACTCCATTTTCCCATGGGATATGGAAAACCCTGATTGCTGGTGATTAGTGAGCAGCTGAGTTGTAAAGGTAACTTGGAGAAGCTCCCAAATAGCATACGATGAGAATGGTGCAAGCTTGATTTACGAGAGCATGCAAGAGGTAGTGACGTTTGAACTTGGCTGCAATGAAGATGACCTTAATAAGTAGATAAATGGGCTGAATTGTCAGTTAATACTATAGCATGAGCCATTTTTAAACTTCTAAAGATGTGTCCAGCGATCTCATGGTTAAGGCCTTTGCCTGACACAGAGGTGTGGATTTGAACCCCATCCAGAGACTAAGACATCTTGGCTCTATAAAATCTGATTTTTTTTCAGCCACCCCAGCAACAGACAGTGATTGTAGCACACAGCAGAGTGCTAGAGAAACCAGGGTCGGTGGTTTACTGAAATGAAAGCATAAGCTGAATTTCCTCTTGGAGGGTCAGGTTTGCCTGTGGAAGGAGGTTCTTCTAATGGACTCCATAAATGGTAGAGGGTAAAAATCTGAGCTCCTTTAGCCTATTCGCTGATTTGTTTTAATACTTCCGAATCCACATTTGCGCTTAGGTATTTTCATTCCATTAGGATTCAGGTATCTTTGCCTAAGGACGCTGCATTTGTGCCTGATCATGGTATTTTCATCCACTTGGGAGCTACTGATGAAAATTCAGACCTGTTACCTAACTGTGGGAGAAGAGGTGACTGGGTTAAGGCAAAGCTCTTGTTGGCTGTGTTTGCGGTAAATATTCCTGAGGATAGCACATGCTAATAGAAAGCATGAGCTTTAATTGACAGACTCTGACATGAAAAGAGAGACCTGTTTGATGCATTTCTCATTACTAGGCAAACAGAAGGTCAAACTAATTAGTTCTCCTGATACCTTGCTTACTCCATCAGGGGAACGCTTGAGTGTATTTGAACAAAACTGGTGTGCGATGCAACAGAGAATTACCTTCTGAAATCATTACAGAAACAGTGAGGACATCACAAATGTAATGCATCTGAGCAGATTACAAGCTTTTGTTAAACCAGTGCATATTTAAAACGAGGTGTAATTTCTACCTTCATTTAATGCGCCTTCATGTCTCTAATGAAGACTCTTGTGAATTTTAGAGACTGGGAAACTTTATATGTCCCAGGAGGAGGGCAGAAACGCAGATTTCACACAGATAATTCAACCAATTGTTCTCTGGCCAGATATAGTCACTGACTGTGTTTTAATCCAACTAGTTTGGATTCTTATAAACAGGGGGAAATGTGTCTATATTAGAAAGGTAATCTCAGCAGTTACATTTGCCAGTATGGAGGAAGGCTAATGTGTGGTAAAGAGAAGCCGGCCAAGTGGGTATTGTAACAGTTTGAGAGTGAAGCGTGATCGTAGGACCCCTATGACATGAACCCTCCATGGACTTTCAACTCCTTATTTTCCATATGAGGTTATAGAAAGCCTTTTGTTCAGTGGGGTTCAGTAGAAATCCCTGTATTGAGATTGCGTACTGTTTTTCAGTATTAAAGAAGCCAGGATCTTGGGGAAAAAAAATCAAAACACTTCCATTGTTAGCAGCAAGCCTTATTAAAAGTTGCTGGGGCAGAAGTTAGTATGCCTTTAATTACTGTAATTATGTGACCATATGCTATTTTCCCGCAAGACCTCTGTCCCCCTTGTGTGTGTCCGCGCTGCACTGAATGAATAACAATGAGACTTGCCATGACATAGTGCGTCTGGCATTTCCTAAAGTTTGAGCGGTGGATTTTGCAATTCAGGGCTGCCCAACTTCAGTGCAGCATGGGCTCTGTGCTGTGGGGGCTGTCTCCCCAGTTCCCCCCTTCTCATGTGGGTAGCACACAGCCCCCAGCCTCTTATATCACTGATGGCACATGGCCCCCTGCCACCTGGGTAGTGCCTGTGGTGCATGCCCCTCCTACCTCTGGTCCCTTCTCCTATTCACGGCAGTGGGAGAGGTGGCACCAGGACCCACAGATCACATGCGATCCATGTAGCAGAATGCCCTCCCAGCATCTCCCCAGACTCTTTTATTAGGTTTTTCTGTGCTATTGTTTTCTTACCTGTCTGTCACTCTGATTGCTAAGCAACCAGCTCCGCCTATGTGACCTGGACAGGTAAATTCCTGAGGGAGGGGGAGCCTGCTCCCTTTGTCTCAAGTTTCCTGCCACTGCAAGTCATGTGACTAGCTTTCTTACCTGGCAAGGTGATGTCCTTTCAGGCAATGGCACTGCTCCTGGTGGGGCCTTAGTGATGAGGTCATGATAGGGGATAAAAGGGGTTCCCATATAGAAGGAGGGGAAGCGCCATTTTGGAGAGCCGTTTTTGGCAGAGCCAAGCTGGAAAGCAGGGAGAGAACTTCCATGCCAGAGCCCTAAGGATCCTGGGGAGAGAGGAAGAGCAGCTGAACGCTGCAGCCCTCTCCCTCTTGAAACGGGACACACAAGGAACTGCCTGCTTCCAGAGAAAAACAACCAGCCTCTGGATGTTACTTGTAAGTAAGCTACCTGAGATCTATCTAAATATATAGCTTGCAGTACAGCAGTTGTGTAATCGATGGCTACCTAGCCACCATGCTTGCTCTAAGGTTATTCTGTGATGCCTCTCTGTCGTGTGCCCTACCCCAAACTTACTCCCTGTAACCAATAAAGTTCTCCATCATTCTAAGTGTGGTGACCTGGCTGGGAGATGGGCATGCCTTTGTGTCCCCTTGGGCTGGCTGACTAAGGGAGACCATGATTTGTATTCCAGGCCAAGGGAAGCACCCCAAGTTCATCCAGTGGGTCAAGCACACTCAAGGTCTACAATGCCTGTGTATCCCAGGGGGCACAGGGCCGTGGACAGACTGAGACTCCTGGGTGGTGGCAGCGGTGACCCCAGGCTTGCAGTTGTGCTCTAGGAAGCGGGTGGCTAGACAGGAGGTGCCCGAGGGCAGCACTTAGAGCCTGGTTGGTAGTCGGGCACAGTGAGGTGCATGGCTCAGTGCAGGAGCACCCCCTTTTGGCCTGCCACAATCCACAGGCCGTGAGTTGGACAGCCCTGTTGTAACTGAGCAAAATCTTTTTTTGACACACGGGCTAAGTACGGACAGTTAAAAGGCCTGGAGCTGGATTTCATAGACATTAGGGCTGGAAAGGACCTTGGAAGATTGAGTCCAGCCCCTGCCCCAGGGGCAGGAAGTCAGCTGGGGTGATAGGATCCCAGCAAGATAAACATCCAAATTTCTCTTGAAGGTGTTCAAAGTAGGTGCTTGAACCAACTCCAGTGGCAGGCTCTTCCAGACCTTGGGGGCTTGGACAGTAAAGAAGTTCTTCCTTATGTCCAGCCTGAAACGGCCTTGGAGGAGTTTATGACCGTTCAACCTTGTCATCCCTTGGGGTGCTCTGGTGAACAAATGTTCCCCCAGATCCTGGTGAGAACCCCTTATAAACTTATAGGCGGCCATCAGATCATGCCTGAGCCTGCGCTTTTCCAGGCTGAAGGTTCCCATGGCTCTCAGCCTGTCTTCATAAAGCCTGTTTTCCTGACCTCTGATCATGCACGTAGCCCTCCTCTGCACCCTCTCAAGCTTCTCCACATTCTTTTTGAATTGTGGAGCCCAAAACTGGATGCAGTACTCCAGCTGCGGCCTCACAAAGGCCGTGTACAATGGGAGAATGACATCCTGGGATTTGCTTGAGAAGCATCTATGGATGCAAGCCAGCGTTTTGCTCACTTGACTAGCAACAGCATCACATTGAAGGCTCATGTTTATCTTGTGGTCAGTCATGACCCCCAAGTCCCTTTCATCACTGAATTGATTCAGTCTGTGCAGGTTAGTCTAAGCTGCAAAGATTGAACCAATAAGCAAGTGAACAGACATTCTCTTTTGATTCAGAAAATGCAGCCACGTGCCTGCAGTGGCTAAGGCTAGAAGCTGGGAGGCACTAGAGCATGGCTCTCTGGCATGTAGCCAGCATGGGCCGTGTGTTTTTTTCCTCTTTCTGCTGGCTCCAAGGTCTCTGGGATTTGCAGCCCACAATCACAGCAGCAGGACTCTGCAGGGTTGCTCATCATTTCTTCTTTCTGCTTACAGGTGCCTCTGGTATTTGTAGACCACAGTCACAGCCAGCCGTAAGATTTTAGCAGGGCAGGGCAGGGCAGCTCCTTACCTGGGGGCGGGGGGAAGTTTAATTCCCTTCCCTGGCACTAGATCCTGGCTGGGGTTTGGCTGGGATGGGGGGCAACCCCAACCCTGCCTCCCATCCCCAACCCTTCTCTGCTGGACCAGACAGCATGCTGGGATGCTGGGGTACTGTGATTTAACTTTAAACAGGAAGGGGTCTGGGACAGAAGTTTCATAAACCAGTTTGACCCAAAACAATTAAGTCTGATATTACATTCAACCAGGTTTATCTTTAACCGGTGTCAGCCATTTTGAAACTGGTTTATGTGCACTGAACTTCAGTTCTGTTACAGGTTTAAATTAGTTTCTGATCACTTTAACCGGTTTATGTGTAACTTCTGTCCCTAGCCACAGTTTTTGGCATACAGCTCATAATTGCCTAGCCCTAGTGGTGTTAACCAAGGCCAGGTCTCTTTTGTCCTAAGTGCTGTACAAACACATAGCAAGACTCCACCTCAAATACCTTGCAATCCAAGTAGACAAGACAGAGAGAGAGAGAGAGAGGAAGTATTTTTACTGACTTTTTTACTGACAGGGACCCAAAACAAAGAGGCTCCATTTATATGGTGCAGTGCAGTGCAGTCATGTATAAAGATACTTCAGATATTTGGAATCGAAAGTGGTATAAAGGATCAGCTGAGCTTGGCTGGCCCAATCATTTGGCCTGGCTGATAATGTGGCTCTCCTGGGAAATGAGGTGCTCAGACCAGCTTATTTGGAGCTAGCCTGGGCCTCTCTACAGGGTGCTGCATTGCTCCATGAAGATGGGTCATAAGTGATTCACCCTAGGTCTCCGAGAGAGTATGCGGTCCAGTCTAGGACTGCTGGGATGACTCTTTCCTTATTCCTGTTAAGGTTTTTTCTTTGCCCAAAGGGTAAAGATATCTTGCCATGTGGGGATGAATGTACATGGTCCTTTGTATAGCACAATAAGAAGCCTTGTGGTTCGGCAAGTATACCTAGAAGCTTTTCTAGAGCCATTTCAGGGAATGCTAGTCATTTACAAACTGCACTCACCTTTTTTCCCCCACCCTCAATGTTGAAAAAACTGGAACAAATTAAAATAAAGAATGAGAGCAAGCCCTGAGGCACAATAGAGTACACTCCAGTTACAAGGCTCCGTGTTTTGGCAGGTTATCTGTGCAAATGCATGTTCATCCAGCAAGAACTTTGAAGAGAAATGATCTTATTTTCAAATGTTGAAAGTTGAAACGGCACAATTGCCATGTTCATAGGGCTTTTTCAAGGGACAATGAGACATTTTCGCTTGAGAACTTATACTGTTGACTTGACAAAAACCCTGTAAAATTTGGTCTGCGGATGGAGTTAAGGAGTTAGCCCAAGAAGTGGAATTGTTCAGCAGACCTCTACCAAAAATGAATTCCTTCAATATTTCCAGTTTCTATAAAACATTTTAAGGGCCTAAAGATTTATACTGTAAAATTGTTTTGATTCACAGTACAAACTTTTTGGTGCTTATGGTTTTGGCACTATTTAGCTTTGCAGTTGGAAACAAAGGTACAAAGAACAATAGTTTAATATCCTTCTAGTTAATCTTTCTCATCTCACCCCTTTTCTTTTTGGTATATTCCCTGCTGGTTCCTTCTGTTTTACCTTGACATCTAGGCTCCGGACACGCATAAACAACACCTGATGGTGTCAGTGGGACTGCTGCACACACGAGTTTCCTCACAGTAGCGTCCTGCCAACAGTGATGACATTTCAGCCTTGAGTTTGACATTGATATTTATTCCAAAGAGACCTAAGGACCCACTGATTCCTTGTATGTGAAAATATATGTTATATAAAAGGATTTTTTGTCTTGACTAATAGATCTTAATGGCAGCTTCCTAGACTCTTGAGTGAATTCTTGCTAATTCTTAGGTTTTTTAACATATTCTGAAATTATGAGACTAGTTCGCCAAGTCATGGCCAATTCACACATTTTTCATTTACTCGCTCAGGTTTAAAAAATAAAGGGCTACTTTTGTAATTATTTGCCCGCTTCCATAACTTGTTTTTTTTAGACTTTTAACTTTCCGCTTCATTTTGTCTAACACTGTTGATGCTATTTTTATAATCTTTGTCAGGATAATAAGATGGAGCTTCCACGTGCCATCCACCTATTAAAAAGGTTTTTTGGCGGGTTTGCCTTTGGGTTTCTTAGCTGTGAACTGTGACATAATAGGTGTGCAGTTCAGATACTTTAACTGGCTCCAGCTTAGGTGGATTTGCTGCCTGGCTGGTAATAATTAAAAGGTATGCATAATGCTATTTTTTGTAATTTGCCCATGCTTTGATTTGCAGTAATGCAATGCAGCTGCTATTTGTACTAGGCCAGTATCACACTGTCCTTACGATGTCAGCTTTTCTATGGCTGAATCATGCAAACGCTTGTTCTCTATCATTGTGTTCAGGACTGTTCGTGTGAGCAAAGTTATTTACACATAAGTACTGTCAGGCTGGATATAAAAAAATAGCATGTAATGGAGTTCTGTGAAAGGTCTTGAGGAAAGCAAATATCGCAAATACAGAGCTTGAATACTGTGGTGTGCATCAAGAAGGATTGCATAAAATTGTGTTTCCCCAAATTAATCTATGGGAGAAGGTTCTGCTGAGCTATGCTGTTTTACATCACTGGAGAGCTAACCTAACAAGCCTCCATTACCACGCGTTAATTTTGAGGCGAGACGATTAAATCTACGGGTCTTGCATGAAAGTGTTGGTAGAATATCTGGGTACTCGTCCAGTGGGATCTTATATTTAGAGCCAATCAAATGTTTTTGTTAACAATGAAATTATTGACCTATCTTCCGCTGAAATGCAGGGAGGACAAAAGGTGGTAAACAGCAAGTTTACCACTAGTGGCTCTCCAGCTGAGAAACATGATTTGTTTGCCAAATTTGCCATATAAGATGTATGGAACTTGTGCTGTTGGCAGTGCAGAACGGTGGGCAGAGATGACGGTAGTACCTACATTTCACCGTGTCTGGTAGCAAATGAATGATCCTGAACCTCTTCTTGGTATGAATTAGAAGCAGCTCTGTTGAAATCAGGGAAGCTTTTCGAGGCAGTGTATTTGTTTTATCCTTTTTTCCGGTTCCACGTTTGTTTA
>NW_017729013.1:4340546-4345159 GCF_001723915.1 Gavialis gangeticus | reverse complement strand
TAGAAGAAGGTTTCAGACTGGATATAAGGAAAAACTTCTTGACAGCTCATGTACCCAGACTCCCAGCAGGGGTGGTACAGGCACTTACCCTGGAGATCTTCAAAAGCACACCTTGGCTGCACACCCTGTTGAGGTTATTTGACCCCCCCAGTCTTTCCTGCCCAGAGCAGGGGGGCTGAACCTGATGATCTCATGAGGTCCCTTCCAGCCCCAAACGTCTGTGAATCTGTGGTATAAATGAGAGAAGGATTAGGTTTTTTCTTTTCTTTAAGCAAAGCATAGATTCAGTTAGGGACAGTGGCCATGGAAAGAGTCACAGCTGTTTGGGAAAAGGTGGAGAGCTTAAATATATTAATACTTTACATCATAGAAGTAGCAGTAGGAAATATCAAAATCCCTCCTAGCCACACAAAAACAGAAACAGGCTTCTGAATTTGCCCTCCCTTTCCAAAGTCCTGAGTGTTTTAGGCGGATCCATCACTTGGCAACACTTCTCTCACTTGCCCTATGGAGAACGCTATGATAGCATTTGCAGCAATCTTGCAAGTGCCATACCACTGAGTTTCTATGAGCAGAGGTGTTACGCTAGAGTGACGCTTACACGATACTAGCATCCAGCCTCTTTTTCACCCTGCAGTATATATCAAGTATCTAATCAAAACGATCCTTCCCAAATGTTACCTGCAGGAATATAGATATTGCAGTCCAGCTATGCAGAATTTATTGCCACTTGGCTCATATTTTGCTCTCATAAAATTCTGTCAGAAAGTTCTGTCAGTTTAACAATTTCTGGAAAGGAAGCCGAGTGACTTTCTCTTAGGGGAACAGGTAGGTCTCATTATGTGCAAGTCATTTCCAACAGAAGCTAGAGCGAGTGCGAAAGGGAGCGCTGGCCCTGGTGATACACTAGTAATTCATTCTCCTGAAAACATTTTCTGTTGTAAGGGGACAGCTTGGAACGGCTTGACACCTGGAGTGGACAGCAATGCAGCGTCTTTTAAATCTGTATTGGTGTGTCGAACAGGGAACCAGGGGCCCTCTCTGTTACTTGAAGGGAAAAGCAGCAGCCAGGAGATTCCCCAGGTGGAGAGCCTGCTTTTTATGAGTTACAGAATAACAGGCTACCAGGGTTGTATAGGCTGGGAGGGACTATTTCAGAGCTAGCTGAGGGCAGATGTTGCTGGGGTAGTGGAGTGCCTATTGCAGAGTTAGCTGCTCTATAGTAGTCCTGGGCAGCAGAGCCTTGCCTGGCTTACATGGGGCATGGCTGTAGCTCCTATCTCAGCAGTTGTAAACTGCTCTGGAGGCCAGCCAGCTAGCCTAATTACAAGAACCTGGGGAGGCTGAGGACCACATGACCAGAAGGGGCAGGGTTTAGGCAGTATATAAGCCCAGGGCTTGAACCTTATGGGCAGTCTGGCCCTACAGGCTGCTGGGAAGGAGCTCCTACATTGAGAGGACTATGGCTGAGAGACTTACTAATATCTGCCTGCAATGGGCGCTGCAAGTAAGGAACTAAAGGCTTGCAGGGAAGAGTTTGTTCCACCCCTCATTGGCTTGGATTTTGTGTTGTAGCCGGTGTGCTTATGTTTTCATTATAGTTGGGACTATCAGGAGAGGCTGGAGTTCAGTGGTGCCTGTTGGGCACATGGCTGTGATGAGCCCAGTCAGCAAGTCAAAGCTAGATGGGGCCAGGGGTCCAGCATCCAAGAGAGGTGGAGATGGGGCCAAGACTCTTCAGCCCTAGAAGGGTGAGACTACAGCTTTGGATGGGGGGAGACAACAGCCCAGAGGGATGAAACTATAGCCTTAGAGGGGGCAGAGCCAGGGCTAGAGGCAAAACTCACAGCCTTTGGAGGGCAAAACCATAGCCTTGGAGGGGTGGAATTGGGGCCAGAGGCCCAGAGCCCTAGTGAGACCAGAGGCCTGGCGCGGTGAGACCAAGGCCAGAGGCCCACAGCCCTGTAGGGGTGAGATTAGGGCTGGGGCCCAAAGTTGAGAAGCACTAGACAAGGGCCGGTACTCAGAAGCCAGGTCCAGAGTGGTAGGCCTAGGCTTGTGAGGACCAGTGGGAGAAAAGGGACAGAAGTGAGAAGGTGGAAATCCCAACAAGTGCATGAGATCTTGATCTTGTATGGGGGAAGGCACTTCTAAAGTGGTTAACTGTTAACACCTGTGAGTCATGAGCAGAGCTGGAGGCCATGAAATTGGCCCCTAATGCCAATGGTACGGTAGGGTGACAAGCCAGGAAGGCCCACCTGATGCCTGAGGCCAGGACGAGGATCAGCTGGGTCTACAAGGAACCCACAGATAAGCAGTAGATGAACGCTTCCTTGGATCCTGGGGGCAGCCCAGAGGCACCAATTCTTAAGATGATAGACCTGTGAAAAGATTTACGTATTTCAGGTGACAGCCTTCTTTCCAAAGGGGACCAGGGCCTTTGGGCCCCCACATACTCGGCTCCTTTGGGGCAGCCTCCTTTCGCCCAAATAATGTAATAATAACATGTGGTGGCAGATGAGAGAGAGAAAAGGGAGGGTATGTGGAGAGCCAAAGCTGGGCAGGAGTTGGGAGGCCACCAGCAGGCAGCCTGGCCACCCTGGGACTTGGTCCTGCTACAGCATGACACAAAAAGAACTGAGGGGCTTGTCGGTGTTGGGACACTTAGCATGTATTTTATTTAGATTGCAATAAGCACTACCATGCTGTATTAAAAGTTGGTATCTGTTCTGAGAAGTTGCATGATAGCTGATTAGCTGATTGTCAGTCCCAGCCCATGCACTCCACCGAAGTCTTGATCTTGTAGTAGCTCCATGGAGTAGTTTGAAAATAGCAGACCACATGCTATGTAATACAATCTGGAGATACTCATCCCGTGAAAAGTCATAACTGTGCTACAATATGGTTGAACCTGGTCCATGTTTTACTGATTGAACACATGTTAACTGCTCTTAAAACACGAGCATCCATGTCCTAAGTGTAATGTGTGACATGGCCCTGAGTTTGCTCTCAACTCCTGAACAGTTTCACCTCCATCCTTGGAAAAGTCTTTGAAAAGATTATTAAGGATCATAGTTGTGTGAGTCCAGTGGGAAAAATAATGCAGCAAAGCAACCAGCATGGATTTGTAGCAGGTAGATCATGCCTGACTTAATGTGGTTTCATTTTATGACCAGGTCACAAAACGCTTAGATGCAGGAGTAGAGAGGGATGTCATTTTCTTGGATTTTAGGAAGGCCTTCAATACGGTATCTCATCCCATTCTCATAAATAAATGAAGAAGCTGTGACTTAGATATTTAGATGGTCTGGTGGGTGGCAAATTGGCTTGGGGGTTGCACCCAAAGAGTGGTAGTAGACAGGTCTGTATTGACCTGGAAGGATGTGGGTAGTGGGGTCCTACAGGGCTTTGTCCTGGGACCTGTACTCTTCAATGTTTTCATCAGTGACTTGGATGTGGGTGTGAAGTGTACTCTGTCCATGTTTGCGGATGATACTAAATTGTGGGGTGACGTGAACACACCAGAGGGTAGGGAACAATTGCAGGCAGACCTGGACAGATTAGAAAAGTGGACAGTACACAATAGGATGCAGTACAACAAGGACAAATGCAGAGTGCTTCACCTAGGGCATAAAAATATCCAGAGTACCTACCACCTAGAAAATGACCCTCAGAAGCAGAAAGGGATCTCAGAGTCATAGCGGACTCCAAGATGAACGTGAGTTTTCAGCGTGACTAAATCGTCAGCAAAGCTAACCGCGCTTTATCATTCATCAGCAGATGCATGACAAATAACCAAATAACCAAGAAAGTGATACTTCCCCTATGGCATTGGTCACACCATACTTGGAGTACAGTTTTGGGTGCTGTACTTCAAGAAGGATGTGGATAGCCTGAAGAGGGTCCAGAGGAGGGCCACTCGTATGGTTAAGGGTTGACAGGCCAAGCCCTATGAGGAGAGACTGAGGGACCTGGACCTCTTCAGCCTCCGCAAGAGGAGGCTGAGAGGTGATCTTGTGGCTGCCTACAAATTCATTGTGGGGATGCAGCAAGGGATCGGAGATGCTCTGTTCACCAGGGCACCTCTTGGGGTAACAAGGAACAATGGTCATAAACTGACAGAGAGCAGATTTAGGATACCTATCAGGAAAAACTTCTTCACGGTAAGGGTGGCCAAAATTTGGAATGGGCTTCCAAGGGAGGTGGTGCTCTCCCCTACCCTGGGGGTCTTTAAGAGAAGGCTGGATAGGCATCTGGCTGGGGTCATCTGACCCCAGCGCTGTTTCCTGCCCAGGCAGGGGGTCGGACTTGGTGATCTGTTGAGGTCCCTTTCGACCCTAACATCTATGAATCTATAATGATTAACTTCACAAAACTTCATTTGAACGCAACAAGCAGTCCTTCCTTCCCTCTCCCAGAAGAGTTGTGATATTTAATGTTGAGCACTGTGGGCATTATGTTTTTCCAAAGTTTTAATATACCTAAAGTAATTATGCTATATTCGAAATTAAAATTCTGACTGCATTTTTCTGTTCTTTCCCTGACCCTACCCCCCCCCAGCCTTCTGCCCTACATCTTGAATTCTGGGCTCTTTAAAAGTGGTTTGAGTTAAA
>NW_017729013.1:4331069-4335546 GCF_001723915.1 Gavialis gangeticus | reverse complement strand
AGGTGTGCACATAATTTGTGGAAATGTGTTGAACTGTACACAGTGGCTGGGTCCAGACGAGTTGTGCCACTGCTACTTGTCCCCAGGGAATGCCCCTGCATGTGCGTCTGGTGCATGGTAAGTTGCCCTGGGTGGGGTAGGGGAGGCTGGGACTGGCACCTGGGGTGGCTCCAGCCACTGTACCTGGGGTCCTGGGGGCCTCCTGGGGCTCCAGTGGTGGTGATCTGGCAACAGGGAGCCTGGTTGACAGCCAGAGTGTATCTGCAGCTGTCAGGTTATAGTTTTGGGTGGTGCACACTGCTGCCATGTGCACCACTTCATTTTTTTCAGAGGTTTTTTTTTCAGAGCAGGGTCTCTCTCTGCACTGGAAATGAACAGCATAGGAAATGCCTGCATGTGGAACGTGTGTGGTGCACAACACCTCAGACAGGTCTGCAATGCCACATACTGCAGGTGCAAACTCATCTGGACCCACTGTGGATATATTTTCCCTTGAAAACATATAGCACATAAGCCACTAATGATCATTTTTTGGACCCAATGTATTGTTTGCATGTCTGTTATAGGACACTTCCAAATCCTATTTATACAATAATTCTATTGCAAATATTAATCTTTATCTTTTAAAAATTAATTTTCTGTTCTGAATGGATTCTATTGGTTGCCCAGTGTTGTGAGCCACATGGGTATAATGGTGATGGCAGCCAGAGGGGGAAGCCAGAAAAAAAGATGCTTCCACTTCTCTCTTTCAAAGAGCATCTGACTATCTTTCAATGGTGCTTTCTCCATTGTGACTAGCAGCTGTGACATGGTTTGTTCTTTCTTTCATCTGATGAGGTTAGCTTCTAAAGGAGCATCATGGCTGTATTCTTTACTCTCCTGGCTGATTATAAAACAAAATCTCTCTCAAAGTTTCTAACTGTCCCAGTTAGGCTGCCATATCCTTCACTGGTGCGTGTTTTTCCCTGCATGCAGCAATACCACAAGAAAGAACAGAATACAGCTCCCGATAGAGGACACCGCGTGGCACCTTGTGTATAATAGGCTGCATCGGAGGTGAACATAAAATGGTAGCTGTTACAGCGGATAAATACCTACATGTGTAAAGCTGTAGTACTCAAAGCAAACAGTCGCATACACTGAGCCTGTCCACTGTAATTGAATAAACCTGGGCTTGTGTGTGGTCAGCATTTTGATTGTGATCAAATGTTTCCACCAAGTAGGACACCTGAGAGGTGATATCCCCCTGGTTCCTCATTTGGCTAAATAATATTCCTGATAAAGGTAGGGATTAAAGAGGAAACTCGGAAAATATGAGAGAGAGAGAGAACTCTGGAAGCTGCAGCTTAACACTGATGCCACCTCACTGCAGCATTGCATGCATACAAATGGCAACAAATACAATAATTTGACAGTCATCCTTCCTACCCAGTAGGGCTGTGCAAAACTTTGGGTGCTGATTCGATTCGGAGGAGATTCAGCCTGGTTCGGTGGCCGAATCTCCGAATCTGAATCGAATCGGGGGACCAGTTAGAAGGTCTGAATTGATTTGGAGATTCAGGGAGTCCCCACTGGCTGCAGTAGGGAGCTAGACCTGGACTCAGGGCTGAGAAGGGAAGGCTGGAGGGGGAGGGAGGGGACAATGGGGGGACCCCTGCCTGCTCCCCCAGCCCCTAACACCCCCCCATTGTCTCAACCCCCTCCCATGGCTGCCTCGCCTGGCCCAGCTCCTGGCTCTTTTAAAAGCCCCCCACTCACTGGGTGCTGCCAGGTGGGGGTGAGATCCCTGCTGCTCTACACTGCATGGGGGGGCTCTGCACGAACCCCCTGACTCTCCCAGTTGCCCCACCCGCCCCAGCTCCTGGCCCTTTAAAAACAAACAACCCCCCCCCAACTCACCTGGTGCTGCAGCGTGGGGCAGTGGGGATCGCCCCCCACCTGGCAGGAACTGGTGAGGCAGAGCTCTTTTCCCCCCCACAAAGAGCCGAGAGCTTGGAGAGCAGGCGGGGATGGGGCCTGTGCGATTCGGAGACTCAGCCGATTCGGCAGCAGCTGAATCTCTGAATCGGATAGGGCCGAATCGATTTGGGACAGCGATTCAAATGACCGAATTGAATCCCTGTCCCCTGAATCGGCCGAATCTGAAACAAATACTAGCCGCTTCAGCTGGGGCTGCCTATTTCTACTTCCTGCCATGTTTTAATTACAAAGTATCCATTCAAGTCCAGGGAAGAGGAGCCAACCCCTTGTGCCTGGGATTGATTTGATGCACATATCAATCATTCCTGGCTGAAACAGTTTTACCAGTTCAGCATCTAAGCAGATCAGAGTTTAATGCTTGCAATTGTCTCTTTAGTACTCAAAAATAGGCTTTTGTAGGATAAAATGATTGCCTTTGCATTCTGCACTTCTCTTGCTTGGCCCTAAGTAACTAACATTCCTTTGGATTATGAAAAGAGAGACTATGCTTTTCCCCCCCCCCCCAGTACAAATGTGAAAGTCCCTCTACGGTTTTTATTCCTTTAATTTTATTGACCATGATTGAGCAATGAGGTTGGTGCGTTCAACTTAGTAGGAGGCCCTGGGAGTCCAACTCTTTTTTGGTTTGTTTTGCAGAGGAATGTTTGTAATTAATGGCTTGTTTTGCTTACCATGCTTGATTATCAATACTACTTTATATTCTGACAGAATATGAGTTTTACTTAATGCAAAAAATGTTGTTTTCTCAAGGCTAGTTTTTTGACTAGCATGTCCCTTTTCTGCTGTTTTTAGGCCCTTCTGAACTTGTTCAGCAGGTCAGGATTTCTAGGTGTTTGTGTCTGCAGAAATGTCACCTCCAAATAGCAAGCAAAACCCAAGAAAGCCCCGCCTCCCTCGAATCTTGATCTTAAAATATGTAGTTTGGGGTAGTTTTTCCTTTGTTGGACCCCTAGTGGTGCAATCTAGTTGCATTTTCTGAAACTATAGGGTCTAGAAACACTTTTTTTTTTTTTTTTTCAGTGAAAGCTAAAATATTTGTGAGGTTACATAACTGCAAGAGTTGGGGCTTTACATAAAGAGTAGAAGATTCACAGTAAAAACACAAGAGTTTGGCATCACTCTGCGTTTCTAAATAACCCTGGAACAAATAAATGATGGTTGATAAGGGGTATGCGGTCTGAGTCTGAGACTCCTTTCAAGGTAGATGCTTTACTTATTTTAGAGATGGGAAACTGAACCGTAGCAGACTGACTTCTGCCAGTCTTGCTGTTGATGAGTGCTCCCTTGTGTTGCGGATAGTTTCTTTTGTTTTTTCTTCTGACTTTTGAGGAGATGGGCTGCTTGTCGTCAGGTGAGTGGCAACCTGGAGATGGAGCTCAACAGTCCCATGCTCTGACCATAAGCAGCACTGCCAATCATCAAAGACAGCAGATGCTGCAAGTGCCAGAACTTCAAGCACACAGTTAAAAATTGGAAGCCTTAAATACTTTGTGATGTGAAATGCAAAACTAGCTGCGTGAAGATGTATACAAGAGTAACAAAATGTGAGCCTGCATGAGAAAATGGAATCGAGGCAGCAGCTCATGCATAGTAGACATCAACATACGAAGTGCATACCTCCCCATGTGAGAAACGAGAGGAAACCGAGCCCATCACACTACAGTTGTTTGATTTCCCCCTCCCTTCCCAACCACAGAAGCCGTATCCACATTTTAATAATATTGTGGTATAAATAAGGACATCATTGTGCACAATCCTTTTGCTGACTAGTAATAAAGCATTCTGCCCTTTATTTATAGGACTGCCTCAAGGATCTGACAGGAGGAATTGAGTATGCTGCCAAGATATTAAATGAAATTCCCCAGAAAGACATTCAGTGCACTAAAAGAGCCTCAAAGGCAGAAAAAGGAAGGAAATGGGCAAGGTAAGTCATACATAATGATCTCGGTTGGCATCCATTGATCTGGTCCGGTATCCTTTGAGAATGGAATATCGATAAAAGTCTTTTAAAAGTCACTTGAATGATCTGGGTAGAGTTTGCACTCGCAAACACCTACTTCCTGCACAGCAGTTGGGCTAACTGTGAGAGTGCCGGGCTCCTTTGACCCAACTTAAATATCCGAAGGAACGGAAAAAAATTAAAAATCTTGGGATAAAGCCCTGTTACAGTTAATCTGAGAGGTCGAAGGGAAAGAGGGGTTTTGTTTTGGGTTTTTTCCCCCCCCCCCCCTCCACCTCTATCCACTTTGCATTATTACAAAGAGGCCAGAAACTGCTCAGGTTTTCCCAGTTGAGGATTGAGCCAGCATGGGGGAATCCCAGGTGAGATGACTGGGGTGTAACATGCTTGTATGGGCTTCAGTATAGGAAGTGTGGCAGGGTAGGAAGGGTGTAGTTTGCGAGAGACATGGTGACGGTTCTGTTTTGCAGCAACTTCTGAAATTTCAAACTGCGTTTGGTTCTTCATTGGAACAACAACCCCCCCCCCCCCAACCCG
>NW_017729013.1:4330270-4331009 GCF_001723915.1 Gavialis gangeticus | reverse complement strand
CCCCCCCCCCCCCAACCTGTTAGAAATAGTAGCTTTGGGATTGAACATTGCAAGGTCTTAATGGGTCTTGTTCTATTGCTCCAAAATGACCAGAGGACCTTGCAACCCAAAATGTATTGTTATGAAAAAAATCTCTTGATGGTAGTACATCTCCACAGAACATTTTGGCTTTGGTGAAACACTATATTCTGATTAAATGAACTTCTGATGAACATGCTCTGATCAGCTGCATGTTCATTTGGGCCCTGGCTGTTTTTCTGTGGCTGGGGGAATAGGGGGAAACCAGCCGGCACTCGTTAAAGTAGACCTTTGGCATCTGTAAACTATGCCAAGGTCATGGCTTGCATGGAATTGGCCCCAGAATTATGGAGCTACAACTGACTCTTCTCAGTTTGCCACTCTTGTGATTTTCATCACATGGTTCACTTCATTTGGCATTTTTCTCTTAAATATCCATCTTTGGGATTAGTATGAGTATGCAAGAATCTCAGCTTTCAATAAGGAACAAGAGAGAGTTTGTGGGTGTCATTACTTCAGAGAAAGGGTGTACCCTAGCAGCCCAACATACCAAAGGTAAATAAAAAAGCACCCCAAGCCATTTTCCAAAATCCTGTGATTTGCTGGAACAGGGGAGGGGAAGAAGACTCAGGATTTTTGAATCCTTGGAGTAGGCAAAAGAGGCAGGCTCGCTCAGCTGGCCCCCCCCCCCCCCCCCAAAAACCACACACGCGCGAACAAA
>NW_017729013.1:4320926-4330087 GCF_001723915.1 Gavialis gangeticus | reverse complement strand
CCCCCCCCCCCCCCCCAGCAAAAACCAAGGCCAGCTGACAAGCTAGCTTAGCAAATATCTGCAGCAAGCTCTGTCTGATTAAATGCAGAAGGTTTCTTTTCAGTCATCTAAATACAAGAAGAAAAACAATCTGTGGAAACATCTGCAGTGAATTACCTAGTATGTATTGGACAAAACTAAGGAGCATATCTTACGTATTTGGAAAGTAACTTTATTTCCTTATCTATCTGTCAAGGATATTGGTGTGACCTCCATCACCATAGTATCCGAGCACCTCTCAGTTGTTAATGCATCTAACCTCACAATACAATGGGAACACAGCCATTCCCATTTTACCAAAGGGTACTGAGGCACCAAGAGACTGACTTTTTTCCATAAGCCATATAAGAAGTCACATAGGCAGCGCGTGATGTGTAATCAGAGTCTCCAAAGGCTCAGTTTTGTGTCCTATGTTTCCTTTCAAGTGGAATATATTTCTTGGCTTGGTTCGTAGTGCAGAGAGTAGAATGTAATGGTTCATTTCTCTAAGGGATTAGGTTTTTAGTTATTCCATTAGTTCCTCTTCTACTGTGATAGTCTATGGGATTGCTCAGGAGTAGTCGGAACAGTTTAGATCGCTGCCAAAGTATGGATTTGGGGGTGATTATTAATGATGTCAAACAGTTGGACCTCAGTTAAGTTATTTTGGAGTCCTGCCTCCTTGTTGAATTTAATTTGCAGTGATGAAAACGCATAGCATTTGGAGCATCCCAGTTCACGGGTCTGCTTCCACACACATTTATCGTGGCATCTTGGTTAAGTCCCTCTTTTACCTCTGGGTCTTTTTTTCCCCCCGTCTGTAAATGGAGGTAATGGGACTTGCTTATCTCATAGGGATGACCCAAACGTAAGTGCATCGAAAGGTTATGAGTAGGACTGTATGAAGCTTCGGTCCCTGATTTGATTTGGTGGAGATTCGGCCTGATTCGGTGGCCGAAGCTCCGAAACTGAATTGAATCAGAGGACCCTTTAATCTTTCCAAATCGATTCGGAAAGATTTGGAGATTTGGACATACACAGCTTTAAATGTTTTTTCTACATGCCTCCAGGTAGCAGGCAGCTTGTGAATGCTGCGATGCTGGGGCACATGAAGTGTCCCACAGAAGCACGGGGGCTCCCCAGAGTGCTCGGCAGCAGACCTGGAAGTCTGGGTCTGCCGCATCCCCCCGGCTCGGCGACTGCTGCCTCTTGGGTCTGGGGGGGCACCTGGGGTCCCTCTGTGGCCGATCACCGAGCCAGTGAGGCATGGGGGGGCAGACCCCCCCCAAAGACCCGGAAGTACTTCCAGTCCGCTTCTGGGTTTTCTGCTGAGCATGTGGAAGGGGGGCCCCCTGCACTCGTGTGGGACACTCCATGCACCCCAGCACCATGGTAATCACAAGCCATGCTGGTACCTCGAGGTATCTAGAAAAAACATTTAAAGCTGTGTCTATGTCCGAATCGCCGATTCTCTGAATCGGCATCGAACCTTCAGATTCGGATTTGGCCGAATCAAATCGGGGACACTGATCCAAATCAACCAGCTGAATCACTGTCCCTGAATTGGGCTGAATCCAAATCCAAATTAAATAGGGCCCGCTTCTCACACCCCTAGTTATGAGGTGCTCAGACATGCTGGTATTGGGGCCACATATAAGTAGTTGAGATGGATGTGCAACCTAACCAGTAGCTTTACGTATATAAATATAACTGAGTCAGGATTAAGATGCTTAAATGTTGTCTTGAATGTTTCATTCCATGATTTAGGAAATGAAGTTCCACGTTTTGTGCTTGTTGTGGCCTGCACAGCTTGTTTTGAGGGAGAAAAAAACTCATACTGCTTATAAGTGTACCCTGGCATCTTAAGGCTTTTTTAAAAACACATTTTGCAAAGACCTGGTTGAGGAATTTGTAACGGTTGCCTGCTTTTAGTGCTAGAACTTGAGCTATTTTTTTTGGTGGAGATCCCCTAGAAAAAACCAAAATTACCTGTGGAGGTCAAATTGCAAATGTCTTTTTCTAGAATGCAATAAATTCTTGGGGTGGACTTCCTCTGAAATCTGGGAAGGCAGCCTAACCATTTCTGATGTTGAAAGTGGCTTAGATATAAAATCAGAGAAGACTGGAAGATAGATGGGGTTGTTCAGTACTCAGTAGACTTAAGTGCTGTGATGATTTAACTGATCAGTGAACTGCTGTCACCTCTAGGTGGAAATGCAGTTCTTGTTGGCAGTAACAAAGTTACCCCTACTCAAGAAAGTTCTCTCTGTATGTAAAGTTTGTTCAAGGTCACTAGGAGTATTTCCGTTCATATCAGTAGCCCGTTTTTATAATGCACATCTAAACGTTTATCTCCCCCCCGCCAAAAAAAAAGATTAAGTTTGCAGTAATGTAAGTTTTTAGTATGTCTCAAACATTGAATAGATAGATCTATAAATAATACTTTACATATGTTTACATCAACATATATATTTTTAAAATGCAGTGCAGATGTGGTGTAAGTGATGATAATATCCTCAGAGAGAGAATTTAGTGAAGTTGCCAAATCAACTTAGGGACAGTGCTGTATGGTACATTTGTTTAAGCAATGCTAATTTGGACACACGGTACATAGATTTCGTAGACATTTGGGCTGGAAGGGACCCTGGGGGATCATTGGGTTCAGCCCCCTGCCCTAGGGGCAGGAAGTCTTGCTGGGGTCATAGGATCCCAGCAAGATAAACATCCAAAAGTGTCTTGAAGGTGTTCAATGTAGGTGCTTGAACCACCTCCGATGGCAGGCTATTCCAGGCCTTGGGGGCTCGGACAGTAAAGAAGTTCTTCCTTATGTCCAGCCTGAAATGGTCGCAGAGGAGTTTGTGACCGTTTGATCTTGTCATCCCTTGGGGTGCTCTGGTGAACAGACGTTCCCCCAGGTCCTGGTGAGCACCCCTGATAAACTTACCAGATCACCCCACAGCCTGCGCTTTTCCAGGCTTATTCATCCTTAAGATGAATAATACAGCCTTAGGTTCCTAGCATATTCATTAAGCTTCTAGTTTCTTTTTAGTATTCATTTAGCTTCTAGTTTCTTCTGGAAAATAATGTGTTGTTTTATATGCGTCTCCCCATCTGCACCCCTTTTTTTCAAAATCCTAGGTCCACCCATGGGAGCATAGATGGGGCAGGAGGGGGGAAACAGACCACAAGAGCAAAAGAAAACTCTCTCTTTTTTTAAATGTACACCTTTCTTTATTACTTGACATAAACTGGGCAATGGAGTAAAATGCTTTTTCACGTGCATTACATACTTGCCCTTTAAATAACTGGATGTGCAGATTTAAGTTTCATGCTTCAAAGGCACCTCTTGGTGTTCCTTACTTTTTCTCTTTATTTTTGGCTTGCTTGGATAGCTGTAGGACATGCGAATCAGTGGAACTTTTCCATCTGAGCAGTTTGCATCCTTTTCAACAGCAATGCCATTCATAATGTATATATAGCCAAGGATACAGGGAAATATTGGGAGAACGTAGAACATGCAAATGTGGATTTGACTGGCCCTTGCATTTAAAGCTGAAGAAAATTTTTTTAGATGAGTAATAAAGAGCCTCAGGATAACAAGGCCAAAACGATAGTATGACTTGTGTTAGTTTGTGTGGCACCACTTTTGCATAGCTAGTCTCTGGATAGCAAAGTATTGTAGCTCTACACGGTAAAAGTTTTATAACAGTGTAATGGGGTTTTTCCAACATTATAAAATCCTTCAGGCAGAAGGTTGAATACACTTAATACAGGGGGCTTGCAAATTATATATATGCCCCTGGCTTTGAAAAAAGAGCTAGAGATAAATGGGATTTGCTCGTTGAGCGTTTAGAATCTATAAAATTAGAATATCCTATAGACAAATTGATATTAGTAGGAGATTTTAATAGGAGGGCTGAAATGTGAAGATGAGGATTATTTGCTACTTAATGAGATTTGGGGAATTGATGTTCCATCATTCAGTGATATAGGGATTAATAATGCAAGTCTAAGGTTACAGAAGCTATTGTTAACCCTGAACTTAAGATCAATCAATGGATGATACCCTAGTATTACCTCTAGACAGGGGGCATCTTGCTTACCAATGAGAGGTGCAGGTGCTTCTAGGTTGGCAGAAGAGCTACCAAGAATGTGACAGGACAGCATACCTCAGGTCTGGGGGGACAATTGAAACTGCTTTAGGTGAGCAATTTGGCCGAGACGCCCATCTAACCCCCCTCACACTTCAATAAAAGATCTTTAGGAGCTTTAATGATCAAAAATTGTCAGTGCTCCCTGTAAAAGTAGCTTTGAACCTGAGCAAATACTTCTCCCTGTTCCATAAAATCTTTCTTACAAATTTTATTGATTGCAGAAGGAGATTTAACTACTGCCTTCTCTACTATTGGACCTTATCACTAGCCAGCTGTTCCTAAACTTTAGCAGATGTTTCTCTATTTTAGGCTTGTAGAAACCTCTGTGGGTTTTTCCCCCTCTAGATTTTTTTCCTCTAACAAGAAAAGCAACCTTGGTGTCATATCATTGTCTTCTGAATCGGACGGCAAGAAATGTATCCAGTATTTAGTCCAGTAAAACGCTTGTAAATATTCTGTACTGAAGAAGAGCTGGAACAAAATAACGAGGCTGTTAAATGAGCTGACTTGTGCAAAAGGAAAATCTATTACAGCTGGGAAATTGTCTTTGATCTGTCATTATTATTTCCACGCTCTGCCATAAGTGTAGCATGGCAAGTGTGACTCCTTTGTAGTTTGTGGTGTGTGGAGAATCGGGTTATGAGGTGCTTGAAACTACTTTCCTGAGCCAGGGTAACTTTTGAGAACAGGGCTTGCAAGACTGGGCTCTTCGTAAGACTTGGGTAGACACTGGTACATTTGAATCGTGTTGCTTTGGCCTCAGATGAGAAACTCGGTGTACCTTGGAAAGCAACACATGTTTAGAGGCCTGCATTTTAATTGTTCAGTCAGTAATGTCTCACTGCAAAAGGTAATAGAGCAGCCATTTGAGTAGACTAAGCTTGTTGCTCTCTGCTTGACTTGGGCTGAGCCGCAAGTTGTGTGAACGCTACGTAGAAGGAGTTAAGAATAACCCACCTTTGGGCTCTCTTTCCACCTGATTTCTGTTTCCCTCCCTCTTTCAGTAGCTTACATTTTTCTTAGGGCCTTTTGATACTTTACTGCCTTTATTATCTCTAGCCCTCACTGACTTTTACCTTAAGTTTTGGTTTCAGATTCCCATAAACCTCTAAAATGTAACTTAGAACTTAAAAAAAAAAATTAAATGTGGACGTAGTGTTTCAGAAGTGCCGGTTTGACACCACTGCAGAAATTTGTTCGCAGAGCAAGACATCTTGTAGTCAGCAGCAGTAAACATATTCTCACTTTGCTTTGTCAGCTTGGAGTTGGATGCACCTCCCGTAAGGCTGAGAGTATAATTCGGTATCCGTGCCTGCTGAGTCTTCAATTTTTATGGTGACTGTGCCAGCAACATACCATAGAGCTTCATTTGTGGTGAGGGCAACTGTCTGTTAGGATGCTAATTGAAATCATGATAGATTTGCCCTGGGTAGATGCCTGAGCAGCCACTGAAAAGCAAAAACATTTAGTTACTAGCTGCTCCAGCCACCTGGTGATGCACGGAGGAATATCATGTGCCAAACGTTGTTCTCTGAATTGTAGCCAGTATTTAAAATCCATCTGGACCTTCTTGGAGTCTGCTACCATCCAAATCTACCGTCCTGCCTCTTTCCTGAGAGCGTGAAGCTAAAACTGGGAAAGTAGCTTTCCAGGTAGTAGTAACGGAGGTGTAGTAAGCCCAGGGTCCTGTGCGGCTTCTTCAGGGTACTTTTCTCTGCCCCCAAAATAGCATCAAACCTTGCTAAATTCCTTTGGGTCTAGACTTTCCACGAAGTTTTGGGGGGCTTTTGGCTTGCATTGAGCTCTGATTAAAAGCTATTCATTTGGGTATGTTTACGTTGCAGACGGATCCCAGCTGGCTTTAAATGAACTAGCTCAGATACCAGAAGTCGGCAAGCCACAGCAGAACAGAGCCTATGTGGAACAACGTGCTGCTATAGATGAACTGGCAACCGAGAGCTAGCAGACCGAAAGCTAGGTTGGGTGTCTCTCATGACACTGTAGTCCATGGTCTAGACACAGATGCAGACGCAGGCATGGGTGAACTGGGCGGCCACCCAGGTGCCAGACAGAAAAGGGGCCGGAAAATGAAAAAAAGAATTAAAATTGCAAAACAAAGTGTTAATATTGCACATACGTGGGTCTGGCAATGTTATCAACTGAGGGCGGACTATTTAAAGACATTGATACCATGGATGTGATAAAGACTTCTGCAACAATAAAAAAAATCATCATCTCTGGGAAAGGGGGGCCCCAATACTAAAAGTTTTCCCGGGGCTGCCAGGAGTCTAGGGATGGCACTGTCTAGACGTGTGCAAAGGTGTCCTCGGTTTACTTCAGGAGCAAGCCTGATAGGGGGCAAAAAGCATGAGTCAGAGAAACTTTCACTCTTAGTAGCTCTGAAAATGCTGTTGGAAATTGGTGCAACAGTTATGTCCTTGCACCAATGTCTTGTAGTCCTGTTCACGACTACAAGACATTAACACAGTTGTAAACTCTGGACTGCACGGAAACGTTTGAACTTTGGATGACGTGTGGTGTGAAGTGTCAGTTGCAAATCTTTAAATGTCTTCTTCAGTTTGGCTTTCACACTCCTGTACACAATTATAATGACATCTGTTCAGGTACCTGGACCTGCAAATAGTCATTCTGCTCTCAAAAAGCTGAACCACGTTGAGCCCTTGAGAGCAGCCAGTTGCCAGGAGAGGAGAGTTATGAACTGGCCTGGGGGAGCGGAGACGGCACTTGCTGTGTGGCGTCTTCCAAATAATTTCCCCCGTGAAATGTAATTGGGCAAGAGGAGCACGGACTTGCTTTCCTAGAACAATAGTGATTTGTCACTTGGAACCAGGAAATATCATGATAACCACTGGTTGGCAGGACCCTCCCTGCAGATGCTAAGAGTCTTCACACTGGCATTGCTAAGTCTCACTATTTTCACTGTCTGAACTGACAGTGATTTTAGTGTAAAGGTGTTATTTGTCTTCTGGCAAATGGGCGACTAATAGCTTTTTCTGTTTGGACTGAATTCTGTGGTTTTACCAAGGTCTAATGACAAGGCTTCTGATGTTGTTTGAGGATGGCACTATCATTTAGATGTGGAGAAGTTTAAAGTTGCCATTTACTTCCTTAAGGAATTTGCTATGGAGGTTGAAAGATGGAAATACCTTGACGTGCAGTTCGGGAAAGACTCTGACATCACCCGTGTTAAGTGCTGCAGTGTAATTAAAACTTCTTTTCTACTAGGTGATCCCTGCTTAAATGGGAGTTTTCTATGGTAGCCGTAAATAATTAATACAGAATTCTTATATATTTGAAATGTATGCATTTTAACCTAAAACAATTTGGGTATTAAAGTAGTATATATATCTTGACAGAAGTGTCAATTTATTATTGCTGTACCCAGACAACAGAAATTCAACATTTCAGCATGCATTTTTTGGATTTCTCTGTGTGAAAGGGGTTTACAGTAGAGTTACCATTTTCTGTTAGGTGTAAATTAAGTCATTATGTAGTTTTGAATTACTGGTTTAAAATTGTTTGGTGACTTTTTTAAAAGATTTTCTTTTCATGGTTTATGTCTTGAGCTAGTGGGAAGATTCAGATAGCTAAGGAATTGTAGAAACAGTAGGGTTGGCATTTTCAAACTTTTTCTTGGCTAAAAATGCATATTTGGTTCAAATGATCCTATATTCACAAAATGGAGACAATTTTCATTGAATTATCCCATCTGAAAAATGGAAAGAGAAAACTGAAATATTATTTACTTCGTTACTTATCTTGAAATGTCATTTCATTTTAAAAGTTTATATAAAGTTTAAATTTTAATTTAAAAAAGGTAACTGGCCTGGAAATGATTATGCTTTTTGTTTCAGGAGGGAAAAAACCAAAATTGTTTCAGTTTGAAATTAAGTGAATTTTCCTTTCGAAGTTTCATTTTGGCCAGTGACCTGAAACGAGTAAAACATTTGCCCAGTTTAAGAATGGAGGAGGTCCTTCAGAAATATATGGTGCTGGGCATGTGGCACAAGTGAGATGATCATTGGAATACAGACCCAAAGACCTAACTTATTTCTTTCTCAACTTCTCATATTAAAAAAGCTTGGAGAAACAATTTGAAAGTGAATCAAGAATAGTGAAATGAGTAAAATTTTCATAGTTTTTAGGGCCTGGAAGGAACCTTACAGATCATCAGGTCTAGCCCCCCTGCACTCAGGCAAGGAAGATTGCTGGGGTCGGATGACCCCAGGAACACGGGCATCAAGATGCTTTTTGAAGATCGCCAAGGTGGATGACTGTACCACCTTTGAGGGGAGCCTGTTCCAAGCCCTTAGCACTTGAATGGTAAAGAATTTTTTCCTTATGTCTAGTCTGAAGCGATCTTCAGTCAGCTTATGCCCATTATTTCTAGTCCTCCCCTAGGGGACCTTGGTGAATAGTTGCTCCCCCAGGCCCTGATGTACTCCCTGATATACTTATAGGCTGCCACCAAGTCCCCTCTGAGTCTTGTCTTCTCCAGGCTGAACAGTCCCAAGTCCCTCAGCCTCTCCTTATATGACTTGGTCTCTAGGTTTCTAATCATGCGTATGGCCCTCCTTTGGACTCTCTTGAGCTTCTCCACGTGCTTCTTGAAGTGCGGCACCCAGAACTGGGCACAGTACTTCAGCTGAGGTCTCACCGAGGCCAAGTAGAGTGGGAGGGTGACATATTTAGCTTAGCTCGGGATGCCTCGGTAGATGCGTGCCAGTGTTTGATTAGCTCTGTTAGCCTGGTGGCGATCATTGCTAAAGCTAGGGGCAGAAATATAACAGTTTATGTGTAAAGTGATCGGAAACTGGTTTAAAACTGTAACACAACAGAAGTTCAGTGCACATAAACCACTTTCAAAATGGCCCAAGCTGATTTAAGATAAACTTGGATGGACGTAGTATCAGATTTAACTGATTTTAATTTAAATCAGGTTATTAAATTTCTGTCCCGGATCCACTC
>NW_017729013.1:4317600-4320848 GCF_001723915.1 Gavialis gangeticus | reverse complement strand
TTGCACTTCTGAACACTGCCTCCTCCTCCCCCCTGTGCCTGTCCTCCGGAGGGTGGGTGGGCTAGTCCTGGCCCAAGCTGTTTGCCCCTGATGAGCAGGGAGTCATGCTCTAGTGCCCTGGCTTCTGGCTTGAGCCACTGCAGGCATGTGGCTGCATTTCTGGAATCAAAAGTGAATGTCTGTTCAGTTGCTTTTTGGTTCAATATACACAGTTTAGACTAACCTGCAAAGATTGAATTGATTCAGCCTCAGGCTTTTTGTCTATCTGTACTAGAAAGGGGCCTGATAAGACTTTTGGTATCTTAGCAAACCAAATTTGCTGGAACTCAGATATATGTACAAATTGCATGTGGCGAGCCAATCTCTCATCTGAAGTGGCATCTGGTTACTTTGATTTCTGTTGAAAACAAAATATGTGTTGCATCTAATGGAAAGCTCACTTGTTGAATAATTCATCAAGGTTTTCTTTTCTTCCTTCCCCCCACCCCCGTCCCCGACTAAATCAATTCTGGATTACTTTGTGGAAGGAGATTTGGGGGGAAAATGGTAGCCATCTCTTCTGCATTCTGAAGACTTTTTGCCTATAGTTTGTATGTCTGTTAGTTTTGCTGTGCTAATACTGTCTGGCTGGTCATTCTTGGAGTAGTCTAGTCTTGTTTTCAGGTGCATCAATGCATTTTAATAATCTTTACAATAATTACAGCTCTTAGAAGTCTATCTTTTTCACAGCTGTTGGGCCAAACTGAAGTACTCTGGGAAAGTTCAGTTGAATTATACCCCTTTAAATGCAACAAGAGGCTGTACTGTTGCCATTAGAAAATATAAAAGCTTATTTTTATATTATTCAGAGGGTAATTGATGTAGTAATGGGAATGTCTCTTACAGCTGATATTTATCTAACTTAAGTGCAATTACTTCCTTTAGTACCATAATAAAGGGTCTAAAGTTGGCCCTCCTAATATCTTAATGTGGTACAGGCATTCAAGAAGCCTGCAGGTGGACCAGAGGGGTGTCTCCCTGGGCGATCCTGCAACGGCTGATCTTTGCGATCGCTGCAGCCGCTTCTGGAGCAAGCACCGGCCGATCACTGCAGCTGCTCCCAGCTGGCTGGCACTTGCAGGGGGGCACTGGCACTCCCGCTTGCCTCCCCGCCCATCGCCTAAGCAGCAAGTGCAGCTGGTCACGTGCACCCACTATGTGTCACCACTGAAGAAGCCCATGGCAGAAGTGCTCTGACTTTCGAGCTTTACTTCTCAGTGGTGGTGGGGCTCTTGCATACCTCCTGTCATGCCCTGCAGACTCACCAGACATCTGAAGACTCCTGAGTGGAGCTGAGTGGCCGAGCTGCCCCTGATGGATGGCTGTGATGTCCCTGCCTGCCAACCTGGGTCTGATGTGACAGTGGATCATCATGGCATGTGTCCTCATGGCCATGAGCCACCTGCAGGCCCATTCAGCATGCCTTGTATCCACCAAGTGTTTGTGCATGTGTGTCAGACACTTGGGTTCTGCATGTATGTGTCCACCCCATGTGTATATACACATACATGTAGAACCCAGGCATCCTGGATGCACACATATGCATGTGCACTACAGATACAACTCGGGTGTCTGGGGCATGACTGGGCCACCAACTTTCATGCAGCTGATGTGAACAATGCTTGCCTTGTGCACAACACCTCGGTCCCTGGGGTGATGGAGCATAGTGTAAAAGAGTGAAGGAAAACTCTCCTGAGTTCATAACAGGGGAGAACTCACTGGTCCCACCAGATCTGACATCAAGAAAAGACCAGCAGCTGTGATGCTTTGTCAGCAGCTGCTCAATCAGGCTCAGCCCAGCCCGTGGCAGTGTAGCTATTTCTGGCCTGCTGCTGGGGTCGGGGGAAGGAAGAGATGAGTGCTGGACAACAGAGGAGGGTCAGGAACACCAAGACACCTGAAAAGAATCCCTTGATCCTGAGGAGCAGGCAGAGAGGGTCCTCAAGAGCCCAGAGGGGCTCTGCTACTGAAGCTCTCTGGGATGAATGCTTCAGAAGCAGAGACTGCAAGCAATGCTGGTTGGGAGATACACTGAGGGAAGGCATAACCTGAAGAAGCTGGCACTGCAACGCTCTTGCAGTTAAGTTTACTTTTGTTTTTTCTTTTGTTCTTTGTTGATTTCCTCCTCCCACAAGGAACAGGGCTGTAGCTCCGAGAGTGGGGAGAGAGAAAGAAGTCAGAGCCAGCTGAGGCAAGTCAGCAAGGGAACCAGCCTTTAAAGGCCAACCAGAGTTAAGCTGGAGGAGTGAGTGGACAAACCCACCGTGCCAGGGAAAGTGGCAGGAGCTGTGAAGGTTTTTGATTGGGAGACGCCAAAGCATCTAAGGAGTAGCAATCTCTCCAGCAGAGGGTGAAGGAGGCCAGGAAGGCTCACCCAGTTTTTTTCTTTCCTATTTTCTCTTGGGAGGGCCATTGGCCCAGGGTTAGCTGATACTTCATAGACACTTGAGGACCAGGGCCACAGCCAGTCCCAGTAGACACCCTTGGACGGGATTTACCTGAATTTCCTTCCACGCTGAGTATCTATTGTTCCTTCTTCATGGCTCAAGCCTGACCAAGTGATCAGAGGACCGGCTGAGTCGTGGCCCTGGTACACCAGGCTGGAGACAGCCAAGGTATGGTGGAGTAAAGAACAGAAGAGGAACGCTCCTAGAGAGACCCAAGACAACAGGCGTGGCACTAGGATGGGGTGTAGGGGAGGTTGGAGCCCCAAAGAAGAAACAGAGCCCAATACATCTGAGATTGCACACAGCCGAAGTAGGTCATCTCCCAACTACAGCAAGTACAAAAAGTGCTGCCGGGATTGGGGCGGCAGGTCCCCGCACGAGCTGATCTGCTGTGGCCCCGCTGGTCTCAGGCTGACAGCACCTGGCTCCTGTCAGCTGGCAGGCAGGTGGGGACCCACCTTCACCCCTGGGAGGGCTGTGAGGGCTGTGCTGGAGTCCTCCCTGGGGTGTATGCCTCCAATCTGCCTGCTGGGTGACAGGAGCCAGGTGCTGCCGCCTGCGGCCAGTGGCAGCGCCAATCCCTGGTGCTGGTTATGGGCTGTGCCCAGCACCGGTCTGTCATCTGGCAGGCAGATTGGGGCCTGCACCCCTGAGGGGACTCTGGCACAGCCCTCCCAGGGGTGCAGGTGAGCTCCCAATCTGCTTGCCAGATGAGAAGAGTCAGGTGCTGCTGCCTGGGACTGGTGGCAGCAGCGATCATCC
>NW_017729013.1:4301533-4312600 GCF_001723915.1 Gavialis gangeticus | reverse complement strand
CTTTTCAACTAGGAGGGTAGTCATGGAAGTAAAGTTGAGCACATCCATTTAAGTCTACAGCCCCAGTGACCAAAGACCAGCATGGTACTTGAGGCTCTCTGAAAATTGGCTGAAGTCCTGCACACTTTCCCCTGAGGCCGCTACAGGGGACAGCGCAGCCTGACACCGGGCTGCCAGGGGTTCCAGCTGCACCACTTACCCTGGGGTGTGCTTCCTGCAGGGAAAGCTGGAGAGGCTTGGTGATTGGGGGTGGGGGGTCACCTCCACTCCAGATCAATCAGCACTCCCCCACCCCCACCCCCCATCCTCCGCTCTCTGGCTCTTGAACTTCAGTGGAGGATCAGATGTGGCTTTGAAGGGTGAGTAACTCTGGTCACCCCTGCACTAGGGCTTCAGGAGAGTGACCTGGTTTGTCTGGTCACTTGCAACATCCTGTATGGATTTTAGGGAATCTTCCAGGCTCACAAGGGAAAATCAGATCACTGCTGCTTTTGCAGGCAGCAGATTGGGAAGGTGGGGAAAGAGGGCTCTTTCCTCCCACTGAAGAATGTGAGGTTTTTTCCTAAGGGGAACATCATAGATGCTGTCTCAGAAGGTTTATTTTTTTATTGGGGGGGTTGCTCTAGGAAAGGAACACTACATTAAGGCTAACAAGACCATTGAATATGAATATTCATATAACCACGAAAAGCGACAACTGAATAACGGTACCGAATAAAACAAAAAATGTGGGTGCTTGACAAAAATAGCTAGCTGCCCTATGTATGCATCTGTGGGAAGCCCATCAGCATACCTCAAACTCTGTAAGAGACTGTCTGAACCAGCTTTCTTTCAGGTGCTTATGGTTCCAAACCATTACTTGAGTGACCAGGATTATTCAAAATTGGCTTTAAGACATGAAAACAGAGAAATCCTCTGTTCCTTTATGGATAATTGAATGCATTGGGTTTCTGGGATTTTGTGTTTGTGAGATGGACTCATAGGTTTCTGCTCCTGCATCCTGTATTGAGCATTCAGTGCTTCTCATGGTCTACATTTGACACGTGCATTTGGTTTCCTCGGACAAGTCGGAAAGCAGTGATGCCATATACTAGTATGTGTAAGTACGTTGATGCAGATTTTGGGCATGTTCAAGTACATTTTTTGCTTTCATTAGGGAACTTGTCCATTGCCAGAAATCAGTGCAGGTGAATCCATTCTTAAAACAGGTTAACTGTGGGCAGAAGCAAAATAGCAGCAGATTCACATTTGGCACTTGTTCACCTGCACCCATGACAATATGCAATAAGAGAAATTCAGCAAGAAGCAGTTTTCTTTGTGTGGATGGATCTATGCTACCCAGAAGAAGGATGGTGGGTAGGCCTAGGGGCAGAGACTTTGCTGACTTTTGTCAGGCCGTAGGGCTGGTCCAGTGATCAGGCAGAGACGAGCCCTGGCCTAGTTGAGATCACTGCCCCGTGATGGGGGGAGGTGAGCGGGGTGGTGAAATGCTCCATGGGATGCTGGCAGAATGTGACCAACCACGAGTAGCGATGGGATGTGGTACAGATGCTCGCTATAGCGCGCTAACCTACAGCGCTGAAGTCTGTCCACATCTATCCAGGGTTATCTTGGAGCGGGGGCTGCCATTTTCACAGTCCACTATGTACTGGCTGTCTGTTCAATTATGGCTGTAGAGCAATTGCTGTGTGCTTACCATGCAATAGGTATAGTTTCCGTACCTGCCCTTTTTGCTTGTTGAAATGATGTAAGACCAAAAGGGAAAAGATTTCAAATTTTGAACATAATGGAGTAAGGCATCTTAAAAAAAAAAAAAAAAAAAAAAAAAAAAAATATAAAAATTTTAAAAAAAAAAGGAGGAAAGTTTAAAAAAAAAAAAAAAAAAAAAAAAAAATGTTGCACTTAAAGGTGATAAAAGCGAATGAATATTTGCTTAGCATGCCTTTCATCCTTGTCATCACTGGTTTTTCACTTATGAATTTTCTAGAGAGAGAATTGAAAATCCAAATCGAGAACTGTGAATATGTGAGCTGAAGAAAGATGTAAAGTTGTGGTAGCTTACCATATTAACTAACTAGGTTTTTCTTGGGTTACTTGCATTAAAGTCAGGGTAAATGTAATGCATGCAAGATAAATTGTATTTTACAAGATTAAATTCATCGGTCCTCATTTTAAAGTAATATAATCAAGAACAAATGTATATGAACTCCATGTTTTCAATGTTACCTATTATACATCTTTGATCTTGAAACAAGTTTTTTAGACTCTTGCAATAGGACAACCTCATAACTGACTCAAAGGTGTTCACATTTTGAAGGCAAAGAGACCACTACAATGCAAATCGCAATTGCAGGAGAATTTTAAGCAGCCAGAATATAGATGCTCTCATTGGGCCTGACTATTGACTGCATGCTCAGATCATATGAATGGGACATGAACATTAGGGCTGTGCAAAGCTTTTGTCCCTGATTCGATTCAGTGGCGATTCGGCCCGATTCAGTGGCCGATTCTCCGAATCCAAATCTAATCGGAGCACCCTTTTAGTCTCTCTGAATCGAGTTGGAAACTTCCGAATCGATTTGGAAAGATTCGGACATAGACGCAGCTTTAAATGTTTTTTCTACATACCTCTAGGTAGCAGGGGCTCATGAGTACTGCAGTGGTAGGATGCATGGAGTAGCCCACATAAGTACAGGGGACTCCCCTGAGTGCTTGGCAGCAGACCTGGGAGTAGACCAGAAGCACTTCTGGTCCACTTCCGAGTCTGCCGGGGAGCACACTGGGGGCCCCCCTGTGCCCCCCCGGCTCAGCAAGTGGTGCTTCGCAGACCCCTAATGAACATAATGAACAACTCCATCGTGACTCCATGCATGCTGCTAATGAAACTGGAATTCAGCTGGAAAGGAGATCTCCCTCACCATATCCCAGTTAACACATGAAGTGTTGATGTGTGCCCCTTTACTTCTGATTTTAAAAATTCAGCATCCTGTGTCAGGCACATTATTGTTCAGCAAGAAGTCCTGGATTCATCTTTTAAGTCAGTGGTGCTCTACCATGTAGCAACCCCGTATGCTGATGTGATCTGATGCATGTGATCTGTATCATCTCGCCCATGGGGTTTGCCACAGGTCTGTAAATTTGGGAGCAGTGTTAATTAATGTGGTTCTTTAAGCGGTGGCAAGTAATGCTGTCACTGCTGTTTTAAAACCAGTATTTGCTCTCCAATTAGGAATTTGTAGTTCTATTGTAACGATAGATTTTATGTTCAGAGGTATGCTTCGGTATTGCTTTATGATGGGCTTGACATTGTGGACATAACATGGTTCTCGAAGCTTTTTTTCAAGTGTTTGTGTTCATTTACAATGTGTCTGCTTGCCTTTCTAAAACTGTAAGGAGGTTTCAGCACAGACTTCAGTAATTGCTTTGTTAAACCGTAAGAAAAGTGCAGCTCCATGAATCCTTTTATCAGCAACCTTATTTTCTTCTGTCCTTTCTGTGGCTAATGGATACATTGGATTAATATCTTCCTTTGTATAACATGGCATTATCTCTTGCATTCTGGTTTTAAGCTTTCATTACTTTCTCTGGTCTTAAATTCTTTTGAAGCTATCATAATGGGCCATGACATACAGCTGTGGGGTAAGCTGTCCTTCTGGATAACTGCAACTTTCCTTGTGTGCCTGAGTCTTTATATTCTATGTCTCTCCATAGTATTTAACCACCTGCTTGACCCATTTCTGTATAGTTTCCATCAGCAATACTGATGTGAACTTCTTTCTGGGAGCTCTGCTTGTCAGAATTATTTGCTTTTTACAGTATTGTCTTTTTTTTCCTAAGGCCACTAGCTGTAAGGATCCTAACTTCTGGTTTCCAGCTGTATTTGTAACAAACTCCCTCCTCTTAAAACACAACTGTGCAGAAAAGGTGCAACATGTCTTTTATTTCTCTCTTGCTTTTTCTGTTCCTTTAGGCCTGGATATTTCCCTGTTGCAAAGGGCTCAAGGTGCCATGAAGTCAGATGGGATTTTCTCTTCCAAAAGAAGAAATCTGATTCTCTTTTCAGGTAAATATTCCTGGTGCCTGTCAAAGCCAGAACAGGAGGAGGTGAAAAGTTCAGTGCTTGTCTGGGACTCGGTCGGCCAACATTCAGTTTACAGCTTCCTTCTTTAATACTGGGCAGATTAATATCTGCCTCTGACTTCAGTTCTGTAAAATGGGGATAACTAGGGTGACCATATAGGAAAATGTGAAACCTGGGACGCTCCCCTCCCTGCCTCCCCTACTTACAAGTCAGCAGCACTGCTGCAGGCAGAAGTGGGGTTGGGTAGTGTGGTGCAAATGTGGTATTACTATTCAGGCACCTAGAGGAGTAAATGGCCCATTAAAGACCCATTGTTCTTTACTTCACAGTAAAGGCTCCCCTTTTTAATGGTCATTCCAATGATCCAGCTAACCTATTTTAGGGCAATTTTACTGTCTGCTACAGCTTCCTATTTCACAGCTCATGCCACTCTGACTCCATGCCCCAAGCCCGGGATGCTCTTTTAATTTTTACCTGACAACCAGGACTGGCCTCCAAAATCTGGGACTGTCCCTGCCAAGTGGGATGTATGGTCACTCTAGAAAGAACGGCAGTGTCTAACCTCATAGACACGGTGTTGTAAATATAAGTATGAGAGGAGTGTGGAGAAGAGATCTAATGCTAACAGTGATTAAGGGAATTCTTGGAAAAGATGAATCGTAACTAGTGGGTTAGCCTGGATGATGCCCATTCTCTGGTAGTAAAGAAATGTATTGGTGTTTCTACTGTTGTTCTGACTAAGGACTCAGTTCAGGACAAACATATCTATTCAGAAGAGCACTTAAGCACATGCACGCGTTTAAGCATTTGTTTAAATATTGCCCTGTATAATGAACAATTCCAGCTGTGCTTAAGCTCTTTCTGAATCATGGAGTGTCCCATTTCTTTTTTGAGAAGGAAGGTGTCATCGTTGAAACAGCAAGCTGGTGAGGCAGAATCTGTCCCTAATAAAAGAACAAAACAATTATTAGAAGGATTTTTTTTCTAAATACCTGAAGAAAATAGGCCATCTTGATTTAACATGCATTTAACTTATAAAAGCATGCTTATGTGCTTTCCTGAAGACGGTGCTTCCCTGTATTAGGGAAAACATTAACTCCTAAGGAACAAAAGATTTAAAATAGATGTATTGAGCTGTGGAATAGGTTGCTAAATCAGTGGAAGTGGGAGCTCCTCCTATAATGGGTCTTTTAGGAATAGACCGGCTAAAGCATTAATAAATACAGCAATGGAGACATTTTTGTGTTGGCAGGGAGGCGCGTGTGCTGATGTATTCTAACAGGTCCGTCTCCCTGCTCTGATTCTGTCTCTTAGAAACTCGGTGCGCTAAGGCATGATGACTACAGATGTTATTTGCACCATGATGGATAAACAAGCATTAAAAAAAAAAAAAAAGAAAAAGCGGTTACAATAATCCTCTTTTTCCGCAGCAGTTTGCAAATCCTGCAAACACAAACAAATTCTATAGAATTTCGAGCAGGCGTAATCTTGCTCCCATTCAGATGGGGCAAAATTGTTGCTTTCGAGCTTTTGCTTTATGAAATCCGTAATGTAATTATAGTACAGAAATTGTAGGAATGAGTAGAATTCAGCTTAATGTGGACTGAGTTTTTGGACTGGAGGTAAACACAGATAGCGCAGACTTATGCACCGGTTGAGCTGCCACCCACTGTGAGCAAGAGCTCTCCCTCAGCCGTGGGCACACCCCCACATTTTCTCCTTGGAAGAGCTATTGGCCAGAATACGCTGGAGTTTATCCAGACACTTTTTCAGAGGGAAGGGAATATTCCTGGTTTCTTGTAATGTCTTGCCAGAATTGGGTCCAAAGCAAGTGTTTGCTGCATCCTCAAGAAGCCAAGAGTGTAGCCGGTGTGCACCAAGTGCAACGTGAGAGCCAGGGCCAACATGTCCCATCTCTACTCTGCTTTTTTCAGGAGTTCCTAGGGATAATATGGTTCTGGATGTAAGTTAGAGTAGACTCACAGCTGGCCTCTTTCATGCTACTAGCTAACAACTTCTTGGGCTGCTGAGTGTTAATGCATTTGGGGATTGCCATCCTATGTGGACCCCATATGAGATGACCAGGAGGAAGGGGCAGAGCACCATCTGTGTGTGTCCTGTGAATTCTCCCTATAGAAGGAGAAATTGTAGCAGCTGTACTAAAGCAGCTTGAGCCCCCTCCCCACCTCCTCTTTCCACCAGCAGTGCAAAAAGGTTATGTTAGGGCCCGAATCTGTCCCTCTGATGGAAAAGTCTGTATTATACTGTGGTTGCTATGTGTTAGCAGACTTGGGTTGCATCCTAGCGGCATGAACAATTGCGAGAAGAATACTGACTGTAAGCATTTCTTTTCATGGCTGGAATTTCAACTATAAAGGCATTCTTCATAGTTCTTGTATCTTTCACAAATAAATTATGAGGGGTGTGTTTCCACTGAAAACATCTGAGTGGTGTAGTTAATAATATTCAGCTATATCCAGCAAGGAGCAGAAATAAATCTATAAATAATTGTAGCTACTCTATGGGCTCAGGGAACAAACAAAACACATATTTGACTTGTGAATGTAGAGTTTGCTGTAGAGCCAAGGCATGCTCCAAGCACTAAATATTCTGTGTGCATTTAGCAGGAGCTCTTCTGATTCCAGCATTGAGCATCTAATTCGCATCCCCAGAATAGTCAGAGCCACATCTTCAGCAGTGTAAATAGTCACAGCTACTGACACCTATGGAGCTATGCTGATGCACGTAAAATAAGGGTCTGGCTGATAATCAACATAGCTCTGCAGACGTCAGTAGGACTATGCTGATTTATAGCAGCGGCGAGATGATCTCTTGTTTATGGTTCTGAATTGGCATTAAGCCTACGGTGAGAGGGAAGAATCCATTTTGGGGTTCAGAGTAGCTGGCTCACCATCTGCAGGCAAGTGGATTCAGGAGCTGTGATGCCTGGCAGGAAGGGATCCAGGATGTAGCTAAGAGCCTAAGATTCAGCCCCCCAGCTTCTGGCCTGAAGCACTGCAAGTAATCCCCGATCCCAAAATCATGCATCTTGCCATGCATGTGTAGCATAGCGGGAGGCACGATTGTTGGGATTGCCATAAAGTGAATGGCTGTCTGTGGCCACAGTGTTCAAATAGGTTTGGAATCTGGCACCCACAGGCACCTATATACATGCAGCAAGGCTGCTTCAACGCGCTGTAATTGTAGCACATGGGAGCAGACTTGATTAATCCTGGTAATTACCACGCTCCGGCAGACTCCAGCATCGCTTGTATCTGCGTCCCTGCACTGAAAAATGGCAGTGGAGGGTATTTTAAAGCTCATTCAATGAGCTTTAGTTAAAGTGCCCCCACCACCATTTTTCAGTGCGGGGACACTGATGCTCCGGGTGCTTTAATTAGAGTGGTTCTTGGAGCTGCTCTAATTAAAGCAACCCCCCCTCCTCCCACTCGGAGCATGTCTATAAATGCCCCTTGTGCCTCAATTCCTGGAGTTACGGAAACCCAATTTTTGCGTAGAAAAATGAGCCTCCAACTGAAGACCAATGCTGTTTACATGAGCTTGTCTGGTTCTCACCTTCTCAGCGGAAGTTCATGTGTGTGCTTGAGCTCCATCAACTTTGCTCTTCAGTGCTTGTCCCAACTGGTTGCCCTTTGCCGGGGGGGCTGATTTGTTTAATGCTCGCTTACCTGTGCCAGTGACACTGAACCTAACAGTCATGTTGTCCTCCTGGTCATATGCAGAAGTAAAAATTATTAAAGTGTTGCATTAAGTTGCTTACTATTTCTACTACTGGCTGCTTTTTGGGCGTGAAAATGCAGTATCCCTCTTTTTCTGGAGTGTGTTGTTGCATCTTTACGGTAAGATGGCTGTAAATTAATTGTGTGCGCTATTTAATTTAAACTACTTGTGCTTGTTGTCTCTGCCCTAATAAAACTGGCACATCATCTAGTAAGTAGGCACGATTTCATGCCAGCAGATGGCTATGGAAGGAAGGAGCCAAGAGGCTATGTATGAGCATAAAATGCATTTGTTGAGGGCAGGATATTTGCCAGAAATGGCAAAGTGGGTTGTTTTTTGCCGAGAGTTGCTGAACCTGTGTGCAAGAGAATGCTTCTGGACCCTAGCTCAAAAATGGTTTGTCTTGATGATATAAAGTCATATTGCCTTGAATCTTCCATTTGTGTAGAGTTAGTATGATCTCAGTAGAAGTGACTACAAAGTTGGCTGGCCAGATTGTAGCTAAACTAGCACCTTTTGGGGTTATGTATATTATTAATCTAATCAACATATAGATAATATATATGCCTATATATGTTTGTTTATATCTAATATGCATATGTAATTATACATGCGCACACATACATGCACGTATATACATCTCTGTATTACTAATTGTCTCACTGTATCTATTTTTATAGCTATATCAAATCAACATTACTGCAGCTAATACTCTCTGGCAGGCTTTTATTGAAATCCCAAAATATTCTGGTTACAGTTAAGACCCATGTTTTGTTTTCTTTGCTCAATTGACAATTTGTTTGTTCTTTCTTAAAAAAAAAAAAAAAAAAAAAAAGCTCAAAAGGGGAATTTAAAAACAAGTTTCTAGCGGGGACAACATAAGAAAAGCTCTAGCTTAGCAAGTGTGAAACACAGCTGGTGCATAAGGAAGAATTGTCTGTGATGATCTGTGGATCCACAGCATGTACTTTTTAAATGTGTAATTACACTGATTAGCTTTATTTATACAGTAATCAGATCAGTGTCTGGAAAAATGAGGTTTTTACTCTGTGACATAAGGAGATTATTTTCATTTACTACGTTTCTGAGTTTGTTAGTGCCAATATGCTAAAAAAATAAATTGCTGATAGTCACGTGGTTCAGTCAGATCACGTTGAGTGACTAGCTGTGAGATTTGTGTTCAGAGAGAAACTAATCCCAGTGGGAAGTGCTTTATCAAGGACACACATGCTCTGCAAATGGGACAAAGCCCTTTTAAACTGATATTCTCCCACTTTATTATTTATTTATGTTGTTATACCATTATGGAAGTCCTTGCTGAAATGGGAGCGGGGGGTGCATTTTACTGAAAAATAGGGATGCTGGTGCAATCATTTATAACAATTATAATTGCATGGATCACATCTTGGCCAAGACTTTAGAGCACCTTCCTACCCGTTGGGCTGGGTTTCTTGTAAGCTCAGAGGTACCGACCCTATTGTCATTGTGATCTGTGATCACTTGGGCTGGCTTCTTGCATAATACAGGCTGAAGAGCCACACCCCACAGTTTCTGAGCTGAGCCCATAACTGTATGGTATCACAGGCAAGGCAGCCGAGACCGAGAGGGGTTGGGACCTGTTCAGGAGTATGCAGCGATTCATTTTCAGAACCTGAGATTAGAACCTCCTTGTTGTTCTGGCTCCGTCTCCTCTTGTCATGCTGCCTGTGAAGGGACTAATCCTAATATAGATAAGAAACTTGAAGATACATCTGTCGCAATTATGTGTTCAGAACGCTAAAATAAATTCACAATTTTTTCCTCTTCATTTGAATTTCAAAAGTACTTCTCATTATTTTAAAATTAGAATAATTGCTGCTTTTTAAAAGAAAGAGGTTGTTTTCATATCAAACAATATTGTAGCCTGATTAATAATTCAGCTGAAATCCAACGATGACCTGATCAAAAACTTTTGCATATTATTGCATCTGGATAGTCTTATGATTGAAGAGCACTATGGCGAGACGTCCACATTTCAAACGACTCCATAAATCTGCCTCATTCCAGGAACATGTTAATTAAACAAATGCATTGTGCATGCCTTTTGAGCACACAGATTCATTATTTTGCTTGATGAAATGACCTTAGCCAATATTAGGCAATGTCCAAAGGGGGTAGCTTGTGACCTTTGTAACATGGGTAATTTTAATTAGTCAAAGACATGCTCAGGCTCTTTGTGGCTTTCAAACATTTGAATTCTGTATTGATGGCACTATTCTCAGGGTGCATGAAACAGAGTCGTAAAAAAACATTCTTGTTAGAGTATTAGTGGAATTCAAACATGTGTTCCTTGTAAATTATTAGAAAGGGGTTATCCACTGGGAATCCAGGTTCCTATTTGCCTTATTACTGTAAATTATTTTTAATGAGTTAGCAGGTGGGAGCCCTAGTCATCAGCCAGGATCCCGTTGTGCAAGGCACTGTGCAGAGAAGAAAAGATGGTCAACTGCCCCAAAATGTTTGCACGTTATGCTTGAGCATCTTTCACTTCAATAGAAGTGTCTCCTATTCCCCTCTGTGCCCCCTTTCAGTTGATAGATGCATTTGCCAGTGGGAGTGCTCTTTGTATGTCGACATCCCCAGCCAGGCACAACTCCTAATTTTTGAGGGTTTCACTCAAGAAAACCCCATTGATTTCACCTGAATTAGGGGGCTTAAAATGTGAGTCCATTAGAATATACAAGAGGCGTTTGCCTGCAAGCTCTATGCAGCCGGTGAGGGGTAAGTATATCGTCTGTGGGCTCCTACCAGGCTCTTGTTCCCCCTCTTTGCTCTGCCTGTTGCTACAGGATGGGGGTCTAGACTCGCCCTTCCTCCTTGGGCTTTCAGGATGTGGGGTAGCATAGCCCACAGTGTTGGAGCCCATGGCGTGTTGCAGTGCAACAGCTGAGGTGGGGGCCACCTGCAGGTATGGTGCAGGGGGGAAGGTAGGGGGTGGGGGGATGCTTGAGGTGCAGCAGTGGGGGGTGCTGCCTGTGCATGTGGTACAGTGGGGGGATGCAGCCCAGGGGCCCATGGCTTGAACTAGCGCGTGACCCCGGTTGGTGCAACCTGTGCCCTGTGCGGCCCCTGACTGCTAAGAAGTCATAAGCAAAGCGCTTCCCTTTCAACTTAGCATGTCAAGTCATACGTGTTGGCTTAAACTGAAATTCCACGCAAGGTCCTTCCAAACTCTGCTATATCTATTTGCAGCTACCTCTGGGGTG
>NW_017729013.1:4289962-4296533 GCF_001723915.1 Gavialis gangeticus | reverse complement strand
GGAAGGTAGGGGGTGGGGGGATGCTTGAGGTGCAGCAGTGGGGGGTGCTGCCTGTGCATGTGGTACAGTGGGGGGATGCAGCCCAGGGGCCCATGGCTTGAACTAGCGCGTGACCCCGGTTGGTGCAACCTGTGCCCTGTGCGGCCCCTGACTGCTAAGAAGTCATAAGCAAAGCGCTTCCCTTTCAACTTAGCATGTCAAGTCATACGTGTTGGCTTAAACTGAAATTCCACGCAAGGTCCTTCCAAACTCTGCTATATCTATTTGCAGCTACCTCTGGGGTGCGATACACCTGCTTTTCAGCAGTTTGCACTTCACTAAATGGCAGTTTGGGGGAAGAAGTGAAGGGTTTTGTTTCCATTGGAAACAAGTCAGTGCACTTATGCTGGGCTAAGGTGGATGGCTTTTTACAATCACTTCCAAGCAATAGCAAAACCCTTTACAATGCCTGTTCTCTCGTGCCTATTTGCAAGCGTTGATAGGGCATTCTAATTTTAATACTCATGTCAAGTAATGCATTGACAACTGAATTGTCAGTCTCACTCCTGAGGATTTGTCTCTCTTGCTCTGTCTCCTTTCTGAAATACAACTTTTAAAATCTGCAAAGACATCCGTCAGTGACTTGAGACGGGCAATTGATCCTTATATCTTGCTTGTTTCTTCCTTTCTAATCAGCCTTTTTTGTGAACTAGAATGGGGAGGAATCATTTGGCAACTCTCCTTGTAATAATTTAGGCGCTAACAAAAAAACCCCCAAACAACTCCAAACAAAATTGCTCAATAAATTAAAGTGAACATTAGCCTTGCTTTAAAATGTCGGGAGAAAATGGCCCTTGTAGTGATTTTTTTTTTTTGTGTGTGTGTTGATTTTATGAGAAATAATTACATATTTTTATTGATGCACATAATAATTACATATTTTTATTGATGCACTTAATTCTTACCTCTCTGTGTAAAAGACAGAAGAGTAATTCAAGAGGCTGCAGGTTTCTGACCACCTCTGTAAGGTTTAAGTGATCATGAATTAGGGAAGGGCAGGACTCTTCATCGTTTTGGCATACGAATCTGTGAGTTCCCTTCTTCCCCAAAGTCTCCCAAGCAGAAATGGATTCCAGATGTCTCTGAATTCTTCTGCTTCATTTTCTATGCATTAAGGACAATAAATAGTCTAAATAATATTGTCCTGAGTGGCTGTTCATGTCTCTGTAGAAATCCATTCTCTCTGTAGTCATTTTTTGGTTTATTGGTTTGTGCATTGTTTTACCCTCAGTCAATAGATTATGATATCTTAGCCATGAATAGATGAATGTACAAATGCTGCATAGGAGCAGTCCCTACTGGCAAGCTTTATGAGATGTGAATTATCAAAAAGTGTTCTTGGTGTTTTGGAAGGGAAGTGAGCGATTAATGTTGTTCAGTATTCCCTGGGACCATCCATCTATTTTTTTTTCTAATTTTTATTTTTTTTATTTTTTTTATTTATTTTTTAAATATGCAAAGCAAAGGTTAAGTTTAGGGTGGACGAACAGACCCAGTTGAAAAGGCTTCATTGAAAGATGTCATTTTATTGTTGAGATAGTAGTATACAAGAGCTGGTTGAAGAGATTTGCAGCACTGTGCGTTGCTAGGCTGGTTTGCATTCTTGACTCTTGTCTCTGTCCTGAAACGGGAAGGAAGCTACAAAGGTAGCAGTGAGTTCCTAGGGAGTGCCTTCCATGTGAAACTTCCTATCTTCTAGGGATATTGAGAAAACAGAGTGGAGTGGTAATGCCTCTATAATTAAAGCAGAATCCAATTTATAGTTAAACAAAGTAATACTTGCATAGGGTGACCATATGTCCCATTTTAGCTGGGACAGTCCATGATTTGAGAGGCTGGTCATGTCCGGCTGTTGGGGAATATAATGGGCATCCCGGAAACGCAAGGGACGTGGGGCGCAGTCTGGCTGGGAGGTGGAGTGGCGTGGAGCACCTTGCATGCAGGTGGGCATGCACTGCTGCCTGTCCGGCACACAGGCCTACCCCAGTGACTTGTGGGAGAAGGGAGGGTCATGATGTCCCGGATTTCCAGGATTTCTATATGGTCAGCTTATGCTTAGAAAGCACATTAAAATCCTTGAATGTGCACACTGTGCACGTACTATTTCTTACTCTCCCAGCTTCTGGACAGTGGGGAAGACTCGGTCTCCCAGGAGTTATTTTCTTGTTGGCTGAGAAATGAGATAACAGGCAAGAACGTAGGATGCAGCGTTCCAGCAGTGAGCTTTTTAGGCCTAAGAAGCTGTGTATATGACTGTATAGGTCCTAGTCTGGTGGGGCCTCATCCTCAGGTGGAAGGAGAGTTGGAGGGAGTCACAAATGTGTGCACACTTGGCAAGGGGTAACAGGTGACAGAAACCAACAGCAGTCGATACCCTACAGTTGTGGCATCCCATTTTCAATACAGAGCATCAGTAAAGAGCCCTGTCAGAATTCAGTATATGACCCCAAGTTTTTAAGTTGCAGTTAGGCTGAGAGCTGCTTCATGCTCATCACTGTAGCATACAAGCATCTTGCAACAGTGTGTTAACTGTATGATGATCAGCTGTTGAACATCTATTATCTCATCCTGCCCGCAGAAGAGAGGAAAAAGTGAAGTATTGTGTTTTTGATTTTTTGTTATAGGGAGTACACTCAGTTTATGACTTGATTTTTAGTGCAATGACCATTGAATGTTGCATCCAGTCAATTAAAAACGTTCCAAGGAACATTTAGTCTTGATGGGAAGAGCCCTATTGATTTGAGTGAAAATTGGAAACTACAAAGGGCATCAGCAGATGGACGTGTGCAGCCCCTGGTATCTGATTAGCAGACCTGCAGTTTCCAGCATCCCGGTAATTGTTGGGAGATCCAAAGATTGTGCGTGATTAACACGCCCCTCCACAGGACCTTGTCATCTAGACTTTGTGGATCCTCCCAGTGCAGTTAAAAATGTCAGTGTATCTTCCAGACAAAAAATCGAAATAGGCACAATGGACGGAAGGAAAGGAACTGCACAAGAAAGGGAGCAACGGGGCAGAATTAGAGGCACAAGTCTTCTTTATATTGGGGAGACTGGGGCACCATGTCATACAGGAAAGAGGGGAAGAAGGGTGGGTGCACAGAGCCCTCAGGGGGAAGGAGGAAATAGGGAAGAGACGCATGGCATGAAGAGAGATGGAGGGGTGGCACATGGGAGTTTTTGAGGGGTATGGAAGGTGCCAAGGAGTCTCAGCAGGGGTAGCAGAAGGCTGTTTCACTGCCTGCCTTCCTCTTGGGAAATCTCTCTTGGCTTGGGATGGATATGGGGATATATGGGTGTCTCAAAGGCCAGATCCAACCTCATCAGTGGGAATTACCAAAACCTCATTGGCTACTTGCTTTTATCTCTGAGATTTTGTTTCAGCCTGGTGATGAGTGGGGAAGTAACTGGAATGGAGCTGGCCTTGAGACTTGTTATCTGCTCCCCTTTATAATAAGCAGCAAGCTATATCAGTAAGTGACACCCTAGCTGGGAAGTAGCCTGGAAGCACCATTATATGACTTGGCTTTCTAAGCCTCTGCAAAAGAGGTCCATCAAGGGCACAACTTGTTTGTTTTAATTTGAATGTGTCTATTTTACAAAACTAACTTCCACGGACATTTTAGGCTCCAAAAGATATTTTCTCTTCCCTTAAAGAAAAAAAAGCTTCCTCTATCCATATTGCTTTGGACTGGTATTTTGAAACGATGCACTGGAGATGAAGACTGCCGAGTGGAGCACATCACTCGCAATGCATTGCTCCCTGTCCACATAATTCCTCCATTTTATGATCAAAATAAAACACTTGAAATATGTTTGACTTTGCTGGGTGGGGAGAGGGAACAAAATGCTGGAGGGGAACCTTCCAGGAGGATCTCCCTGGACTTATTTATAAGATTGCATTATTTTCCCCCACCCCTTCTTCCTGGCTTTCCTACCCCCTTTCCTTCAAATATTCTGACTGATGCTGACAGAAATCATTATGGCTTGTGAGTGATAATATAATTCAGTTCCCCTCAAGGAGAGATGCTATCGGCGAGGCTTTTTTTTTTTTTTTTCTTTAAAAAGAAAAAACTGGTTGAAAAGAGCCATCTTTCTTCCTAGAAGAACAGTTATTAATCTCTTACTAGTACATTTTCATATCGTTTTGGACATTTATTTCCATGCTGTGATATTATAAAACCAGGCATTTATGTCAGTTTTGATGCAGTGCAACATGCCAGAACATGAAAAGGCGTAATTACCACTGTGGTCATTTGAATTGCTAACCAGAACCTGACATTTTCAAAGCGGACCAATTTCTTAGTGATCCAGAAGTGAGCCTGGGTGCTATATGAGCTGCATTTAAATTAGGCAGCTCAACATTTAAAAAGGAAATGAAGAGCATTCGCATCCCTGCAGCACTGCTAAAGTAAAATGAAAATGCACTTTGCTGGCTTTTGGTTGCTAGCTGTGGATTTGGATGGGGGTTTGTTTTTTTTTTTTTAAAGCATCCCAGTTAAAGAAAATTGGGATGCATTTTAAATCCTTTTCAGGGTTTTAATTCAGCTGATCTGCCTTCAAAGTGCCATGCTGTATATATGCAGTGCATTGTCCTAGCACTCCTGAGGTTACACATGAATGAAGCCGCTCGCTATCATTTGGGTTGGCTGAGGTGGACGGCTGAGAACATCTGCTCCCAAGAAAGCTGGAAAGAGCCTTTCTACTACTTAGCCAATGGGCACAAGCTCTTCACATACTTTATGTACTATACTCATCAGCTTTGTCTAGCGGGTTGCCTAAATTGTCTGGAGCTCTGCTAGTAGGGAGGGGGAAGAATGAATTGGAAGAGCTCCAAAGAAAAAGATCTTTTGATAATTTGCAGTTCTTAAAAGAAAAATAAAGGTTTGCACAGTTGCACTAAAACTTTTATGTGTACAAGAATAATTTAGAAACTCTCAGCATCTTCAAGTCTGAGTCATACACTTAAAGCAAACCGACCCCCAAACCCAGCACTATGTAAGTTTAGCTTATAGACCTAAGCAATGTAACATTAATAGGTAATGACATCTCTGAGGCTTGGGGCTGGAGGAGACTGCACAAGAATCATACTATCAGCATGAGGAAAGAAAGAAAAAGGAGGGAGCATTTCCTTTTCATGTGCAGGAGAAGAAAGAGGTTGCAGCTGTAAAGATAACTTTCCCTTTGGCTCATTAATTGTGGGGAAAATGGCACCACAACTAGGAATGCAAAGGGAAGGACAAAGGGCAGGAAAGTGTGGAGACATGCAAAATGATCTTGCCACCTTCCTCATGAGAAATTAGCAGGTTGCTGGGTTGGATATGATTTTGTAGTGAGCAAATAACATAAAAATATTAGTGGTTTGTACCAAAGCAAAAAAAGCCGGTCCTCAGTGTGTGTTTGTGCATTACTAATGACAGTGGGACTATTTAGTTTGGAGAAGAGTAGACTCGGGGAGGGGCGGGGGTGGATTTAATAATAGTCTTCAATCAAAAAGGTGGTTATAAAGAGGATGGTGGATAGACTATTCTTTATTGCCACAGGGGACAGGATAAGGAGGAGTGATCTTAAATGGCACCAAGGGAAATTTAGGTTGGAGATTAGGAAGAATTTTCTCACTGTGAGGGTGGGTAAGCATTGAAAAAGACTACTACTGGAGGTTGCCGAAGCTCCATGCTTGGAAGTTTTTAAGAGCAGGTTAGACGAGCACTTACCTGGAATGGTTTAGCCAGGAATGGTTCTGCCTTGAGCAGGGGTTGGACTAGGGATGACCTCAGGTGGCCCTTCCAGCTCTTCTTTTCTACAGTGATGTTTGTATAACACCACAAGGGTAGCAAGTCTTAGATTCAGGTGGCCTTACCCTTGCCGTTTTAAACAATTCTTTTTTTTTTTTTTGAAAGGTGCAAAGGCTTTTTTGAGAAAAGAGAGGTAAACTGGTTGAATGATCCAGTTTCTGGGACTGGTGCTCCTCTTCCTACTACCAATCAAACCCTAACTTCTATAGCTATGGGTCAGCTGATTGAATCAAGGAGAGAAAGAAAGATGACAGAAACCAGCTTCAGGCTCCTTTTAAAGATCACACTTCAACCTTTCAGATATAGGCATTTCACCTTTCCTGCCTGAAAATATCAGATTTGCATATCTGTCATAATGTTTTTGTGTATCGGGTCATAAAAGCCTACTCTTTAGACAAATGAAGCTGCCTTCTAAAGTCTGCGATTCAAATGAAGATACTTTCATATTTGTTCATTTATTTAATCTTAAAGCACCTGTCCCAATGGCTCTTGGCTTTTCCAGCAGTATTTTAAACTATACAAATAATTTCCTCGAGAACAAAATAAACAGCCACGGCTATGAAACCTCTCAGATGCCAAGATTATATTTATTATTTTTGTCTGTCCTAACTGCTCCTGGGTGCTTAATTCCTTTCTTGATCAAATCCGTAACAGAAAATGTGAGTTCTGCAGAACACACTAAAGGTCTGATGACAGATCAAAATCCAAACATCAGATAGGAGGCAAACACTGTGACC
>NW_017729013.1:4286580-4289602 GCF_001723915.1 Gavialis gangeticus | reverse complement strand
CAAGAAATGTAAAGTGCTCCACCTGGGGATGAACAATCTACAGGCTTACCTGGTTCCTACAGGCTTGGCAACACCAACCTGACCAGCACCATGAACGAAAGGGACCTGGGGGTAATAACAGATCACAGTATGAACATGAGCCAGCAGTGCAACTCTGTAGCCAGCAGGGCTAACAATACCTTGGGATGCATCCATCGATGCATCTCCAGCAAAACCAAAGAAGTGATTCTCCTACTCTACTCGGCACTGGTGAGACCGCAGGTGGAGTACTGTGTCCAGTTCTGGGTGCTGTGCTTTAGCAAGGTTGTGGTAAAGCTTGAGAGAGTCTGGAGAAGGGTCACCCATATGGTCAGAGACTTTCAAGGCAAGACGTACGAGGAAAGGCTGAGGGACCTGGGACTCTTCAGCCTGAAAAAGAGAAGGTTCAGAGGGGACTTGATAGCACCTTACTGCTACATCAGGGGCGTACATCAAGGGCTCGGTGAACAGCCGTTCACTAGGGCACCCTTGGAGAAAACTGAGCAATGGCCACAAAATCCTGGAAGACCGTTTCAGGCTCAACATTAGGAAAAACTACTTCACAACTAGAGTGTCCAGACCATGGAATAAGCTCCCTCCAGAGGTGGTGCAATCGCCGACCCTGGAAATCTTCAAGAGGAGACTGGGCGGTCACCTTGCTGGGGTCACTTGACCCCCATTGTCTTTACTGCTTTGCGCAGGCGGCTGGACCCAATGATCTTCCCAGGTCCCTTCCAACCTTGCGATCTATGAATCTATGAAAATAAATATATATGTACACAATATTATAAAAGATGTATGTATATTATACAGTACTTACAATTAGGGGTATGCAAAACGGGCCATATTTGATTTGGATTTGGGTTCGGCCCAATTCAGGGGACAGTAATTCAATTCGTTGATTCAGATCACCGTCCCGATCCGATTCAGCTGAATTGAAAACTGAAGAATTTGATGCTGATTTGGAGAATCAGTGATTCGGCCATAGACGCAGCTTTAAATGCTTTTTCTACATACCTTGAGGTACCAGCGTGGCTCATGACTGCTGCAATGGTGGGGTGGATGGAGCATCTCACAGAAGCTCAGGGGGGCCCCCCAGTCTGCTTGGCTGCAGACCCCTTCCATGTCCCCCAGTTCAGTGATTGGCTGCGGGGGGAACCTCAGGTGCCCCCGCAAACCCAGGAGGCACCAGTTGCCAAGCCAGGGAAGGGTCCCCCACGTGCTCTGTGGTGGACCTGGGATTGGATTGGAAGTGCGTCTGGTCCACTTCCAGGTCCACCACCAAGTGTGCTGGCGACCCCACCCCACACTCCAGTGGGATGCTCCATCCACCCCAGCATCACAGCATTCACAAGCTGCCTGGTACCTTGAGGTATGTAGAAAAAACATATAAAGCTGTGTCTATGTCCAAATCATCGCATCTCTCTGAATCGACTCAGAGGGTTCTGATTCGATTCAGAGAGATTTAGGGTTTCCTGATTCGATTCAGATTTGGAGATTCGGCCGCCAAATCTCTGCTGAATCAAATCAGCGACCGTAGCTTCGCACAGCCCTACTTACAATCTACCATGCTCTAGAAATTGTCCAAATGATACAGCCAACCATTTTGACTGTGGCAACTGTGAGTACAGGAGCTCTCCAGACACTGAACTAATGAACTAGTTTGCTCCATTGTTCAGACATATGTTTTGTGCTGCAGTGATGCTTAGATGGCTTAGCAGACTCTGCTGTCCTAAGTGCTACACATGCATGCCACAAGTTGCTCCCTGTCCCCCGAAATTTCAAGATTATTGCAAATTCACATTTTCTTAGTTGCTTTTTGCCATGTCCAGCTTTGCTCCTCTGATGCTTCTCCAGCTAGAATCAGTCTCTCCCTCTTCCTTGGGTCAATAGGCAGAGCCACTTAAAAAAAACGTAGCTCAGTAATTGGTCAGTTCTTGCCCATATGTTTCATATGTTCAGCACAGCAGCATCACCAGCAAATATGTAGTGATGGGCAGACTAGATTTATTTTGGTGGGTAGAATAGGGGACAAAGACTTGAGAGATGTGGGTTTCATCCTTGTCTCTGCCACGGTTCTGCTGGCAAGTCACTTCACCTCTCTGTGCCTCAGCATCCCCAGCTGTAAAATGGGAATAAGGATAGCTTCCTTTTTAGTGAAACACTATGATCTGTGGATGTGGAATCACTATATAAGACATAGGTACTGTTGCTCTTATTAAGATACGAGATAAGAAACTTGGCGGATGAAGCACTGAATGTTGCAATAGCCAGTTTTGCTGCTGTTCACCATGATTTACGCCATCGCATTTGCCATTTTATCTTAACTAAGGCAGGATCTTATCATGCAAATTGTTAAATGCATGGACTATGCACATATAGATTCCTTCTTGGAATCAGCCCCTCCCCCCAAAATACAAAGAACGCATTTCCCTGAGCACGTCTGCAGTCAGCTTTCTGACTGCTACACAGTACGTGTGTGTATGTGTTTGTACAGTGTGTGTATATACAATGTGTGTATATCATATAAATAGTAACTTCCCATCTCAGTGGTTTTTTTCGAAATACGTTTAAAAATATGACAGTGGATTTGTATTTGCTGTCAGGCACAGGAGGAAGTCACTGCATTGTGACCCAGACTGGAGACAAGGCTTGAGGACAAAGCATTGGTCACTAACATCCATCACTTTTTCCTTCCCCTATCTGACAGAGGACAAGGTGAAACTCTTCTGGTCCCTTGTGGCAGCTCTCTGGCCCCATGTCATCCCTCCGTCAAGAAGCGATGTCACCTCCAGTGACAGCAGTGACATGAGTAAGTGGCTTGCAGGGACAGAAGAAAGCATTGCAGTGAACAAAACTTGTCAGCTTTAATTAGCAGTGTTGAATGATGCCTTGAAAGCCTGTAGGTATAAACAGACAAATAAGCTGGCAGAATTAAAAACAGATGTTAGATTTTAACTCCTTTAATAACAACATCCCTCGCTCCCTCCCTCCTCCCCCTTCC
>NW_017729013.1:4270432-4286262 GCF_001723915.1 Gavialis gangeticus | reverse complement strand
TCCCCCCCCCCCCAAAAAAAACTGTTTAATGTCAGTTAATGCCCAATTCTATTTATACATTTCTCATTTACATGCAGATTTAGCATAATGTATTCAGGAAGAGAGTAAGACAACCTGCTTTTTATCTGAACAGAGATGGCTGTTTTGCAATTAATCAGACATTTCTACTCTTCTATTCGCTTCCCAATCATACACTCAGACAAGGGGGAATTTTGGTTAAAAGTAACTGAACAGTAACTCCATAAAGTTGTCAAATTCCAACTTCCCCAGGTGGAGCACTTTACATTTCTTGATGTTGAACGTCATCTGGTTACGGTCCGCCCAACTTGCCAGCCTGTCTAGGTCTGCCTACATCTGCAGCCAATCTTCAAGCACGATCACGCGTCCCCATAACTTGGTGTTGGCCGCAAACTTGGCCAGTGAGCTCTTCACCCCCACATCCAAATCATTGATGAAGATGTTGAAAAGCACTGGACCAAGCACAGACCTCTGCGGGACACCACCGGCCACTTCCCACCACAATGAGACAGATCCGTTCATTACAACTCTCTGGGTCCTACCCACCTCAGTGTTGAAGCAGATGTTAAATACCAATTACAGTAAAGTCCTAAAAAATTACCATGACTATATACATCAACCAGTCTAACAGAAGAGTTTGCTAAGCTGCAGTACTGGACTGCTTTGGTGGTTTAATAAAAAGCCCTTTATGATCATAAACCAAGGAATAATTATGCTGCTTCCATGATTTATTTGTCATTTCGAAGTAATATACTTAACCTAACCAATGTCTTCAGAAAACTTTTAATCGCTGAATACTTTCAGTCTATATAATTCCCAAGGTCACAGTGTTTGCCTCCTATCTGATGTTTGGATTTTGATCTGTCATCAGATCGTTGACTCTGGGGCATGCACGTCTCCGAAGTTTTGTGTCCTGCAGCTCTCAGTCATGTCAAAGTTTTGTTTTGTGGCTGGAAGTGTTAGGATGTTGGGCTATCCCATGTACAGAGGAGAAAATTATTTTCATTGGCATAGATAACAAAGTATTACTGCAGCCAACAGAAAATGTCATGTTTCTCTTGGTAACATATTTGTGGTTAAACTTTTCCATGCGCCTTAGCTAACATCTGAGTACCAACCGTTAAGTACAGTCATACTTCATGATGATTAATTGGAATGTACTATTGCAACTCTTACTCATTGTTTTTGCTGCAGGCTAGGCCTGTACTTATGATATGAGCCACAAGTGCTCCAGTAATTACAAATAGGAGCTTTAATGTTTAAATTCATGTGTTTGGAGAGGAGGGAAGCCTCTGGGAAATCTTGTGCAATTGTTTGCTCCAGTGCTAAATGCAATACATGTGAGATGAACAATTATAGGACTGACGTTGATTTCGGGACTACTTCTTTCATTTTATATGACAATCTTCGTGATATAAAATGTATTTTGAAGAACTGCGGAGAACCATAATGAGACCTTACATTGTTAAAACCGAATTGCTTTTCCGAAGTATGCTAGTGAGCTCTGTGCACTAAGAAGCAGAAATAAACTGCACATTAAATAAATTCACAAAATATATGACTTGATAACCTTGCCTCATTTTTCTTTATTTTTAACTTGCTTGTCAATACACACAATTCAATAACTTGTGACTGGTCTCCAGATCATTATCATGATTGTGATATAAAACAGCACTGTTGGCTTCCTTCATTTTTCACGGCTATGCCAATGCTGAATATAGAACAGTGAGAAGATATAAACGAAAGCAAGGACTACTGATTATAGGGTATTCTTTTTGCTTTATACTATTAAGATGGTGTTGAATAAAGTTAATAGGAGCGACACGGATTTCTTCGTACTCTGAAAAATAGTGCTAGCTTGTAGACATATTTAAGATAATGACACTTTTGCAAAGTTTCTGCTGGTGCCATTTCTCTAGAATTCATATGTAGAAAAGAAGCTGCATAATGTAGAAAAAGTGAATGTATTAAAACGTACGTGGGAGCTCCTCGGGGAACAGAGAGAGGAGGTGAATAAAGATACCATATTGCCTAGGCTCCAATGTTCTCTTGGGGCACTTGAAACGGGAATAAGAGTAACAACAGTGCAATTACTTCTCTGCAGATTGTTCCGTTCTTCTCCCATGGGTATTTCCTTTTGAACTGAACTTGTGATGTTTGATTATTATGTTTTTTGAAGGGACCTGTAACCACTGAAGCCTTTGCATTAGGGGGATACATGCCACTAGTTACCACAGGCATAGAGCACTTGTTCCTGGTGTAAAAATGCATTTGCTTGTTAAGTCCTCTTACTATTGCAGTCATGGGCGGGGGTTGGTTGTTTAATGACTGCAAACTGACACTGCACAGATTCAGGCTAGAAATTAGCAGCGGGATTTTAATAGCATAGATAGTTAACCAGTGGAGCAACTTGCTTTTTTTTTGTTGGTACGATTTTAGTCAAAATTGGATATTATTTTTAAAGGTATGCTCTAGTTCAACCCAAATGTATTGATTAGATGCATGAAATACTAGAAAGAATCCTATGGCCTGTGTTAAACAATAAGGAAGACCAGATGTTCATTACAATCCCATCTGTCCTTAAATGCTATGAATTCATATTACTTAGATCATTTCACTTTTATTAATGCCAGCAAGAGATTCTGAAAGTTGGGGTCTGAAGATGAACATCCTTTCCTTTCCCCTCTTGAAAGGTGCCAGTCAGCAGGCCCTCTTTGGTTGAAAGAATGCCACTGCTAAACCTCAGCTTTCCTTTCATTGTCTGATTTGATAGTGAGCAGTACACCAGCCAGTGACGTCACCAAGTCCATTTGTCTTCAGGCACTAGCTGTGGGTAGGAAATGGTTTTTCTGTCCCATGAAAATGTTCATGATTTTGAAAAAGGTTACTTCTCTGGGACAAAAAGATCAATTTTTATTTTATTGTTTAAAATCAGTGAAAGGATTATAAGTAGCCAGCGATACGGCAGAGGTAAATGTATCAGATGCAGTGTTTCCAGTGTCTTCCTGTTTGCAATGGCTTGTGGTTTGTCATGCCAAAGAATAGGTATGACTGACTGCACACGTAGCCTCTAAGGACACAAATGTTGATTGAAAGTGGAGTCCAGCATTCTTCTAATATATTAGAGCTACAGCATTTGGAAACATGTCCTGGCTGCAAGCATTTGGGGGAGCCACTGTCCTGGTTGGGAAATGACCTTTCTAAATTATAAGACCTCATCCTGGCTTCCAGGGCTCTCAAGGTTTGGGCATTTCAACGAATCCAAACTCTTGGTGAATAGCTTGGGTTTTTTGCAGGAGGGTACAGAGCCCTTTTAGTTTTGTTATGAAAATGAAAGGACCTTGGGGTTCACTTGACCTGCTGGGTCTTGGACCGTAGGGATGCTTGGTGTTTGAGTGCTGAAAGCAGGTGTAATGCTGGTGCTTGGAACTGTTTTCTATGCATGTTATATAGAGCCAGGTTGTATGCTGCCTTCAGGTGTTAGTTACCATATTTATTCAAATATAAGAAGAGGTTTTTTCCCCCCAGTCAGCATGATCAGTGGGTATGATCAGCATAGCTCTGCCCTCCATGAGGTGGAGCCAGACCAGGATGCCCTGCACCTCATATTAATTTTTGAAGCTGGGGGGAGCAGGAGGAGGGCGGTCAGGCAGGGGTGCCATGTGCATGTGTGCACATACACATGCATATGGCCACCAGGCAGACTGGAGAGCAGCTCCCTGCAGGTAAGGTGGCGGGGGGGAGGGCTGAGGGGAGCTTGAGGCCACCATAGTGAGGGAGGGAGGGAGATGGGTAGGCCTGGGGCTGAGGTTGCTGTCCAGCTGGGGTGGTGCTTGGGACCCAGGACCAGTATGCTTGGCTGCAGGGAGTGGGCTGGAGCTGTGGGCAGCTTAACCAGGGGACAGTGGGGGACCTGACTCCTTGCCACTGTGTGCACTTCTGGGGATGGAATGGGGGCCATGTGCCCCCCCCCAGATTTGTGCACAGGTTTGGGGCATGCTTTCTGCTGTGGGCTCAGCCTCCCTGCCCTGCTGCCCTCCTCCTGGGGTCTCTGTGGCCTGGAAGGTGGGACCTGGTGCAGCAGGGTGGAGTGGGGCAGGAAAGCTTAGTGCTACTGACACGACTCCTGCGCCACCATGGTGAGGCACCCCCTGCCCACCTGGCAGCAGCAGAGGAGGTGGCATGGGGTTGTGCCCCTCACTGCTGCCGGGTGGGCAGGGGGTTCTTCACCAGGGCAGAATAGGGCTCATGTCAGTTACACTGAGCTTTCCTGCCCTGTTCTGCCCTGCCACACCAGGTCTCACCCTCTGGGCTGCAGAGATCCTGGGAGGAGCAACAGGGTGTGGAGCCCAAGCCCACAGCAGCCAACCCTTATTTCCCACCCCCCCAAGCAGAGCACGGAGCCTGGCTCCCCCTCCCCCCAGTAACAGACTTCACTCTGGCTGTGCTGCCCAAGGGGGAGGGGGAGCCAGGCTCCGTGCTCTGCTCTGCTGCTGTAGCCACCACCTCCCATGGGTGACAGCTGGGGCTCAGACCTTGCTGGGGGGGCAGGGGGCTGTAGATCTGGGTCCCTGGTCCCATAGCTTTGGGAGCTGGGGGTCCCCTCCAGCAGGGCTGGGGGTGGTGAGGGGCTGTGGGTGGGGAGCGAGAGGCACCAGCACGGCTGGGGGTGTGGGTCTGGAGTGAGGGCCAAGGCTTGGGTAGGGCACTGGCATATCAGGGCAGCTCAGCACCATGAAGCACTGTGAGGGAGTGTGATAGGATAGCTGCAGCCAGATCTGTGTCCTGCTGAGTGAAGGGGGCAAGGGAAGCTCTGATTTCCCATGATAAACCCAAAATCAAAAGCCAAAATGTATAGGTATTTAGAACTTATTTTATTATAGTGATTGAGGCATTCGTAGGCTTCCAAACCTGTTTATAATTGTAAATATATCAATAAAACTGTTTGTCCAACTGATTGATATATATAGTGGTATTTCATTTTAATCATGCAAAAACATGGATTTTAGGGGGGTTTTATCAGAGGATTTGCAATTTTTATCAGAGAATTTGCAGATTTTAAACAGAGAAAACCAGGATCCCTGATGATAGATCATGAGCCTTTTGGCTTTGGAATAATATCATGCGTAGTGGGTGCGTCTACATGAGTTGTTTATTGCAGAGCTGACTAATTAGCTGCACAGTAAAGTATCACCATCTACACGTCCAGTGCCATTACACCACAGTAGCTAATTAATAGGGCTGTGCCATGCTTCGGTCCCTGATTAGATTTGGCGAAGGTTTGGCCTGATTTGGTGGCCAAATCTCTGAGTCAAATCAAAGGACGCTTTGATCTCCCCGAATTGATTTGGAGAGAGTCAGACAGATTCAGTGCTTTGGATGTAGACACAGCTTTAAATGTTTTTTCTACATACCTGTAGGTAGTAGGGGCTTTGAACGCTGCAGTGCTGGGGCAGATGCAGCGTCCCACAGAAGCACAGGGGGTGCTCCCCAGTGTGCTCAGCAGCAGACCTGGAAGTGGACCAGAAGGACTTCTGGTCCACTTCCTGGTGGAAGACCAGTCCATGCCCTCCCGGCTTGGTGACTGGTGCCTCCTGGATCTGGGAGGGGGCACCTGGGGTCCTCCTGTGGCCGATTGCCAAGCCGGTCCACTTCCGGGTTTGCTGTCAAGCATACTGGAGAGCCCTTTGCGCTGCTGCGGGACGTTCCATGCTCCCCGGCATTGTATTGATTACAAGCTGCGCTGCTACCTGAAGGTACGTAGAGAAAAACTTTTAAAGCTGTGCCTGTGTCCGAATCACTGATTCTCCAAATCAGCATTGAATCTTCAGATTCGGATGAATCAAATCAGGGACAGTGATCCGAATCAACGGATTGAATCACTGTTCCTGATTCGGGCCGAATCCGAATCGAATAGGGACCATTTTGCACAGCTCTACTAATTAACTCTGCTGTAGGAGAGTACTGCCCAACACAAGTACTATCCTATGGCAGAGTAGTTACATGAGGCAAAATGTATATGTAGACAGTGATGGGGGCTGGCTGGGACAAGAGGGTGCTTCAGTGCAGGGTCTGCCTACCTCATGCCCCAGCCAGCCCCTCTGCAGCACATTGAGCTAGGTAAGAGCAGTCCTGGGCTTGTAGGCTGACCTCTGGGGCCCCCTGCTAGCCACAGCTGTTCCACCTCGGTTCAGCGTGCTAAGCTCGCAGGTGCATGTATAAATGCTGAGCCCAGGAGCAGTGAACATGGGGTGCAAACTGCATCAGAGTTTATTGCTTTGCATTAATAGCATGTGTAGATGCACCCAATTTGTACTATACGTAAGTAGGTGTTAAAGTACTACTTAAAAGTATGTTTATGAAGCAGCTGGGCTAAAACTTGCAGCAGTTTAAAATGCAGATAAAATGTATCAATTCTGGATGACCAAAGTCTATGGGTACCTGTATCAATTTGCATATAGGCAAATTACTACAGGTATGTTTATTTCAAAGTCAGTGTTTTCAAATTTGTCCCTCACTTCCATGTGCTCAAGGAGACCTGGGTCTAACAGTAAGGAGAGGGGCAGGGGAAGGGGCAGCAGGAGGAAGAAGTTGCGGGGGATTGAGGGCAAGGGGTCTACTTGACCCCCTGGATTTATTTTCCCTGCTGTAGCAGTAGGAGGGAGACAAATTCAAGGCAAACCTCCAATAATTAGATTGTATACCTGGAAAAATTTATAAATTTTTCCATATATAGACTCTAATTATTGGGTGAGGGGTGTCATCTTATGTTCACTGCCATCTTATATTTGAGTAAATATAGTAGTTTAACATGCTGTCACCAAGTTATGATTGCTTACCTATGCTTCAGATAAACTGGCTTCTGTGCTCACTGATCTGTTCCCTAATAAAACCAGATTTGTGTTTTAAGAAATGTATGCTCCTTTAAAAAGGTCTGAAGAATGTCACAGAGTGACAAAGAAATAGTTCCCACAAAGCCAGGTTTTTTGTGCTGGTGCCCTCTTCACCCAAGACTTTTCTTTCCATGTTGGTACAAAATGATATTCAGTCTTATGAATTGTAAAGCACTAGAAATAATCCTTATTGGATTATTCTTGGCTGGTGATGTTGAAAGCTTTTTGTAGTTTTGTAGTTCACCATTGTGGCAGGTTCAAGCCACAGGGGTGGCCGTGATGCCCCCTCGTGGCTGTGTGGTCCCTGCCTGGCTCTGTATTTAATGTTGCACTCCCTTAATTGCTTGCCCCCATGCCTTAATGTTATTGAAGATAAGTAAGGGAGGCTGCCCACAGGCCTAAGAGTGAGCCTGAGCCCAATCAACTCCTCAGCAGGTCCCTCCTAGACCCTACTAGTCTCAGTTCAGCCCTTACCCTAAATAGGCTCTCTCAGCCTGGCTGTGCCCCTACAGCCTTAAGGTCAAGTTATGTGGCTCCATTCCTTCCATACACAATGCCTTAAGCCTCATGGGTGTTAGCGCTTGGTTTCTCTTAGCCCCTCTCAGGACTATCAGACCCTCTGGGTCTTTCTGCCCTCTGTCAGGGACTGTAACTCTCTAATCCCCTGCTCTGACTCTCCCTGGCTGGTGGGTCCCTGTTTTGTTCCCTGGCTCAGCCCCTCCCGTGGGCTGGGGAACACCCTCTACCCCATTTAGCCTCTTCTCTGGGCTGGGGAATTCTTTGTAGTCCTTGCAGGGCTCAGGGCTTGTACCTCAAACAATAATACCAACATAAAAACAAGGCCTCTAGCCAGCATAAACATTTTCTTCTTTGCCCCGGGTAATAGTCTCTTTGCGTGTTTACATGTGCACTTTAATGTGCATTAGCCTATTTTAATACACATTAAAGCATCACTAAAAAAACTGTGCTATTTAGTTAATGTGCATTAAAACAGGCTAATATGCATTAAATGTCACTTAAAAACCATGCACTTTAGTTAATACACATTAAGACAGGCTAGTAGCTCACAATGGAGGTATTAGATTTAATGTGCATTAACTAAAGCTCATTCATGCACGTGTAGACGTGCCCTCGGGTTCCAAGGCTTGCAGAGTTGCTCTGCTTCCCCTCTGCTTCTTGGGCTCTTTTGGAGCCCCTCTGGCATGCTGCAGAGAACTCCTCTCCCCAGGCTCACAGGGCTAGACCCCCTGACTGGCTCAGGTCCTGGACTTATGTTGCCCCAGCCTGGTCCTGTCCTGGCTAGGTGATCCTCCAAGCAGCCCCCACCACCTGGAAGCTGCTTCTTAGGCAGCTTCTCCCCTTAAAGTGGAAAACTTGCTGTTCAGGTTTGTGTATTTCTTACTCGATGGTGAGCACCTTAGTAATGTGGAATATACAGAATTTAACTTGTGGCTTTAGAGTCAGAAAATAGTGGGGGAGAAAGCACAGTTTTCAAGTGAATTTAAAATACCAACTTCACTTATTTCAGTTTGCTGGGTTCCTTTCTTTGGCTATTTCTTCAACATTACCCTGGGATACCTTGTCTAACTTATTAATAGTAACCGTTTTAGCATGTCATTGAATGAACAAAAAGACTGAGATATGTAGGAATTCATGGGTCTTGTGTCCTTTATTGACAAAGAGGAGTCCACTCTATACCTGCTGGCTTGAAACTTTAGAAGTAAGACCCAGGGTTGGTACTGGGTGCTCGGGGCCCATTGAAATGAAAGGGGACCTCCTCTGAGTTGACTGGCTTTTGCTCCATATTGTTGTCTTTGTCCTGTTCTCTGTAAGCCATATGGTTGACTTCCTTCCTTTATTTTAGAGTTTGGCTAGATCATTGCTTTGCTCTGCTGCTAAATGCAACAGCATTAAAAATCCTTCAGCCCATCTGTGACCGGATGCCCATATTTCTGTTTGCCTCTAACTGTACCTAGATGGAGCTCTCTTCCTTCCAGAGTTGGCTGGAAGGGCTCTACTTTCAATGATGGTAGAAAACATTGATTAGATTGGGAAAACACTTACTTGAGTTCAGTCCTGGATGACTTGGCTTGGCTAAATGCCTTTTAAGACGTGCAACAAATTAAGTGCTGTTAATATAAGAAAATAGGATGCGTTTGAATCTCACTGTCTATTTTGTGGGCAAAGCAATACCCGCAGCCCAATTCATTCAAGTTAGAGAACTTCGGTGGTGAACAGGTGAGTCTTTCATCGGTATCAGGTTTTTCTGGATCATTGCCTTAAGGGCAGAGTTGTGCTGCGAGGTAACCTGCAGTTAACCCACCCAGGACTCTTACAAAATCACTGCTTACACTGAGAATGCCCAAAGAGCTTTTGGCTGCTGTAAGATGATGCAGTATGGGGAGAATAATCGAATTAAAATCATGCCTGATTTGTGCAAAAAATGTTATGTTTGAGTGGCGGACAGCAAGGCGATTAGTTTTCTCTAGGCTGTTGGAGTACACTAACATATGCCATCCTTAAATCCAGCTAGATTGATGAATACCAGATGGAAGTCATGCAGAATGTTTTCTGCAGTACATGTAAGTGTTGCTGGCAGCTTTTCATTTTTTGATATACTCAAAGACCGTTGTACTCACTTCAGCTAGTTGAGATGAAAGCCTGCAGACTCTCAAATGTGTCTAGGAAAAGAACTGTTAACACAGATCCTTTGTCTGTTGCAGAAATACCATGTCCATTGCTATTTCTCAGTACAAGCTCTCAAGGCTGTGAGATCTCTTAATAACCATTACTGCCAGATTAATAGCCCTTTTTGTCCACTTACCTTCAATTCTCAGGCATTTTCATTCAAGTTGCAGGCATTTAAAAAAAAAATGCTTCATATAAACTAGAGGTGTGCTTTGGAGTATTGATTAAAAACTTACTCATGAACATGAGCGGCTTAGTTATTTTCCCCATGCCTGTCGTGTCCAGGTGGGCTTTGAGCTTACAGATGAAGCCCCGTGGACAGACATTTTTCTAGGTCAGGGTCTAAACCAGGCGCTATTGTCCAGTGTTTACGTTCAGTGCATAAAAGCATACTTGCTGACTTGTAGTAGAAAACGTCATGATAACACAGAGAATTTATGCCTGGTTTTGTCAGTGTGTACCGTTTTATCCACTTTGCTACTGTGCTCCCTTGGGAGATCCCAGCGGTGGGTTTCAACTCAAGGGGAAGAGAATAGTCTGTCCCAATGTTCAGCTCACCTGTCTTTCAAAAATGTTTGCAGTTTGGGGCCTGTGATAATTTCTGCCTCCTTAGCTGCATTTGAACTCAAGCAGGTCCCCAGCCTCTGAGAGCAGTGCTGTCCTATTCTCAGATGTGGGTGAGCAGGAAAGAAAGGGAGACTAGAAAGCTGCAGCAACATGTGTTGGCTTTCTAAACAGCGTTGGGAGGAAGGGTGCTTGCCTGGTTCCAAGAGCACGAGGATTTTGATGCTGACATTTTTTGGCTTCCCAGCTCATAACCCAGGAGGTAGCCACTTTTTCAGCTCCATCCCCACTGGCTGAGACACTGCTGTTCATCTTCATAGCAGTTCTCTGAGATGCATCAGGTAGCAAGATGAAGAATGAGGCTGAACTTATGCCCTCAATGAAAATAGTGGTCAAATTGTACTTGATTACAGGTCAAAGCAACCACTAATTTTCTTCTTTGGACAATTTACAGTTGATAAATGTTTGTAATTAAAATAACAGTTTATGTAACGTACTACTATAAGCAGCCAGCAGTCTTCTCTTCTGATGTTGTCTCCCGGGGCTGCAAGACCTTTATCTGATTCTTTGCTGAATTCTGACTCTTCTTCCTTTATATTGATTTTTTTTTTTAACTCTGGGTAAAGGTTTTTCACCAGCCCTTGAAAGTCCATTGCTTTTAAAAAAAAAAAAAAAAATTCCATCCTGTAAGATTCAAATAACTAAGCTGGGCCTGCGACTATGGGGAAATTGGTTGATCCAAATAGCAATGATGAAACAAACAGGCAAACCCCCCCCCCCAAAACAGTGATCAAATAATTTCAACAAAACTACAGGCGTAATTAAAATTAAATTGCCACATTGTTAAAGTAAGGCCACAAAAGTTCCTACTATATAACAATATTGTTTACTCTTAAAATAACCAAGTGGTGCCATTACTGTAAAGACCAGTATGGGCATTTCACCAGATGATGGCACTGTGGTTTTACAGAAATATTTACTGTCACCATAAATATAAATTTTCAAGTGACTATTACTGAACCTTCATTCTAGCTAGATACATCAGCAAATGTTAGCCCTGCAGTGCTGTGTCACTTGGGACTCCTGGCCATGACTTGCAGTGATGTGGAAAGGAAACTGCTTCTTGCTCTACCGAGCGAGACCCACAATGAGGAAAGTCAGGTGTTACCACATCAGCTCTTAGAGTTTTTAGGTGTTTTAACCTTTTGGGTGTGGACATACATAAGGATTAAAATGTCTCAAAGGGCCAGTACTTGTCCTTTGAAACCTTCCAAAAGTGGATGAAATGATCCAAAATAGGACCTCAGTAAAATACAGTTTTGGAGCTTTTCCCTTTTGGTTACATGTGCCCACCTACCTTCACTTAGATCTCCACTGATACTAGAGGTGGGCCCTCCAGCACCAATCCCCTCTATTCCTTCCCTTTGTGAGGGAGAGAAGTTCAGGGGATTTAGGAGCCCCCTCCACCCCTGCTTACCTGTTTGGCTCTCGTTTTCCCCCTCCCATCTACCTCCCATCCCTGTGAGGGAAAGGAGGAGCTGGAAGTGGAGATTCGGGTTACTGTAGCCTCCTATACAACCCTTTGGCTGGTGCTAGGAGGCGCCACCATTTTGAAACATTTCAGCCAGGAATGGCACAGGGGTGTACACGTATCCCCAGGGGGTGCATCTACACTAGCTGCTTTACTGTGCAGTAGATGAATTTGCTGCACCGTACATGTCACCATCTACACATGCAGATGTTTACTACACAGCAATTTGGTCTACTCTGCCATTCATCTGCTACCTGCAAATGAAGGTAGCAAATTAATTACAGAGTAGTTACTGTATAGCAAGGCATGTGTAGATGGCTGACCAGGAGCAAATTTGCTCCTGGTCAGCCAGGCAGCAAGGGGCGGGAGATTGCTCCCTGCCCTGGGAGCTGCTTGCTGCCAGGGTGGGCTCCGATGGTGAAGCCTGGGTTGGGACAATGTCCCCCTGCCCCAGTAGCAGCAAGCTCCCAGCCCTGGCTCCATGATTGTGGGCAGGAGGGTGGAAAGAGCTGTCAGGGGCTCACTGCTAGCTGCCCCACTGGTGGGATACCTCCCCGCTATTTCTGGTTGAGTGGGGAATCCCCACCCAGCTGGGGGCCCACTGCTAGCTGTGCCACTGGTAGATCAGGGCAGAGGGCTAGGACCTGCCCCTCCCCCACAGCTCTTTCCCAGCTCCCTGTCTGCAGTCATGGAGCCAGGAGCTCCCTGCTGCTGGGGCAGGGGGGCATTGCCCCAGCTTGGGCTCTGCCATCAGAGCCCGCCCTGGTGGCAGGCAGCTTCTGGGGGCAGGGAGCAATCTCCCAGCCCCCACCAGGAGACAGCTGTCTCCCAGCCCTGTGCTCACTGCCAGGCCCTGGGCTAGCACCCCAGGGAGCCTGGAGCTCCCCTGGCTCCTTCAGGGGGGCAGAGCAAGGTGGGAGCAAATATACTCCCAAATGTCTGTATTTGTAGGTGCCTGCTCAGTGTGGGCTTACTTGGCAGTAACTTACTGTGGAGTAAACCCATCTAGCAGCATTTGCCCATGTAGATGTGCCCAGGGTGAAACATTTCCAGGTGTGTTATACTTCACAGCCTTTCAATTGATATGCCTGCCTGCACTCTTTGAATACACTTGTCCACCATCAGTTCTGAAATGTAGTTGCCACCTGATTTTGTGTAGAGGAATGTCCCATCAAATGCATCTGAAACTTGAATAAGTTTAACTGGCCATTTTGAAATCCTTTATTTGTTTAAACATTTATTTCAACTTTCATCAGAGGGTCTTCATATGCTTTGCAAGGCTGAATGACTTGTGCCCCTGGCAGCTGGGGGGGGCATGGCGGTGGTGGGAGCGTGGCAAGTGTGGGAGCTCCTGCAGATGTCGCTGGCACTGTCAGCGGTGGGAGTGGGGGGATCGGTGACCACCTGTAGCTGCCATCACCAGCGTTGGCGGTGGCCAGCGGGGATCATGGACTGGCCGCAGACACTGGCAGCGACTGCCCGCAGGTGCTGCCAACAGTGTTGGCAGTGCCTTTTTGTAAGGGGGTGCACCGCCATGCTCAGGGGGTGCATGTGCACCCACTACGTGTCGCCCCTGCTGAATTAACTGAGTTGTACAATAACACCGCCCCCAATTACATGGGTATAAATTAGTCCTGTTTTGTAACAAAGTGATTGAGGCACGCTGGGTGTATCTACATGTGCAATTAGCATGTAGCATTAAACACCAGGGCAGTTCGTGCTGGAGTTTATTACTCCTGGGCACCACATTTACACATGCATCCAGGACCGCAGCACATTGAATCGGGCTGAAGCAGCCACTGCCAGCTGTGGGGTCCACCTGTGAGCCTGGAGCTGCTCAACATTGGCTCAACATGCTGCAGAAGGGCTGACTGGGACAGGAGGGTGCTACATTGTGGGGCTAGCTAGCAGGCAGCTCCTGCACTGAAGCACCCTCATGCTCCAGCCAGCCTCAGCCCCCATCATATGCATTTTGGTGTACTAAATAACTCCACTGTATGATAGTATTTGTCCCAGACAGTACTATCCTACAGCAGAATTAATTAATGTACTGCACCCTAATAGGGGTGCATGTGTAGACAGTGATGCTTTACTGTAGAGCTCATTAGTCAACTCCAGTAAAGCACTCATGTAGATGAATGGAGATGAACATGTGACTTGCCTGAGGTCCTATAAAATATCTGTGGCAGAGTTAGGAACAGAGCCACTGAACCATTTTTTTTAATCATAAAGGACATGCTTCCTCTCTAGGATTACTAGTGGAGGCAGGGGGGAGATTTTCAAAAGCACATCAGGAAATTGTGAACATGATTCGTATCAACTTTCAATGCATCTAGGCTAGGTTTTTCTGAAAATCTCCCACAATATCTTTTATGCAAATTTGCATTGGCTAGTTAATAAGAGGTCTTATATTTGACTCAATTACTGTTACAACTTTGAAACCCAACAAAAGACTGGACAGGTGTTTCTTCTACTTACAGCAGTGTTAATTTGTTTTCTTATGATATGTTGGATGCATGTAATCTTAAATTCAACTTGTAGTACTATCTACATATACTAATTTCTGGCTCTCTGTAAACTGGCAAGCACAACTCCAGTTTTCTATGAATACAAGTATTTTGCATTTAAACTATGTGCAAAACCATTAGAAAATGGATTAATACATTTATATTCTATGGCCTTCCATTACTTCAGCTTGGAACGTGCTTTTGTTTATTTAAAAAAGTTACCTCTTGCTTATGGCTACATACCTAATTCTTTTGAAGCTAAAAATGAATTTAGGGAAAAGTTGAGTGACCCGCCCCAGCCTTATTTTGTTATGCAATTACTAGACAATGTACAATCTGTTGCATATTTATGCAAAGTCTACCACACACTTCTGTAGAGGAGCATCCCCACGTTGGGCTGGAACGTGAAAGGAGTTTAAGGGCACACAGCATCACTGAAAGGCTTAGTGAAGGACATAAATCCGGGGCAGCAAAAGAATAATGAATGCACACCATGCAAATTTTTTTTTTTTGGATTTACATAAAAAAATCTATCTTGTCCTTTAGAGACAATCTATGTTGTCCTTTGGAGTGGGATTTTCAGGCACTCAGGAATGTCTGAACTATATCCACATTAAAATCACTGAAGTTTTACCTCACATTTTTGAAAATCTCATCTTTCACAAACCTGTACCGTAGAATATTGTCTCAGATATGTAACACCTGAGTTCAAATGTCTTTCGGTGGGCACATCTACACAGGATGTTTACTGCAGAGTAGACTAATTAGCTCCACAGCAAATGTCTCGGCATCTGCACTTGCTGGGCTATTAGGCTGGAGTAAGCTAATAAACTCTGCAGCAAGGTAGTACTTGTAAACACAAGTACTACCCTACTGTGGAGGACTTGTAAATACAAGCACTGTCCTGCGGTGGAGTTTTTTACTCCACCGCAGCGCGTGTGTAGACACTGAGCCAGCTGGCTCGGGCATGAGGGCACTTCAGCATGGGGGATGCCTGCTAGCTAGTCCCACACTGAAGCACATTTGTGCTCCAGCCAGCCCCTCAGCAGCACTTTGAGATGGTGACCCCCCCCCCCAGCAGGCCCCATTGAGACAATGACACTGAACCCCCCAGGCCCCATGCCAGCCAGAGCTGCTTGCACTTGGCTCAACATGCTGCGGCCCCAGGTGCACATGTAAATGCAGTGCCTGGGAGCAATAAACTCTGGTGTGATAAACTCCTGTGTTTATTGCATTGCCTTAATATGCACATGCAGACATGCCCAGTATGTGCTATACTTCATCAGTAGCATCTATTCACTGCAGTAGAGCACTGACCCTAAAGAGTTAATATTGAAAACAAATGCCGTGTGTGCTTGTTTCTCTCGTTATGCCCTGAAGTGAAGAATTGCTCGTTTTCTATACATACTAAAAGTAGGCTGCTCAAGTGACAACTGTATCCACTCGCTGATAAAGGTTGCTTTTGTACGATGACAGCAGTACTAGCAGCTATGGTGAGGAATTTGGTGCGACGTTGCATTCCTGTTGTAGTGTACAGCAGAAGACTAGTATTGCTTCAAGTAGTTTGTGAGCTCTCTCACAGCACTCACTAGCTGATTTTTCTTTGTACACAACAAAGCAATGCAAGGA
>NW_017729013.1:4253474-4265432 GCF_001723915.1 Gavialis gangeticus | reverse complement strand
GTGCGATGTTGCATTCCTGTTGTAGTGTACAGCAGAAGACTAGTATTGCTTCAAGTAGTTTGTGAGCTCTCTCACAGCACTCACTAGCTGATTTTTCTTTGTACACAACAAAGCAATGCAAGGAACTCGTAGGGGCATGGTTTGGTCCTGGTTAACTGCATTTACTTAAATATGCACAGGCAGGCAAGGCCCAAATACATGCATACTGCTGCACTTGGTGGTTTTGGGAGCCTTCTAAAATATGGCGTGTGGTGAGTGTCAACTGAGGGCTCCCAGACTATATGGGGGGATACTACCCTCGAAGTCTGCTCTCGCTCTCGCACACTCACCACTGATCCTAAACTCCTCACCCAAGCTGCAAGGTTCCCTGCTGGATGACTGCAGTTCTGTTCCTGGAGGACTCTTAACAAGCACCAAATGCTAGTTTAAAGTGCCTCTGTTAAGCCTCAACTAACAGTGATCGGGGGAAAAAAGAAATTAGTTGTGCCAAGGGTTTCTCTCGAGAAGGTTATAGCTTAACAACTGTGAAGTGGTGTTAGTTTGATTTTGATTTGACAGCGAATATCTTCCAGTGCAATGCTTTTAAATGCTGCAGCAGCCAGTTACAAATCAGCCTTCTCTTGAAATTTCTTGGCCACTTCAGGTTTTCCATACTATTTCTGTACAAATGGAGACAGGACTTTCAAGAAATAGTTTGTGATATTTGGCAACTCAGTGGCTTACTAATCCTAAATATTGTTATGACGTTTGTGGCACATTTTAATGTTATCAGTTAATGGACTGGTCCAAAAACTACCACGTGGCATTTTCTGCTCAGTTATAAGGCAACTTTTGAGGGTGTCGCTGAATTTTTTCATGTCTAAGCACCACAAGGAGTTTTACTTCTCTGCCTTCCTCCTTTGATGTGGTCTCTCAAAACAAAAATGCGTGACTTCCACCATGCTGCATTTGATCAGTCCTGATCAATTTTTTAAATTCCTAAGTGGGCTTCCTTTGAAACAACTGTACTTTCCAATGTCTGTGTAAGTAGTCTGAAAAAATAAATATAATACAGAGAGCAGCCCATAAAGTGCCATTATGTAAAACAAACTTGATTTTAAGGAAACTTAGTATATCTGGAAAAAAGCTAGCTGGGTTATAATAAAAAGAAAAAAAAATCACTGGTACACATAATAGTAATAATTTGATTATTAAAATGATTTATTCAGTTTAGCTTTGTTTATTTCTCATTCCATCCAGCTGTAGAGGTTTTGTTCTCTCATTGGTATACCAAAGTTGTCGGCATTGCTGAACTTGCAACTTAAGGCAATTATCACTGAAATGAAACCTCACCCAATAAGCCCAAAATTCACCTGTCAAGTAAAGAATCTCAGAAGAAGGGATGAAAAAGTCAAAAGCTTCATAAGCCTGCTGGCACTGTTACATAAATGAACCAGAAGCATAATTACAAATGTTGACAACGATCAATAGTTTTGTTGGGAATGAAGTAGGATTACCTTTAAAAGAGTTCATAAGGCAAATAGCAAAATAGCATAATGTTTTGCTATTGATATTTTCTGCGTAGTCCAATATTTTATTGAAATGAGAATAATGTGTTCTGCTGCTCAGGGAAATATGAGAGGAAAATTTGGTTTAATTTGAACCAAAGTATTTTGAAGCAGTTACTAATGCGTGTGGTGGACTTAGTCTGCTAACTCTAACTTAGATATAACTTAGATATAAGAAGCTTGGATGAGCACTTAAGCATCTTTCTCAGATGGATGGTGATGCCACGTCAATGTTCCTTAAATAGTCAAATGACAAACTGAGCGACTAAACGGATGCGATTATTGCATGATGGACTGAAACCCATGATCACGTGAAGTTGTTCTTGCCTGTAGTTTGAAATTGGATTGTGTCACTTACCTTATCAGAAGGAAAAATTGTTCAGAGAACTGTGTCTATTATACTGCACATGAAAATAAAGGAGTTGCTTACATGGCAAGCCTGAAGTCGTCTAATAAAAAACATTTGCCAATGTAATGGCCCTTGGGAATGGATGCATATATGAAGTACATCGTACTAACTAATAGCAGAGGGCTCAATAAATGAGGCCCAAGAAATTCCTGGAACTATCTGTGAATGAATGAAAACATAATAACCAAGAATAACCTATTGATCCCAGTACTGATGGTTTAAATAAAACCATAAGTTTATTGGGTGTACCTATCAAATACTAATGAGCAATAAGCCATTTCAGTATAGTTTTAGGGGAAATGCTGGAAGTGAATTAGCCTTTTTTTAAAAAAAAAAAGAAAAGAAAAGAAAAAAAAGGTTAAAATAACTGGCACTACCAACATGTTTAGTGATGTAGCTTATATATAAATCCTATGTAAAGCCTGGCATAAAAAAATCCACAATTTGCAGATCATGTTTTTTAAGAAGTTTATTAAGGAAACCTTTTATCATTTATAGTATTTATCTGTCATAGGATTTATTTTTTGTCTCTATGGAGTTCTCCAACATTAAATTGGATCTAAGCAGTGAAAATGTATGAACTACTGTGATGAATAGTCCCATTTAATAGCAATGGCAGAACCTCAAAAGGTTTAGTTCAGCTAGGAAAAGCATCCAAAATGCAGATGCTTATTCAGGCTTAAAGTCTTTTAGTCTTTGATGTGGAAATGGAGTTGGAATACTTATAGGGGTTTCCAGTGCTTCCTTGTTGCCATGCTAGAAACAGTAAGGGGACAGTTATTTTTTACTCTTTCCTGCTGTTCTGGTCTTGGACAAAACCAGGGAATGGAAATAAACTGGAAGGAAAAAACAAGCCAGCTAAAATGAGTCAGTCTGCCAAGACGTTCAGGCCAATATTTGGGTTGGTTATGATCTGCACTTATTTAGGCTTTCAGATATTCAAGACTGGTCAGTTAAACTTCCTTCAATGGCAAATGAAATGTAAGACATAGTTTGTGGGAGGGAAAGTCGTTTTATTGTTGGGTTGTTACCAGTGTGAATGGCAATTACTTTCTATCCTTTGAAATGATAAAACAGGCAAAAAAGTAATATTATGTGGAAGCCAGCAGCATGTCTGTCTATTCTGGGGACCCAACTGAGCTGCACTCAGAGCCTCTCTCATGTCAGATCCTTGTAGGATTTGACTGGGATGATAGCAGTGAAACTATATAGAAATAAAATATGGTTCCAAACCCGTTACTTTATAAATTGATACTACTGAATAAAGGACTGTCTGATTTCTGTAATTATTATTTAGTTAGACCTATATAATTTAATGCAGAACTGTTGATGAAATGCATAGAGGTTAAAAAGGATTGGTGGTTAGGGCACTGGGTTGAGGCTTTGTCTTTGCTACCCTTAGTGTGATTGGAGCACATGGGTTTATACCGGAGTACACCCTAATCTGGCTAGTTTAGACACTGAAAGTGTATAGCGGTGGGATTATAGGCTTCAGCACGGGGTACAGAAGCCTATCTGGGACCCAGGGAAGGTACTTGGGTGGCCAGCCCTTGCTGTACTCTGTCCTGTAGTGGCTTTACCGACCCAAGAATCAGAATCCCGTATTGCAGTCTCAGATCTGTCCGTGGTACTACTGTGGACCCTTGGGAAAGTGACTTCATTTCTCTCGAACTCAGATCCCTTATCTGAAAAATGTGGATGATGATACTTCCTTGTCTTAGTAAAGTGCTTTGAGACCTGTAGGTACAGGACACTATGTGAGAGCTAAGAGATTTCTGCAGGTTGGTGTCTATAAAACGGTGGTTATTCTCTCTTTATTTATGGTGTGTGGGGGCTTCTCCCATGAGCTTTGAACAGCAGTAACAAGGGAAGGGGGAGGCCTCGCTCACGGTAACTCGCGACTTGACATAAAACAATTTCTCAGAGCTAATTAAAACTTTGAGAAATCATCAGAACTTAAATGACTCAGTGCTGCGTAACTAACAATTTATGTTAAAAGCTTTGAACAAATATCCACAATGCATCAGTAAACATGCAGATTACTTTTTCATGTAGGGACCTGGTTTACTACAATGCCGTGCATTGATAAAGACTTCTCCGTCTGTAGTTTTTTCCATACTTTTAAGTTTATGGGTTTTCATAACCTCTCTTTCAGGCCTTTTAATATATGGAGAAACACTCTTTAAAATGATTTACTATGTGAACTATATTTTGCTTCAGCAATAACTAGCAGTTAACAAACAGTGCCTAAATTAAGAACTGAAACTAAGCTGGGACCAGTTATTGCTCAAGCATGGCTATTAACTTTGGTAATCTCCTTTAAAGGGGATTATTGCAACTATAAAATATTTTCCCATGGTTATAATGGCAGTTATACGGAAGATTCATGACTAGCAGAACTTCTGTTGGGTGTACTTTGCTCCTGGAAACTGTAATGATTTTCTTTTTTTAAACTGTTACTTTAAAGTAGGTCTCCGTTGTGGAAGGGGGTCCAGAAATAGCGATAATCAACACCACTTGCCACTCTTTTCAGATAGGTTTTTTTTTTCTGAAGGCAGTCCTTGTTGTTTCAAGTGCTTTCACAATGTCAGACTCTTAGTTTACATCATGCCTTCCATATGTGTGTGTAATGCATACTAGCACTGCATGCCTTTTTACCCCATTCTGATGCCAGACTTTTGAGTTGCAAAACTTTGAGTAGCCTATGAACTAAGACTCATTTTTGTCCAAGCAATGAGAGGCCTATGTTTTTCATGAGGTCCCATATTGAGTCTTCATTGACAATGCATTAGGAACATTTTTACCTTTTCCACTGAATCTCATTCAGCTAGATTGTGATACCCTTCTCGTGGTGAAAAAAAATACGCTATTGACTGTGGTGGGATAAGATGTATTCACACAGAGTAAGATGTACAAGCTTGCAATCTGGCCTGCTGGCATTAATGGGAGCTGCACAGAATGACTGGTGTATTTATGTCCCCTATGCTGTGCTGACCAACAACATTTTGCATGGTGAATCACAGGCCTTTCCGTGATAACAGCCTTCTTCACTGAAGTGAGGAAGACACTAAAGCTAGGGACCAATGTTACACACAAACCAGTTTAAGTGATCAGAAACTGGTTTAAACCTGTAACAGAATGAAAGTTCAGTGCTCATAAACCAGTTTCAAAATAAACCTGATTGAGTGTGTAGTCCCAGACTTAATTGATTTGGGTCAAACCAGTTTATGGAACTTCTGTCCCAGACCCCTTCCTGGTTCAAGTTAAACCAGAGTCCCCCAGCATGCTTGCCAGCCCTGGGCTGGGCTGTGCTGTCTGCTCCAGAGAGCAGGGCTGGTCTCACACCTCTACTCCCTAGTTGGAGCACTATCACTGCTCCGGCTGGCTGAGAAGCGGGTGAGGGATTGCAGCCGGGGTCTGCCTGGCAGGGGCACAGCAGCATCTGCCAGGCTTCCCCCTGCCCTATTTCCACCCCCCCTCCAGCTTGCTGCTCAAGCAGGGATTCCCCCCACCCCCTTCTCCCACAGCACGGACCCCCACCGGCATCTGGCCATGCTCCCCCCCATGCTAGCTAATGCCAAGAGGTACAAGTTGCATTGGCTGTTGGGGGTAAACACCTATTTACAACCATAGTTATATGCATAAGGATCCGATGGCAACGTGGTTCCTTTTCTTTGCCTCTTGATTTTTGTTCTTTAAGGTTGCAGTCAAGTCATGTTTCTAAGCTTTTCTCCACAAGCGTGAGGCCTGGAAACCTTTTGAAAAATGAAAGCTGAGATTCATACCTAATCACCTGACACCAGCAGCGGAGTCCTCAAGACTTGCAAATATATCACTAAAGAGGGCAGTTGTCACTTACTTTGATGAACATCTTCATCTGGGTCAGGCTAATGTCAAAATGATTTCTAATTCTGTGATATGGGAAGTTTGAGCTCCATTAGTTAACTCAGCTGCCTGGCTACACGCAGTTCAATCAAATGACTTTTTGTTCTTCCCTACAGAACTTACAGCTCAGGGAACTGGTTGTGGTTACAACCCCAGTCAGGCAATGGAAATGTCTGTTACAACCCCAGTCAGGCAATGGAAATCCCAGGTAAGTGTGTTCTCTTAATTTAATGTAATAGGATACAGTGTCTCTATGGGTTATCCGCTTGCCGCTATATGTGGTTCTCCATTTCACTTCAATATTTTGTCCAGTCAGGCTGCTCTTATCAGGCAGCGTTCACTTAGGCATAATGCTATTTTAATGCATGGAATTTCTCCACTTTATACGTGTAGGATTTTTTCGTATGTGTGTTAGTATTGTCAGGATTGTCAGCTCCCAGCTTCTTTCACTTGCATTACACTGGTGAACTGGAACTCTGATAAAGGAGTTATGTACAGTGATGACAAGAATTGATTTCCAATTTCCTGTAGAATGACTCTATCATTGCTTGTGACTCAGGCAATTTAGCTTATATTACAGTGCTAGCTAGGGGCTATAGATCACCCTGACAGTCGTCTAGTCACAGAGGATGCTGATTTTGACAAGATATTGAAAGAGAGATTTTATGAGAGTTTCCTTTTTGAAATGGCTTAAAGTGGAGTTTTTTGTTGTGGGGATTATATGTAAAGCGGCCTTGTAGGATGCTGAATGAGAGCATTGGACCCTTCAGAGTTCATTTAGATCAGCCTCCCTTGATATCTGCTGATTCACTAACCCATTTCCCTTTCCTTCTTAACAGAGCAATTAGTCAAACAGGTCATAGCTATTGATCTCGGATCATCTCAGTGGAATAACAGCAGGGTGATAATATTGCCTCCCGCTTCTGTTCATATTCAGAATTTGTGTTTTCCTGCTTTTGTATAATGAGTGTAACCATTTACAACCCTTAAAAGCTCCGAGTCAATGACTCTTAAGACATTTTGCTCAAGCCAAAAGCTGGGCAGGGCTTCAGGGGACCTGGCCTCTGTTCCTACCTCTGCCACTGTCCTTCTAGGTCATCTCAGGCAAGTCACTTCACCTGCCTCAGCCTTTGTTTCCCTATCTGTAAAAATGGGGATGAGAACAGAGATAATGGGGTGTTTTGGGGAGTAAAGGAGACCCACAAAGCAATGGTGGGGATGAGGGAAGGAGACTCCTAGAGGGTAACAACTGGAACGGTGGAAGTGGAAGCATGGAGATGAGGAGGGGGCACTGGAGTAGGGTGGGTGTCTGGCATAAAGCCAGAGGGTAAAAGAATGGAGTGCACTTGGAGCCCCCAGTACCAGGGAAAAATAGGACAGTTATATGGGACAAGGATATCATGGTCTGGGTGGGAGAAGTTGTAGAGAAACTCAGAAGTAGAAGCAAATAGGAGAGGGGCGCACAAAGAGCTGGTGGGTGGGAATGAAAGACATAGAGAGCCCCTGCAGGGTGCAGTTGATATAGGGACATTCTGTTATTTCCATTTTAGCAGCAGGAAACTTAGAAATAAAGGGTCAGATATTAAAAGTACAGAAACACCTAACAATGCAGGTTAGGTACCTTGTAGGAGTTTCTAAAAGTGCTTAACTCCCATTCCCAGCTGCGTCTTTAGGCGCTTAAATACCTTGAAAAATCTCTCTCACAGTTTAAGGCTCAAATCTTTAAAGACGTTTGGGTGCATGTGACTTCTGCTCACTTTGGTAGAAGTTAGGTGTCTTCATAGATTTCATAGACATTAGGGATGCAAGGGACCTTGTAAAATCATCGGGTCCAGCCCCCTGCCCAAAGGGTAGGAAGTCAGCTAGAGCCAAAGGATCCCAGCAAGATAAGCATCCAAATGTCTTTGTTTGGAAGGTCTATGCCTTAGATGAAAGGTCAAGGAACTGAACCTGTGTTTTGCAGATGCTTGGCTACTGTCCTGCACACCCCTTCTCTACCTAGTGGAGCCAAATCAGCTTGTGAGTGTGTATGTACATTAGGGGTGTGTGAAGCTGACCCTATTTGAGTTATTCGAATTTGTATTCAGCCCGAATCAGGGACAGTGATTCAATTTGTTTATTTGGATCACTGTCCCTGATTTCGATTTGGCTGAATCTGAATCTGAAGATTCGATTCTGATTGGGAGAATCCTTGATTCAGACGTAGACACAGCTTCAAATGTTTTTTCTAAATAACTCGAGGTACCAGCATGGCTCGTGAACACTGTGATGCTGGGGTGCATGGAGTGTCCCACAGGCGTGTGGGGTGGGCCCTCTATGTGGTTGGCGGTGAACCTGGAAGAGGACTGGATGTACTTCTGATCCAACTTCCAGGTCCACCGCAGAGTGTGTGGGGGGCCCCCCCTCACCCCGCCAGCTTGGCAACTGGCTGCAGAGGGACCCTGGGTGCCTCCCCAGACCCAGGAGGCACCAGTCACTGAACTGGGGGGTATGGGGGGGAGGTCCCAGCATTGCAGCACTCACGAGCCCTTGCTACCTAGAGGTATGTAGAAAAAACATTTAAAGCTGTCTCTATGTCCAAATTGCCGAATCTTTCTGAATTGATTCGGGGGGGGGGGGGTTCTGATTCGATTCGGACAGATTAAAGGGTCCTCTGGTTCGATTTGGATTCAGAGATTTGGCCACTGAATCGGGCCAAATCTCCACCTAGTCAAATCTGGGACCAAAGTTTGCACAGCCCTAATGTACACACATATGCACCTCCAACCCCTTTCCCCAGCTCAGGGTTGGCGATACTTACCTAAAACAGAACATTAAATGCTTATTACTGCAGGTCCTTGAAAAGATAAGTCAGGCAAGATTGTCTTGTCTTCTAGTGACTTCGTTAAATTAAAAGAATAAATTCTTCTCTCGCCCTGTGTTAAAGTGACAGTTTAGGGTCTCAGCTTCTTCAAATTCTCGTATAAGGTTACAAATTAATGAGAACACACTTTAAGTACTGGGTTTTTAATTGGATTTTCAAATTCAGCCCCTGTAGTAAAATGACAGTTGCTGGGGTAAACCACAGCATGGCTTAGGTATGGGAATAAATTGTTTTGAAGGAATATTTTTAAAATGTGAAGCCTTTGATGGTGGGAATAACAAGCATGTCTCTGTCTGTATATATATGGGGTATTTATAAGTACCTATCATGCTAGACTCTAGGCATTGATAATAGCGTGTACATACTTAATAGCGTGCACTTCTATTTCAATACTTCTGTGTTTTTTGTAAAGTCTGCTGCTTATACCTGTGGGTGGAAACTTGACTTTCTATTATAGAGATCTCATTTTAACTCGATTCCTGAAATCTTAGTTGGGGCCTTGTTGCATGGTTATTTTGGGCAGCTCCTGGAGCTCTTAGCATCTGGGCTGCCTGCACATTAACACCTGCAGTGAATTTTAAACACTAGTTAGGTGGCTTAAAGTTAACGTCACTCCAGGACAGGATTATCTCTGATTCATGCTACCCAGTTCCTGTTACACTAAGGTATAGCTACTCTAGGCTACACCTTAATGTAAAAACCCAACCTGCTCATCTCCCTTGATGGCCCACATAAGGCCCACTTCCCCCCTGTCCTCCCCAGATCCCTGCTTACTGCCCCCCTTGCCTCTTTGCTGCTTATTTGTGGCTGCCCGTCCTGGGAACAGGCAGGGAAGGGTTAACATGCCCATCTAGCAGCCACAACCACTGCTGCTGCTCTCTGAGCAGGGCTTAGCTGGGAGAAGAAGGGCAGGGCTGGGTAGGCAAGTTAACCCTTCCCTGCCTGCTCCTGGGACAGACCGCATGGGCAAATACAAGTAAGGCGGGGAGCCCTGGGGACAAGAGTTGGGTGGGTTTCTTACCTTCCAATCCTCTAGGCCCCTGCTGGCCTGAACATGTGACTGTTACAAACTCCAGCTAGCACTAACGCATGAACATTTGTGCGGCTCATAGTGTAACATGTAAAAAGGATCTTAGGCCATGTGTAGATGAAATGAGGGGCATGTGTGCACAGCACTTTCAAGCGGGTTCAGTGCTTTTGTACCGCTTTAATGGTACTGGTGTTTGCACGGGTTGGTAGGGTATTGCATAGTAATTCCAGCCACTGTAGCAAATTAGGCAGTGTAATGCACCTTAAATGACTTGGGACGCAGCAAACTAAAACTCCTCTGAGGAGTTTGTTTGCTGCTCCTACAGCTGCGGAGCGAAGCACTGGGCTCTGTGCAGCTCTGGGGCTCTGCAGGAAGCCTGTGCAGGCAGCCTGGCAGCAGCCCGGGAAGACAGGCTCCACCCAAGAAACAAAAAAAAGGGGTGAGCCTGATCCCCCCGGAGCCTGCCTGTCTGCCTGAGCTGCATGGGGGGGCCAGGGCTTCCCTCCATGGCTGTGGTGCCCCCCTGAGCCAGGTGCCTGCAGGTGGGGCCCCCCTGTGGGGGGGCACCGGTGCCATGGAGGGAAGTACCCAGCCCCCTTCACAGCTCAGGGACCGCTCTGCCCACCAGCAGCTCACCCTCCTCTCCCTGCTGCCAGAGAGGCAGGTAAGCGCACAGGTATGTGCACGACACGGGGACTTACTTGGCCCTAAATTGAAGCGGTGTTTTTAAAACCCCACCACTTCAGTTGAGCACCCCAATTTCATCTACACTCACCCTTAAACTGCTTGAATTATGAAGAAGTGGAAGCTTTCCTAGTGGTCAGAACTATCGCACTCGGGTATCTTCGAAGCCCTAAGGTTCTTCCTCCTGTCCCATTGCTTGCCCCAAGAAACATACCAAGGTTTGCAATGGGATAACCTTAGCTCTACTGCGCTTATATCAGATTTTGCAACTGCAGCAGGGGAATCTTCCTGCCAGCTCCCCCCCGCCCCCAATCTGGCCACAACCTAGGCCCTTTGAGAGGCCCGCTGGGGTTTGAACCTTCCTGCTGACCCGGTCAGCCCTGACTGCTGGGGATCTGGGCTGTCTCCAAACCTGAGATAATCCACAGGCCAGAAGTTCACAGATAGCCCCTAAAATACCTCCAAACCAGCCCCCCCTCCCCCCAAGCATTTACGAGTGTCTCTAGCAATGTCTTTCCTGCTTGGGGGGCAACTGAGATTCCTCTAGCTAATGGCCCATTACTCTGAGATGCCTTTGCTAGTGAGGGATTGAATTTCCAATTACAGGCAGATAAAACCTGAGGTCCCCATCCCAACAAGTATCCCTACTACCTGTGCTTGGGAGTGGTAATTGTTTTTGCCTTAGTAACAAAACGGCAAGACACATTTAGCAGTTTTGCCTACTCCCTTCCCTCAAATTATGCACCCCTCAGTTCCTTGACTAAACCAAGCCCCAAATTGTAAAGATATATATAACATGATCCATACAGAGATAAAAGTGACATAAATGAACAGAGCATAAGATTGGCTTTTCAATGAGACCACACAAACCATATCAGTAAAACAAACATAAGGAAACCTGCATGATGCCCCATAAACACCCCCCAAATCTGATGGAGTTCATGACAGCAACCAACTTTATTTCTCCGTATTTGAATTATATGGCGTGCCAGTGTTATGAAAACACAGGAATTGGTGTACTTTAGTTAGGCTGTTAAACTGACGCAGGTAGTGGCTATCAAAAGATTCAGAGGCAGACACAAGCATCCATCCAGGAGCAAAGTGTAGCATATTCTATGAATAAAACCAATAAAAAACTGAAACGATCTTTGCAGGATATGACCGTCCTGAAAGACATGTGGGCCTTAAATATTAGAAGCCTGTGCAATATTTACAATGAAGGACGAAACTGCCTGATATTAGGCCTGTGTGAAGAGGCTAGTATTTGCTTCGGATTCAGATTTGACCCATTCGGGGAACAGTGATTTGATTTGGTGATTCGAGCCACTGTCCGAATTGATTTGGCCGAATCTGATTTGGAGATTTGGCTGCTGCAGATTCTCTGAATCAGCCCTCCATGCAGTGGGGGGGCAGCAGGGATCACCCTTGCCTGGCAGCACCCGATGAATGGGCCTTTTTTTAAAGGGCTGGGAGCTGGGGTGGTTGGGGCAGCCATGGCAGGGCTGGGGGAGTGGGTAGGGGATGGGACCCCCCCATGGTC
>NW_017729013.1:4240002-4253436 GCF_001723915.1 Gavialis gangeticus | reverse complement strand
CAGCAGAACCCAGTGAGTACGGGCTTTTTTTAAAGCACTGGGAGCTGGGGACAGGCAGGGCAGCCATGGGGGGGGCAGGCTAGGGGACCAAGCGGAGCAGGCAGGGGATGGGGCCTGGCAGGGGTACCCCATGGTCCCCTCTTCCATCTCCCCCGCCCCCTACTTACCAGCTCCAAGTTTGGCTCCAGCTCCCTGCTGCAGCCACTGGGGGTAGCCTGAATCATAAAAGCGCTCTGAATCTTTTCCGAATCGACTTGGACCTTTTTATTGGTGCCCTGATTCAATTCTGATTTGGAGATTTGGCTACCGAATCAGGCCCAATCTCCTCCGAATTGAATCGGCACCCAAAGCTTCGCACAGCCCTACCTAATACTGTTTTTTCCTTTTCCTCCTAAATGTCTTTTTGCTCTTGAAAATGGATCCTTCTTGCTTAAAAAATAAGCCACATTCTCTGATGTTTTCATTTGAAAGAATGTCTTGATTATGAGTGGAAATGGGCCTGCTCCAGGTTTTCATATTTCATTGAACTGGCTACAAAGTCACTTGGAGATGGAAAAACTTCCTGGACTCTTTATTGTTTTAGACAACTTTCCATAGATCTTTGCAGGTCAGTTGTTTTGTGTTGTACTGAAATAAGCTGTATATAGGGACATGTGATTGGGGCTCCTGGGTCACTGAATTTACTTCTCTGCTATTACAGGCAACCACATCATATAATTCTGTTCATAAACTTACCAAACTCGATCTTAAAACTAGGTAGGTTGTTTCCACTATTATGGCTGGTGTACGTTATAGTCACTTTGGTACTAGAGTGGGGACAGAAAATAGTCTCTACCACTCGCAGTTAAGAAGAAGAATCTCAGCCATTAGCAGCCTACACATTATGACACACAAGTGAATAATTCTGATTGTATCCAGAAGACAGTAGTATATATATGCTAAACAGCGCATCACAACACACTTGTTTTTATTACATAATGCAATACATTTGTTTGTATTTTCCTTTCCCTGCTTAGTAATTAATTAGTGTTTGTAAAGCACTTAGGGAATGTTAAGGTCTGTATAAACAATAATTGTTATTAATTGTTATTGTCAGCTAGGTTAATTCTTAGCTTGCACATGGTGTTTATTCAGAGGAATATAAGCTTTAGGGATAATTAAGTAGCCAGTGTGTTCAGAGCAAAAGTAACACTATGATATGCAATGCAGGACACACGTTTATTGGTGGTAGAATAAATTAGTAGAATAACATCAATAACTTTCCAGGGACCTTGCAGTGATTAGAATAGTTTTCATAACACTTTTAGTTAAAAAGGTCAAAACAGCTTACTATAAAATATTACAGGTGTGATGTTGGGTTGTATTAAAAATACTATTCATTTCATGTTATGTACCTGCTATGAAATTGTATATGGTTCCTTTAAAACCAGTGGGACTATTATCACAGTATACTTGAAATTTATGGAAAGTAGTTATCGCATATATGTATGTCATACTATTTAGTATTAAAAATCTTGGCTCTTGTAGTATTTATAGAAATGACAACAGCCTTTCCTAGCATAGACTAACTAGTTCTAACTATTTTACATTCAGCACAGTAATATTTAGGTGTAATAGTCACTTGTAAAACTGGCTAATATACTCTAACCGTACTTCTCTTGAATGCTTAACCTATTTCAGACAAGGTTCTTTGGTGAATCTCATATCTTTTATTAGACCCATTTAATATCAGATTCACCCAAAGAACCTTGTCTGCTTATGTCCTTGGACCAACATGGCTACAACCTACACCCCTTTAAACTATTTCATTCACTTCTATAGAATTTTTAAATTCTTTTTTAAGAGCCTCAAATTCTTATAGAAAACAGGCAAGTATCATTTTAATAGTTTAACAGACCAGGAAACAGAGGTACGGAGGAGTACAATGACTTAACTACACAGTGAGTCAGTAACATAATTCATTCTATAATCCTGGCCCTCTGTTTCTAGTACTAGGGGCTTCCTAGTGGATCAGATGGTACCATCCCTGTCAAATATCTGTTAAAAATTGCTCCTTAGGTGAGAACTCACATTAACAACCTTTGTCATGGATATGGGAAGCAGAGTCTGTAGAGACCAGAAGCAGACAGAAAATCAATTTTGCTGTCCCATGCATAATTTCAAGATTTCCTTTTTTTGATCTTCTGGAATTAGGACAAATGTTGCCAGATTTCAAGTACTGGAACAAAAAAAAGTTAGGCCAGTCAAAATGCTTCATTTAGACTGACCGTTCCCCCCCCTTAATAATAAATATCAAGTAATTTTGAAAGTGAAAAGTCATTGATAGACACAGATTTTCCCATGAAGCAGTCTATGGGGAGAAGGGAGGTAATTATGTAACTTGTACAGTTTGAAGCATGTGATTTTTTTTTTTTTTGAACGTTAATTTTTAAATTCCTTACCATAACCCCTGGGATCCTGTTCCACTTTCCCTATCAGTTGAAATAACTCATGACTCAGTGCCATTTCTCCATCCAGTCTTTTTGTGGCTACTTAGACCATCCTTCACGTCCAAACTCAGCCTTGCATTTTTAGTTCTCTATTCAAAATATACCGTATTTACCCAGTTCCAAGACAAGGTTCCTCCCCCCACGCCCCACTTCAATACAAGGAAAAGGAAGCCTTGTCTTAGAGCCAAGTATCATGTAAAAATGTAGTACCTGCAGTCAGCTCTGGGTCCCGTGCTGCTCCCTGGCTCCATACTGATTGCCTTGCCTCTCTCTGGTTCAGCATGCAGCCAGGGATCACTGCAGGACCCAGTTCAGCTTCCCTTACTGCTCTCCAGCTCTGTGCTGGCTACTGTCCTGCTCCCTAGCTGCATCCTGAGGGAATCGGCATGGAGCCAGGGAACAGCAGGACTCAGGCTGGAGTCCAAAGGTGGTGAGGGAAATAGCACAAAGCCAGGGAGCAGTGCAAGACCCAGTGTGGAGCCAGAGAGTGGCAAGGGATCCAGTGGCAGCACAGCATGTGGCAGTGGGGGACAAGTGGCTGGAAGCAGACATTGGGGGGGGGGATCATCTATTGGAGGGTGGTAGACACCAGGGGAAAAAGCACGGGGGGGTGGGGGCAAGGGCCAAGTTCGGGCTGCCTGCCCACTGCCACTTGACTCCCTATGCTTGCCCCTGCTACTGCTTTCTTTGCCACCGTAGCGGGGGGGGATGAATTTAAGAGGACTCTCCAATAATTAGATTCTATACTTGGAAATTTATAATGATTTATAATTTTTCAGGTATAGACTCTAATTATTAGAGAGTCCTCCTAAATTTGAAGTCATCTCAGTTTCAGGGAAAAACGCTAAGCTGTCTTTCATATAAAGCTCCCTCAGATGATAGGACTTTGTCCTCACTATGCAAAGCTGCGTCCCATAGGGGTGGCCTCCCAAAGAGGGCCCTCCTGGAGTCTTTGGGACTGTTTTGCAGTCTGTGGTTAGTAAATACATCTAGAGCCGACCCATGTATCGATTCCCACCCCCTTCCCCACACTTCACATTTCCTGAAGTTTTTCTGTGGGATTGCTAAGATGGTGTTGCTAACTTCACTGAGTCTCTTAAATATTTACTGTTCTTTTCCTGGAAGTTGCAGCTTCTCGAATGCTGTGATTTAAGCCTTTTTTAACAAAAGGACCAAGCTTTCCCATGTTTGAAGAGAAAAGTTTAAAAATATAACTTGTCTGTGTGCCCTGCGGGCTCTGACATCAGAAGGTAAAACAAAAGACACTAAAAAGTGTATTCAACCAACCTCTTAGATTTGCAGTTTGTCTTATGTTTTTTTGAACGATTGAGGTTGGAAATGCTGAGATCCTTTGTGTCTGTGGATGTAAAGCTGTCACCGCTTTGGTGCTACTGGGGGTAGATGTTGGAGCTACGTATCTTCAAAGTCCTAGCTCCATTGCGTGGGGCTGGCATGTTTCAGTAGACTTGCTGCTACCGAATCTTTTCTTGGAGGATGCTGAGACTTTCTCGAAAGGACGACTCCCCATGAGACTCTAAATAGTCAAAATATTCATTAACAATTTAATGGGTTTGATTTAACTTTTGAAAAACAGTAAGAAAGAAGACTTCAGTGTGCATTTTATCGAAGCTTGCACCTGTCTCTCCACAAATAAATTAAGCCAGTTGTCACTAGCTCAACAAGATCTGAGTGGGTTTAAAAGCTGAGCTAATTGCCTTATACCTTAGCTCCTAAACTAACATGTTGTTTGAAACAGATTCCCAGTTAGGCCTCTGACCTGTATGTTTGCTTGTTCTGCATTTTTGGAAATCACAACCCAGGCTTGTGCAAATAACAATGCATTTAATCTCCCCAGAACAGTTTCTTGACCCAGCCCTCTGCACTTCTTCCCCTGTTCCTTCCCAAACATCTGACACTGTCAGTCACATTGTGTTATGTTAACAGCTTCAGAGGATTGAATGTGACAATATAATGGTTCTCTTCATCCCTGTCAAGTACCAATGGTATTAAACAATGCATGAAAGGTATTTTTAGTTTGTGATCAAAGCAACTGAAAAATGTACCCCAAGGGTCTACTTAATTGCTGCAAAAATGACTTAACAGACATCTGTATTCACTCTAGAAATTATATGTATGCAGATGTTGCGCGCGCTCTCTCTCTCTCTCTCCTCCTTTTATTATTATTATTATTTTTGGGGTAGAAAAGAGCTGTACGTTTTCCTGAGCAGTGTTTAACTGATGAGATGTAGCTGGGGGTATAGATTGTTAAGAAGGATCATGTTACATCATGGTAACTCGAACACAGCTAACGATTCTCCTAATGAAATAACATTATCATCGGTATCTGAAACTGGTTTTCAAAGTAGTTGTCTCTCTCCTTGCTGAATATTATCAAGCAGATTCTTGGCATTTGCCTTTTATGTTTGAAATGACTGTTCCATGTGAAGTCAAAGCTCCCTCCCCATTGGGCTAGTGTGGCTAAGGCACTCAAGTTACTGGCAAATAAAGGAGTGACATGTCCAGCAGGGCTGTGCAGAGCTTCGGTTGCTGAACCGATTCGGCTCGATTCAGGGGCCAAATCGCCTAATCGATTCGGGAGACCCTTTAATCTCTCCGAATCAATTTGGAAAGATTCGGCGATTTGGACACAGATGCAGCTTTAAATGTTTTTTCTATATACCCCTAGGTAGCAGGCGACTCATGAATGCTGCGATGCTGGGGTGGACGAAGCGTCCCATGGAAGCACAGGGGGGTCTCCAGCATGCTCGGCAGCAGACCTGGAAGTGGACTAGAAGCACTTCCAGTCCGCTTCTGGGAATGCGCTGGGAGGGTCCCTTGTGTTGCCCCCTAGCTCAACAACTGGTGCCTCCTGGATCTGGGGGGCACATGGGGTCCCTCTGTGGCCAATCGCTGAGGCTGGGGGGAAAAAGGGGTGCCCCTGTGCATTCCCCAGTGGATCCAGAAGTGGACTGGAAGTACTTCCAGTCCACTTTGGGGTTCATTGCTGAGCGTGCGGGGGCCCCCCGGCCCTCCTGTGGGATGCTCCGTCGGCCCCAGCATTGCACTGTGCGTGAGCCATGCCTAGTACCTCGAGGTATATAGAAAAAACATTTAAAGCTGTGTCTGTGTCTGAATCGCTGATTCTCCCAATCGGCATCAAATCTTCAGATTCGGATTTGGCCGAATCGAATCACTGTCCCTGATTCGGGCCGAATCCAAATCAAATAGGGCCCGTTTCGCACACCCCTACTGTCTAGCATAATGTCTGATTGCATTTGACTCACCAGCCCAAATGACCAGGCACCCATTTGCAACTGGGTCAGCTAAGATGAGCTTTTGGAATTAATCCAGAGGAAAGCTTGATCATGCCTCTGGAGCCATGTACATGTACTTCACTCTAGTGAGTGTTGTGTATCACACTAGCGAGACCCACTTTCCCATGCAACTTGTATGCAATATTAACAGATGCATGAATTAGTCAGTGAGTTGCTTATACTTGTGTAGTCTGCACAACCTTTGGAATAAATCAATACTTGTTGACGTGTGTTACCCGGGTGGTACTACTATGGGTACCCCCTCTTCCAATGAAGGGATGGTAATGGGTGCTGATGCACTGTGGGAGGTGAAACTGCCTGCTGTACGTAGTTTCCTTCCTTCCCCCTATAGAGCAAGGCCCAGACACATGATAAGTTTAACTATGTACAAATTTAATAAGCTGTAAAAGTTATAATGTGTGTGTGTGTGTGTGTGTGTGTGTGTGTGTGTGTGTATAGTATAATATTATATATAATCTCACACGTTACAGGAACTATAGGCAGACTATTTACATATCTATTCAGACACTCTATATACAGATGAGGAATCAAAGGGGCCTAAGCAAGGGTCTCATTAAAAGTCATGCAATCTTATAATCTAATGGAATGCAAGTTTACAAAGCATGACGTGCAAGTTCACAAAATATGAGGCACGGGATTCACCAAGCCTGAGATACAGGGATTACAAATGAAAAGGTGCAGGTACCAGAGACAAACACCCAAAAAATAACCTGAATTGCCCTGGAGCAATAGCTGTGCCCCAAAGATGAGAAGAGTGAAGGGATACCCCAATGCTGACCTTGAGCCTGGGAGCCTTCCCCATCAGGGGGCTTTCTTTCCAGTTCCTAGCCACAGAAATGGTGGGGGGACCCTCCTCCTCTGTGAGAATCTCTGAGGCCTGTTAAGTCCACTCTCATTCCTCCAACTGAGGTGCCTCCTTCCTCATCAGGGGGTCCTCAGTTGCTCAAGTCTCTCCCAGCCTCCAGCCCTCTCTTGGCCCTGTGCACCATCCCATGCACTGGTGGCCCCTCTTGGCCCTTTGCACTGTCCTGTGCACCGGTGACCCCTGTTCACCACGTGCCCAGCCTTGTGTCAGGGTTGGAGACACAAGCCACTTCATGCAGCTCCGGGGTCTCGGCCCGCTCCCGGACCCTCCATGCACTGATCTATGCACCAGGTGCCCTGCCTCGTGCAGGGGGTCGGAGACACAAGCTGCCTCATGCAGCTTGGGGGTCTTGGTCTGCTCCCTGGACCCTCCATGCACCGAACTGTGCACCAGCACTGATGTCCCTGTGGATTGCCCCACCAATCACTCTGAGCCCTTTCAAGCCAGCAAGCCGGGCTGCTGCTGGCAAGCCTGACATATGCGCACCAAAGTTTCCTGTTATGGGCCTTATAGTTTAGAAAGAGCCCCCATTTTACATGCTTCATTACAGTACTGGTGTTATTTTTTGTTTGTGTTGTGTAGTATACTGGACCCCCAGCCATGAGTCCTCTGTTCTAGGTTTGGTATCACCACTGGGCAAAAGTTGACCAGTCGCAAAGAATTTGCCATATGAATAAATATTCTAGTTAAATACAATATCGCAGAAGGGTTTATGAAATGCAAAAATCAATTCATTTAACACTGAGCTAACATAAAGAAAATTAATATTGCATGCTGGGTAGAGTCATTCAGAGCTATGTGTTTGGGTACGAGGAATATAGGGAAAAACATATAAAATTCAACATTCATTTGGAGTCTGAAGTATAAATAACACATTGAGGGTTTTAATTTAGTGCAAGCCATGTAATTTTTCTTGGGAAGCAGCTGAATTTTTGTTCTGTCATGTCCTCTAAGCAATACAAGATAGTGTAGCTGGATTCTAAAATGTAAATGTATGCAACCCTCTGTTTACCCTGCTAAAGATATAACCCAATAAATAAAACACGGTTTTTGCCCCCAGTAGATTTTGATCTAAAAGGGTAATGGTCAAGGAGCTCAGCATCAAAAAGAAAAGCAATTTAAGTTTAACTGGTAAACATTTTATTTGTGATTGGCAGTGAACAAGGGCTTTGCTCTCCTAGGAGAAGTGTATTGTAAGGGAGCATGGGGAAGGCTGTTTGAGGACATTGGAAGGGGAATTTCAGTTGAGGGATAGCATGGAGATGTGTCATTGAAGGATGCAGTTAGTTGTTCCCTTATGGTGACACAGTCACAAGGGTGAGTACGAAGTCTATGGGCCATGTAAATCCCTAATAAAGGACTTGGGTGGGACTTAGGTTATATACAGGCCTAGAGATGAATGTAGTGAGGCAAATGAAATCCAAGGTGTATGGTTTCATGTGCATAGTTTTCAGCCTTGGTTTCTATCTAAGTGGTACACATCAGTACTTGTCAGGTCTTCACACTTCTGCCATATAAAGTGCAAAGGGGATGGAGATGTGTACATTTACATAAGCCAAGAGGAAGTGGAGTCAAGTATGTATAGACTACTCTCCTCTATACAAATAATTTCCCCAGTGATATCCACTTAGTTCCTATGAAAAATGTATTGAGGAGATTAGTGACAGAACACTTTGAAGCTGAAGCCACTCAGGACTAATGATATAATTACTCTATGAAACCATTTGTAAAGTAATTATGTACTATTGTTCTTTTTTTCTGTCTTTCTAAGAGTGAGCCATCTTGGCAAACCCTTTCAAGAACGTATTGAATAGGCTATGTAAAAATATAAATAATTTCTGTGCATATTTATAAAAGGAAAAAAAAGGAACTGCTGCTTTTTGCCATATGACTACATTGTGCTGTAGAAGATGTGTGTGAAATGCTCATACAGAAGCAGAATGCGCTATTATTGTCTGAAAACAATGTGCTTAAGTAGGCAGGTAGAGTTGTGCTAACCCCTATAGAAAGTTTGCCAGTAAATGAGGAATTGTTTGTGTCTATCAGCACTATATTTTACTAGAAGCAAAGGCCAACATGATAACCAGAACTAAGCAGTAGTATAAATAAAATGCCTTTGCTGCAGACCACTTCACATTTTTGTTGATTAACTTTCTGCTACATTTCAAGCAGGACAATTTGTTAGCTAGCATTTGCTGGCGTGCATTTGTTCAGCCATGGAAGTATCCTGGGGCTTGTCTGGCAAATCGGTTACCCAGCTCAAGCGTGGAATATGTAAAATACCACTACCAAAAATTCACAATTCCCCTTCCCCTCCCTTAGTTCACAAACCAACCACAATTGAAATTAAAGTGGTTTATTTTGGATTGGTATCTAGAAACTTCTGGGTTGAACCAAGAACCCATTGTGCTAGGCGCTGCACAGGCGCAGAACAAAAATGGAAATCTTTGCCCTTGAAGAGCTTACAACCGACGTAGTTATAAATTGTGTGTCCAGCTCTAATGATTTGCAGTCCATTGACTTTCAATTCCAAAGTATTTATTAACAAATCAACCAGACTGCTTTGTCTGTCTTGTAAAACCTTCTTGGGCTGACGCAGTGGGAGACGCAGTGTGAATGCTTGTCTTAGAATGAATAAGCCGGGATAATTAATCTGAGTAGTTCAGTTAGGGGATACCTCTTGTGAGATGTTTAGATGGACCCTTGTCCAACTTCCACTAAGGCAAAGAAAAGCCTTTCATTCATTACATTGAGAACTAGATCTGGCTGCTAATCCCTGCTCCTTCCCTCAGCTAAGACTCTGCTCCATACCCTTCCTTGTGCAAGCGGCGTGGCCTACACAGCCAGCACAGAACAGAGCATCTCTGATCCCTTGCTGTCCCCCCCCCCATGAATTTGTAGGCAGCCACAAGATCGCCTCTCAGCTTTCTCTTGTGGAGTCTGTCCTCATAGGGCTTGGCCTGCAGACCCTTAACCTAACCTGCAAACTTATATCTACCTTTTTAAATCTAAAATAATCTCATAAGCAAAATGCTTAAAAAATTATTTCAGCAGGTACCCAGCTCTCATTCACTTTGCTTAACAGACATGTAACTAGTCACATGCATTACATTTGAGCTTTGCTGGATCTGGGACCTTTAGGCTAGGGACAGACATTACACATTAACTGGTTTAAGTAATCAGAAACCAGTTTAAGCCTGTAACAGAACAGAAGTTCGGTGTACTTAAACTGCTTTCAAAATGGCCAAAACTGGTTTAAGATAAACCTGGTTGGATGTAGTATCAGATTTAACTGATTTAGGTCAAATTGGTTAATGGAACTTCTGTCCCTGACCCCTTCCTGATTCAAGTTTAAATTACAGTCCCCCAGCGTCCCAACATGCTTTGCAGTCCTGGGCTGTGCTGTCTGCTCCAGCAGAGCAGGGTTGGCCCCTCTGCTCCCTAGCCCAAGCAATACCACTGCTCCAGCTGGCTGAGAAAGGGGTGGGGTGGGAAACCTCACTCCGGACCCCAGCCAGGGTCTGCCTGGCCGAGGTGAAGCCTCACAGGCTCTTCCCCCACTTGCTGTTGGAGGGGAGGGGTGGGAGTGACCAGACCCTTGGCCAGGCTGGCAGAACGAGGCAGAGCAGGTGGAGGCAGCTTTAAGCCTCGAGCCCCGGCTGGAGTCTGCCTGCGAGGGGTGCAGCAGCCCCTGACAAGCTTTTCTCTGCTTTCTGCTTGAGCAGAGGGGGCAGGGGGCATGGCCAGACAGTGGCCCTGGGCCGGCACACTCAGGCAGAGAGAGGGAGTGGGGTTCAAACCCCTCTCCTGCCCTCACAGGACCCCAGCCAGGGTCTGGCTTCCTTTCTCCTGCTTACTGCTCTGGCTCTCTGTTCCAGCAGCAACCGGGGAAAAGCTAGGCAGGGGCTGCTCCACCCCTGCCAGGCAAACCTCAGTTGGGGTCCTATGTGGGTGGGGAAGGGGATTTAAACACCCCTCTCCTCCTTCTCAGCCTGCCTGTCTGGCCAGGGTCTGACCATGCCCCTGCCTCCTCCACTCCAGCAGGGAGGAGGGGAAAATCCTGGCAGGGACTGCTTCCCCCTTCCCCTCTGGCTGGGGTCTGTGCAGGCTATGGTGGGGGCATTTAAACCCTGCCCCAATAATACTCAGTGGGCCTGCTGAGGCCTGGCCATGCCACCCCACCCCCCCTTCAGCTTGAGTAGAGAGGGGGAAAAAACCTCAGAGGGCTTCTCTTCCAGCTTCCTGCCAGCCACTGGCAAAGGGAAGGGAAGGCTTGCACTAGCACCCCCCAGCTTCTAGCCTGAACCACTGCAGACATGTGGCTGCATTTCCATAATCAAAAGTGAATGTCTGTTCACTTGTTTCTCAGTTCAATCTATGCAGTTTAGACTAACCTGCAAAGACTGAATTGATTCAGCCTTGGGCTTTTTGACTGTCTGTACTTAGCCTTATAGATAGGGACCAGAGAATGAGCTGGGCTGATTCTAGTTTCTTCTATTCCTGGTAAATCAAAGCAGCATACAAATTTAAATGTTGCCTGACATGAAGGAAATGCAGTTTTATTGGGCAGCATGCGAAGCATAAATTATGTTTTGTTTTCAGTGTTTTACAGCTGTTGTGGTATGAACTGTGCTCACTGGCCCATAGAGACTCTAACACAGACTGAATAATAAGCAAGCAGAATATTTGTTCTAAATTTACCACTTATATATTTTTTTCAAGGTAATCTAGGAAGAACATGCACTTTCTAAGGCAGTAGCTCTTTGGCAAAAGCATTAATTTGTCTGCAATAAACTGTATGGGCACCATAATGAATGTGATAGAAAGCTGGTAGCAAGTGTTCCTTCCCAGGCATGTTCTGGACCAGTGGTTTGCCACCTTTTTTCATTTGCAGACCCCCTAAAAAATTTCAAATAGAGGTGTAGATCCCTTTGAATTGTAAGTGTAGGTATTTACACACTTTTGATTGATCATAGGAATCTTTTGCAGACCCCTTAGACAAAGTCTGCAGACTCCAGGTTGCAAACCACTGTTCTAGACTGAAGATAACTTACCTTATCAGTGGTACCTTTTTAAAAGAGGTATATATATTGCTGACATCAGTACTATTTCTTAGATGATTCAGTTGAAGACCTGACTACACAATGTTTTTGTGTGCGCTGAAGCCTGTCAAGTCACTGCTTTATGAGACAGAAAATGCTGTGTTGTGATGGGAGCAGAATATTATTAATCCACGTGTAATAGGAGGTTCACTTTCAGCATATATTTGTGACGTCGTGCATTGGTGTTATGGAAAATACTGTCAAATTGGAACAAATGTATGTTGAGTTCATATATCACATAGCTGTGGTTAAGTCTAAATTTAATCAATAATTCTTTTATTGACCTGAAAGCGTTAATATAATTGATCTTTTACTGTTATCTCCAGTGGCATAACCTCTGTCATAGAATCGGTGAGGAGCACTTTAAAGAAAGAGCAATGCTTGCCCCTGGTTTACAGAGAGGGATAGCAGGGTACAGATTAAATGACTTGACCCAGGTATAACAGTTAGTTGGTCACTGACCGAGCTGAAGCTTGAATCCCAGCTTAAATTTTCGTCAACATTTCACACTTCAACAAGAGGCAGACATTTAGTGATACTTTCGCAGTTTGGTTCCTCTTCCATTTTACATTACTAACAGTATGTAAAGAAATCTCCTCCATGTGTTGGAGAGGAAGGAAGGGAAGCTTAGGCTAGAACATCAAACTGGAGCTTGGAAGACCTCATTTTTCACCCTGCCTCTGCCAATGGCCAACAGGGTGACATTGCCTTGCCATCTGAACAAATATGAAGCTAGTTTGTTGTCTGGATGTCCAGTGGAAAAGGAGCTACTGCTTTCCTATTCCAAAATGGCAAGTTATTTTAAAAAAAAAAAGTATACCTGAAGTTAAAGGAGTCAAGGAAAATCTATACCAACAGAGGATCTGGATAGTGAATGCTATCTATCGCTAAGATTGCTGCTCTTCATCGTATTTGCTTATGTCACAATGTTCTACATCGCTTAGAGTAAAATCAGTTTATTTCATGTGATCTGATGCCTTGTAAATTCTGGATCTGCAGATAGTGATGGAACATGAAAAGATTTTTTTTCTTTTTTCTAGTCTTTGTAAGCTACAGAAATCTAAGATCTTTTCCATAATCTACGATCGCTTCAAATGCAATAATATCTTTCAAGGACACTCTTCATCAATAGTCTGTATCAGGTATTACCAAATGAGAAAATCAGTTTCGATACTATGTTGCTGTATATTTTGATGCCATATAATTTGTGGTTGATATTTCTCTAGTAAGGATGTAATTACTGGATTTATTACATTTAATACTGTACTTACACCCCAATAAACAAAACGGCAAAGCTGCCATACCTGTGATCAAATGAGCAGGGGAGATTGCGGGTGTTATCACTGGCAGTCTGAAACACCTGGTACTCATCATTCAAATGTATCCCCAAATGTTAATCCCATCTCTTCATGAGTTTTCAGCTACCTGTTTCATAGATTCATAGATTCATAGATTAAGGGTCGGAAGGGACCTAGTAGATCTTCTAGCCCGACCCCCCGCCAGGGCGGGAGAACAACAAAAAACCCCAAAAAGAGAAACGGGACTCAAACGAGTCCAGCCAGGTAGGCATCCAGCCTCTTCTTAAAGACCCCCAGGGTAGGGGCCAGCACCACTTCCCTTGGAAGTTGGTTCCAGCTCCTAGC
>NW_017729013.1:4231889-4239523 GCF_001723915.1 Gavialis gangeticus | reverse complement strand
ATCCCCTCGAGTCCGGCTTCTATCACAGCAGGGAAGTCCCGGTCCCTGCACAAGAAAACGGAGGTGAAGAATTGGTTAAAGAGGTCCGCTTTCTCTTCTGACGCAACCACCAAATTGCCCAGCGTATCCTGCAGGGGTCCCACATTACCCGGCACCTTCTTCATCCTCCCAATATATTTGAAAAAGGACTTTTTGTTATCCTTAATCTTGGACGCTAATCCGAGCTCCATGTCCGCCTTGGCCTTCCTAACAGCTCGCCTACAGGCCCGAGCTGAGGAGGTATACTCCTCTTTGGAGATTTCAAACTGTTCCCACAGTTTCTACCAGTAAGCAAAATACAGGGTACTAGATGTGACTGAGCATCTCCTTGTGCATTTTTAGAGCCAGTAAGCCACATCAGGCCTTAGGCTGTGATTCCTATTTTCCAGAATTCAAGGACCTAAAATCAACATGAGACCCATTAGGCCATGTGCTCTCCTTTCCTGCTATCACAAAATTTATTTCCTATTGCACATTTTTGTCTAGTCTGATATAATAAACATCATGTGGTAGGATTGTAACTCCTTCCAGACTAATTATAAGGTCAGTAATAGTTTACCATAGGTCGAATATTCTTCCTTAGTGGAATATGTCACATAGTACAAGTCTAACCATATACTTTTGAAAGAGGTGATTTCATCTGATTTTGTGGCATGTGTAAAATGAGGTGTGTGTGTGTGTGTGTGTGTGTATGTATGTGTGTGTGTGTATATACGTATGTATGTGTATGTGTGTGTATATATGTATATATATAGGAATTACTTTGGATGCTACCATGAATGAATTATTTCCCCTGTTCTGCTCCCTTTGAAACCTCCATTTTTTATCATTTTAAAAAACATTTTAGATTCTCTACTTAACTAGTGGCACAGGATTGTTGAAGGGAATAGATTCTAACAATTTTACCTATGTTATGGGTTTTTATGCCTTTTATTTAAAACTGAATGGGAATTGACTATAACCTACACATTAAGGAGGGATGTTCAAATTAGCTCGCTGAACCACGTAGAAGCTGTCATGAAAATACACAGTGTATGCCCATGAGACCATGTTCTTGATGCATCTTGGAATACATTGAAGTGAAGGTGACTGAAGCATTAATAATACCAAAAAAATTGGTGTGATAGCAGGAGGGACCCGTCATGATGCATTGTCAGTTCACATATTGGAACCTTTATAATGCTCATTTAGACATATAGCAGCCCCTAGGATTAGGACCATGGAGACTGGATGTGGTGGCTGCAAGTATTATATGGTTCGAGACCCTGACCTAGGGATCTCTGCCCTACCGGTGGTGACAGGGTGGTGCCTAGTCTACATTGCTCAGTCTGCCAGTGCCTACATGATATTGTATTTCTCACCTGCCACAACTTTGATGCAAGTTACAGGAGGCAGTTTCCCATATGCGACCTTCCAGGTTCTTCCCCTGTTCTCTTTGTGGGGCTCCAAAACCTCTCCTTTACCCCACCCTAACCACATCCAGACTCCAACAGAGATGGGTATTGTCAGGAGTCTCTGATGACTCTAATGGCCTGTGTGCTCTATAGTCCCCGTGGTAGCAGCTGTCTTCTCAGCTGTCCTTCGTCCAATTTTGGCCTGGTTCCTGTTGAGTCTCAACTGTTGCCAATTAAACAGCTCACACCTTAAAGCCTAGTCCCGAGCCCAAAGGCTGCAAAATCAAACAATTTGCCATGGGGAATGGCCAGTGCCAGCTCACCACACTGGCGTCAATCCTAAACTACTTCCCAATCTGGGATCCTCTGACTTGCGTGTTTTGCCGCTCTGGTCTTGTTGTGCAAAGTCCCTGTGGCAGTTGTGTAGGGCTTTATTACCCACCGGCCCTTATTGCACGGGTCTGGTCATAAACTCCAAGGCCTCCTGTAGCCCCTGCCCTAGTACAGCGCTTGGGGAAGTGCAGAGACCCCGAATTCTCCCCTTACCCCCCGAGTCCAGTAATGCTGTCCAAGGGGTCTGTTTGGGCTCAGCACTCGGGCCTTTTGTTTGGTCCTCCTTCTGACCCAGGGTCCCTCTGACCTGCAATTGGTCCTGGTGTCTCTGGGTCGGCTGCAAGTGCTGGTACCTGGCAGTCATCCTGGTTGTCAGATGGTGCTCCTGTTGCTCTGCCTGGGCAAACTGCTCGGCTGCAGCCTCCGCTGTCCCTTGCCTGGAGGCAGTTCAGCCTGCCGCTTCAACTGCCCACCACTGCAATTGTTGTGCCCCTCTCTGGGGCTAGAAGCACCTTTTTGGATGCTCAAATGGGATGGGGCCATGGGTGGATGGGGAGTGGCATCTGGGAAGAGGACGGGTCGCCGGGGCTGAGGCCAGGCCTGGGATTGGGATCATGGGGTGGTGACAGCATGGGTCTGGGGCCCAGGGCCCAGGATAGAGTTGTGATATGCTGCATGCATATCCCTGTGATGGGTGCTAGTTCCATGGGCAGGGGCATGTGGGGAGCAGATCACAGCTCTGCCCCAGGGCCCTGGCCCTGTGCTGCTACTGCACCGCAATTCTGGCCCAGGCCCTACTCCTGGATGCCCCTCCCTGCCCAGCTGTGGCCCCACCCCATCCATGCAGGTCCTGGAGACCCCAGGATCGCTGGGCAGTGACAGTGCAGAGCCAGGCCCTGGGGCAGAGCCACAATCCTGTCCCTGCATGCCCCTGCCCACAGAACTGGTGCCTGTTGCAGGGGCAGGATGGGAGCAGATCGCAGCTCCAGCCCTGTGATCCCAATCCCAGGCCCAGCCCCCTGCCTGGTTCATTCTTGGATGCTGCTCCCTGCCTACCCGTGGCCCCATCCCATCTGCCCAGTGGAACGTGGGGCAGAGCCACTTAGGGAGCTGTGGTCAGCTGTTGGGGGCCAGGGTGGCAGGGTGCTGACCTGGCCCATGACCGCTCACCAAAATGCCTTCCAGCCCAAATTGGCCACCCCTATATTAGAGCCTCAATGGGTTCACACTCTAATATTTGGTGAAAATTCATAAAAAGAACTTCCATGTGATTTTCAGCATTGTCTACAATTGCTTTTTTTTTTTGTTTGTTTTTCTGCAGAATTGCAGACAACTCATCATTGCATGAAGGTAACCTGAGGTTTGAAACCTTCCAAAAAGTTGACCATATTTACCTTTTGAAGTGGCCACTGGTTTAAAAGGAGTCGTTATTTTGTCAGTCAGACACTGCTGCAGAAAAATTAGGTGGATATTTGATTCTGACTCTATATTGCACATTTTTTTGGCCAGATTTTGTTATTCTCATCTGTCATTTCTTCCACCCCTCCCACACCCTTTCTTTCTGTTGGGAGGATCAGTATCCATTTTTTATCGCAACAAATTCTGCATTCTTGCTCTGTCTGTAGCTTTTGAGGGCATAGTAGTGACTCTGTGTAGTCATATGTGTAAATGATTTATATTATTGCGACCAAATTTTGCATGACCTTTCATATGCAGTAATTGATAGTGACAGTGATGTTGTATAGTCTTAAGTGGCTTTTTGGGGCTAATAATATCTAGCATGGAAGTGGAAACAATTTATAATCAAATTATTCACTGCACATGTCTGTTACTGCTGTTTTTGAAAAAAATTATATTAATTGTTATTAAATTAATTTAGTCCTGTGAAAGTCTTATTTTGATAAAGTATGTTTCATGCTTCTGGAGAATGCTATTAGCACACTGAATTTTATGTGTAGGTGATGATTTAAGTACTGTACTAGTCAAAATAATGGCAAATTGCTGGTACCAGATGTCATCAATGTAGAAGAGAATTTCTTTACTTTGCCCTCATTTTCAGTAGTATAAAGAAATAAACTCATGATATTATGCACTGATTAGATAATTAACTGTTACCTAGTAAACTCACTTTTTGTTTTCCTAAGAAAATGCTTTCTGTTGTTCTGAATGTAAAGAGTTTGCGGTATCATTAATTCTCCTATTATGGTTGGGAATTTTTTAATGAAATACTTTTGTTAGAAAATGCTGATTCAGTGCATTTTTGTGGAAATGTATTTGTTTTAATTAAAATTCATTAGGATTTTTTTATGTTTAGAACGGAACTTCTGGTCAATACGGTGAGAAGGAAGAGGGCTGGGGAGAGAGAGAGAGCGAGCCTTTTTTACAAAGACGGTTTTGACCTTAATTATAAAAAGTAATAAAGCATTGTTAAAAAAACAAGAAGTTCAAATCAACCAGTTAGAGTCGCAGAACCCCATACAGGGCAGTCCTGAAATAAACAACAAACAAAGGAGAACAATTCAATAAAGTAATGAAGAAGAAAGTCTTGTACCTCCCCAATTCGTACACATCCGTGATCACACTTTAAGAACCAGCCAGCCCCTTCCACAGTACACAGGACCCCGTTGTTGGCCCATCAGCATGCAATTTTGTCCATGTTTTGTCTATGGGCAATGTGCCCAAACTCAAAGGTTGAACATTTTATTCAGATGGGTTGCATTAACCTATTCTTGTGATAGGGTACCGTGACCAAGATAATGCAACTAAAATAGCACTGTGTAGTGGAGGGTCCACCCTTGTCTGCTTGCGGACAGGGCTCCCCATGAGAGCTTCATAGTTAGCTTCCCACTGGCCAGCTTCCAATGGGAGGGTCTCTCCTACGCACCAACAAATTTTCCCTATGGGATCATGGACCACAGGGAATGAATGTAGACAAAGAGTGGTTGTTCCTCAAGGATACAATCTTCAGCGCACAGAAATTGTCCATACCTGTAGGCAAAAAAGGTGGCAAAAGGGCCGGGAGGCCATGTTGGCTCAGTAGGGAAGTTGCAGGTCTTCTGAAAAAGAAAAGGGAGGCTTACCAATGATGGAAGCTAGAAACAGGCCCCAAGGAAAACGTCTTAAGATTGGCCCACAGCTGTAGAGGGCAGATTAGAAAAGCAAAGGCAGTGACCGAAGTCAGTTTAGTAACTGAAACCAATGACAATAAGAAGTCCTTGGGTACGTAGATAACACGAGGAAAACCAGTGGAAACATGGGACCACTGCTCAATGCATCTGAACATCTGATCACCAAAACCAAGGAGAAAACTGAGCTCCTGAATGAGTACTTTGCATCTGTATTCCACCACTCTAAGAGTAATAGCCTGCAGAATGCAAATATGACACATAATAGTCACAGCAGGGATGATCACCTACCAACAGTCAATGTAGAGCTGGCGAAAGAATAGCTAGAGAGGCTGGATATCTATAAGTCAGCAGGACTGGATGAACTCCATCCGAGAGTGCTGAATGAACTAGCCAAAGTCATTACAGGACTACTGGCAAAAATCTTTGCGAATTCGTGGTGCTCAGGAGAGGTCCCAGAAGACTGGAGTTGAGCTAATGTTGTGCCCATCTTCAAGAAGGGGAGGAGAGAGGACCCAGGGAGCTACAGGCCGATCAGCCTGACTTCAATCCTAGGAAAAATCCTTGAAAAATTTCTCAAGGAGTCCATATGTGATAAGCTAGTAGAAGGCAAACTTCTGAATGACAGCTACCATGGTTTTGTTGCAGGTAGGTCATGTCTGACTAACCTCATCTCCTTTACTCGCCACCAGGATAAAGGAGATGAAGGTGACATCATTTACTTGGACTTTAGGAAGGCCTTTGACTTGGTGTCCCATGAGGCTCAAGATAAAACTAGGGGACTATGTACTTACTATCCCTCCCCTAGTACTTACCAGCTTGGAGTCCAGCTGCAGCTCCCTGCTGCAGCCACCGGGGACTGCCCGAATCATCAAAGCTCTCTGAATCTTTTCCGAAGATTCAGACAGCTTTGAATTGATTCGGACCTTTGAATTGGCTCCCTCATTCGATTTGGATTCGGAGATTCGGCCAGTAGAATCAGGCCAAATCTCCTCCGAATTGAATCGCCACCCGAAGCTGTGCACAGCCCTACTAGGCAACCTAGAAAAGAGAAGACTTTGTGGGGTTTTGGTGGCAGCTTACATATACATCAGGGGAGAACATCAGGGGCTATGTGAACAACTTTTCACCAAAGCACCCCAGGGGAAAACCAGGAGCAACGGTCATAAACTCCTAGAAGAAGGTTTCAGACTGGATACAAGGAAAAACTTGTTCACGGTTCACGTGACCAGACTCTGGAATAGACTCCCAGCGGGGGTGGTGCAGGCATCTACCTTGGAGATCTTCAAAAGGAGACTGGGTGCACACCTTGCTGGGGTTATTTGACCCCAGCAGTTTTTCCTTCCCAGAGCAGGGGGGCTGGACCCGATCTCATGAGGTCCCTTCCAGCCCTAAACGTACTGTGAATTCTGTGAATTCTGTGTGAAACACACATGAATGAGGAGCTGAAAGAGGCAGAGGGCATCATCAGACATGGACCCGGTGAGCCAATTCTGGCAGCAAACCACAACTTCCCCCTTCTTCTTTTCCTGATAATCAGATCCTAAACTTGAACAGCAGAGTGAGAATAATAGGTGCAGCTAAGCATAAGGGTTCAGGGCAGAGAAAACAATACAAATGGAAGATCAGGGAAAAACTTATTAGAAAGGCATTTCCTCCTCTTTCATCTTGCCTCTCACCTCCAGTGAAAGGCATGGGTTACTCATTTGCTGGGGTATTTCCCCCCCCCATTACCTGCTCTGTCAGGTTTTGTGGCATCCTTAGATTTCATCTACAGTGATCTTTACATTTGTTTAAGTATCACTAACAAAAAATACTGAGTAGGGTCCCATGGACTGCCAGCCTTCCCTTTGGAACCTGAATAGAATCAACCCTACTGATGATGCTTCTCCACTGATGCTACTTCTGACATGACAGCTAGTCAATTTTTAATCCATTTAATATGTGCTTTACTGGAGATTGGTAATTTTAAAGCCAAATATGTAGTGCAAAGTCAAATGCCTTGTCAGTGTCCAAAAGCACTGTGTCTAATGAGTTACTTTTCTGAACCAAAACTTGTCAGCTTCTCAAAGAATGAAATCATGTTTGTGGGATGTGACCTAATTCCCTTTAATCATATTTTGAATAGTATTAATTATAGTCCAATTATTTAATTGTTTATCTAGTGAGTCACATCAACTTTAATATTATTTTATATTGGAAGCGATGTCAGATTAAGAAGCGCATAGTTATCTGCCTCATTCCACTTGCCCTTTTTGAATATTTGCACCAGGTTTTTGAACCCTAGGCATTATTCGTGTGCCTATATTAACTGGGACTTTTCAAAAAGTTTTTTTAAAAAATTGACACGTTCCCTTTTTCATCCAGCACTATAGAGGGTGAAAAATTAAGAAACAGAAAGACACAATCTGAAAGCATTTGCCATGTTTCTCATGAGGTTTAGTACCCCATCTTTCCCTCTTTTAGTCCACTTCTCTTGGTAATAATTGGTGCTTGCAGCTAATAGTTTGATTAGCTCCAGTGAAAGGCATGATTGTGATTGTTGAAGAAAACACACATTTTCTATTATGTCTTTCTAGAGGATAGCAGGTCATCAATTTTTTTTTTTTACCGTACATGGCTGACAGCATAGTAGGAAATAAATACATAAACTTCAGAACTTGCGACTGATTTAGTGGGCCAAGTTCCATAAGGAAAGTATCAGCTTGGAGTGATCAGCTTGAGAACACATCAAGAGCTGTCA
>NW_017729013.1:4222323-4226889 GCF_001723915.1 Gavialis gangeticus | reverse complement strand
TGATTGCTGAAGAAAACACACATTTTCTATTATGTCTTTCTAGAGGATAGCAGGTCATCAATTTTTTTTTTTTACCGTACATGGCTGACAGCATAGTAGGAAATAAATACATAAACTTCAGAACTTGCGACTGATTTAGTGGGCCAAGTTCCATAAGGAAAGTATCAGCTTGGAGTGATCAGCTTGAGAACACATCAAGAGCTGTCAAAACGGCTGAGCGCCATGAACATTTAATTCATCTTGACCCTTTTGAAGTTGACAATCAATGTCGTCGTCTTCTGCTGCAGTTCTGGGACTATTACACTGACAGTGATACCAGTCAGTTTGTCAAATGCAATGACACTCTCTCTCCATATTCTGTTCTTCATGGTCATGGGATTCCGTCAGAAGCTTTTGCACGTGCTGCAGACTCTGTTCAATTTATAGCTGCAATGTTACTCTGAAATAGAACAGAACAGCATAATTAGGTAATCTATCTTGTTAATGATCATTTTATGCAACAAGATACACAAAGTAAAATCTGCTTGCAAAAAGCCATTAAGTAATGGTTAACTTCTGAATGCTTATAAAAGTCAAATGTCAAACATCATGACTTTGCTTTCCCTGCCATTTTTTTTTTTTTTAGTGTAGCCTTGTATTAAAAAAGAGCCCTGGAAAATGCCTGCACTGAATAACAGGTATAAATATTATTATTTATTTGTGCAGACAGCTACATTTCCATGTCATTTGTGGCTGGCTATAATGCTAGTTGGTGTGGCAAAATAACAAATGAAGCAGAATGCATCAATTGTGTTCTCAGAGAGCGCCCTGCAAATTTTAGAATGAAGGGTTGCAGTAAACAGGTAAGTGATTGGAACGAGGTGGCTGGAAATGGATATGTTTCAGGGGTATTTCTAGGGTAAATGAATTATTACTGTTCATCCAAGCAATAATAATTTTTAATACAGCATGTTTCATTCAGAAGGATCTCAAATGAATTTTCTGCCACATAACATGTTATGGATCACTCCAGCGTTACAGAAAAGCAAATCTCCTGTGGAATGTGGGAGCCAGTTTAAATCACTAACATAGCAATATAGTTTCAGGATAAAGGCTAATGCCTTCAACTGAAATTAAATGGAACTTTATCCAAGTCTGACGGACTAGGATAATATACGGGCATTAAGCCCTCTGCTTCCCAGGGCAGTGCAGTAGTAAGGGCTTCAGTTTTACATCTCATTCAAGACAGAGGGGACTTCCAGAAGCACAGACCTCACTACTGCTATGCCATAGCCTTGGACTACCTGCCACTGACTAACTCACCAACTTTTACAGCACCTGGGATTTCATTTGAAGTGTCCCATCCAGGTACTGACCAGGCCATTTCTTTTATTAGCTTGTGAAATCTGGATCACAGCTATAAAGGTGATGAGCAAGTACTAATTCTGTTAATTAAGGGGTGGGCAATTATTTCGGGCGGAGAGCCGCTTACTGAGTTTTGGCAAGCCATCGAGGGCCACATGACAGGCAGCCAGGGGCGTATTAATATTAATTTTCTAAACTTTTTAGGGGCCTCGCGGGCTGGATAGAATGGTCTGGTGGGCCGCATCCAGCCCACGGGCTGCATTTTGCCCACCCCTATTCAGAGTTAATCCATTACTTCATTTTTTCAACTCACAAGCATGCAGGTGCTTGAGAAAGCTTCGGAACAGGGAACTTAATATGAAAGGTGCAGTTCATTTATAACATCTGCAGTTTAAAACGCTGGTTATTAATTTTTGCTATTTGGATCATTCTTCCAAAGTTATACATGTATATGATCCCTTAAAATAAAATAAAAAAAAATCCCCCCAAATAAGATGGGTATAGTAATCTGGCATGTCTGGTACACGCTATAAAAGAATAAGAAAGAATAATTTGCTATGCATGTCCTAGTGACTAAAGAACAAGAGAAAACAGTGGGAGCAGGTAGTAATGATTTTGTTCATTGGTTGATCTGAAATATTTCATTTTGGGGAGAAAAATTGTGATGTTCTGATTCTATGTTGATTTTTTAAAATTGTGTAAGTTATTCTGTAACACACAAGTTTCAAAACAAAATATAATTTCATAAGTTGTTCATGCCAAATGCATAAGAATGGGCAATTTCAACATGGTTGCAACTTCTTTCATATTTTTTCTGCAACAAAGTGACTCATTTTTGCAAACCGTGTTGATTTGAGTGTCATTGCCTATTCTGATGGAATGCGGTTTTGTTGAAATCTCTCCAAACTGTTTGAACAGCACATCTTTTTTTTTCAATGTGAGCCATTGTTAAAGTGCAAATGCTGCTTTAATCATCAGAAGTACATTTTACAACTTTGCAGAGAACAAGCAGAGAGGCCCAAAGGTCAATGAAATCCTACTTAAGCTCTCTCAGTGGGACTTAAGGTAGATTTAAATAGCCTTCTCTACTGAGTTGTATTTCATCTCGGGTCAGTGCATGAAAAAATGTTGCATAATGCCAGACCATGGAATGGCGACAGCTTTATAATAATTTACAAAATTACAATGGTTGCATATACTTCATGAGGTTACTAGTTTTTCCCCCATACTCCAGGAATTAGTACTGAAATTTGACTTCTACGCTGAATGCATATTTTCTGTAATCTAAAAGGGAACGTGAGATAAGTGTTAAATTCCTAATTATAACTTGGTGTTAAGAACACTGGGCTCATTCACAGTCCTTTGCAGTTAATTTGTGATGTACAACTCCAGAGCGATAACGCTCAGTTTGCTAATGGTAGCGTTCTGAGTTAATTGTTCAGTGGCGGACCTTTCTGTTCCAGAAGTGCAGCAGTACAAACATATCTGAACTAAACCCTGACTTTTTTGGCATTTTAATTGCCACCCTTTTTAAAAATGTGCGTAGCTATTATAAAACCTTATGGCATCATTCTCTGTGTTTATAAAACTTTATTTCCTGGCTGAAACTGCCATGCATTTGCTTATTACGCTTATAGGGCTGTCCATGTAGTTGCCACGTGTTTTTAGCTCCAGTTATGTTACTGTTAAACTTGAGTGGGGGGGACAAATGCTGATGGTTTCAAACTTGATGGATTTGACCTTTTAGCCTGTTATCTGTCTGGACCACCTCCAAAAACTCTTCCCTCTCTCCCCCTCCCCTGTGGGAGCAGGTAGGACACTGGAAGGCTTTCATAGGAGTGGGGAGGAGTATGACCAGGGCAGCTTTGACTTCAGCAATAGGTCAACAGAAGATGCTGCTAGTTGGTGTAATTCAGTCTTTTAGGCCGTGTGTAGACAAAATGAGGGGCATGTGTACAAGACACTTTAAAGCAGGTTAAATGCTTTTGCACCACTTTCATGGGGCTGGTGTTTACATGCATCTGCAGTGTATTGTGCAGTAATCCCAGTCGCTGTAGCAAGTTCGGCATTAGGGCTGCAGAGCTTCAGATTCGGAGAAACTTTGGATGCTTTGGGGTCCGAAGCAGCACATCCGAGTCGAAGCGCTGCCTCATTCGGCTTCCGGAAGCAGTTTGGAACCGCCTTGGAGATCTGGCCATAGGGTATAATGGAGAAACAATAAAATATCTGTAATGTTGTTGGTTTTTGTCCAATTTGGATGAAATTTTCAGAGTTGGTAGAGCATGAAGCCTGCCAAGATTCAAGAAGATTGGTGCAGAGGGTTGGGTGGGACTGCACCCCAAATTGGTGTCACGTCTAGGCATTACAACAGAGCGGGGTGAAAATGGCAGGGCTGGTAACTCTTACTGAGACCACAAAGTCTGCCAAGTTTCAAGAAGATCAGTGCAGGGGTTTGGGGGGAACTGTACCCCAAATTTGTGAAAGTAAAACTCCTGTCACGTCTAGGCGTTACAACATAGTGGGGTGAAAACTGCAGGCATGGTAGCTCTTACAGAGGCCACAAAGCCTGCCACGTTTCAAGAAGATCAGTGCAGGGGTTTTGGGGCATCTGTACCCCAAATTCTTGAAAGCAAAACTCCTGTCGCATCTATGTGTTACAGCACATGGGGGTCAAAACTGCAGGGGTGGTGGCTCTTACTGAGGCCACAAAGTCTGCCAAGTTTCAAGAAGATCAGTGCAGGGGTTTTGTGGGGAACTGCAGCTCAAGCTGCAGATAAGCAAAACTCATGCCATGGGTGCTTTGAGACTGACTGTGTCTGTCCTGGGGTGGGAGGGGAGACACGGCTGCAGGCCTGGCTGCGGAGCTGCTGTGTTTCCAGTTACCAACCAATCGATCATGATTCACTCAGGGACCAGCTCAATACACAGGACCCAGCCACTACATAATGACTTAACGAGCATCAATGAGCACCTAGAAAACCAGGCTAAGGAGAGGAAAGACTCAGGACAGACAATCAACTGCCCCAAGACAGACACACTCTTGGCACCAGTTTTGTCGTCAGCAGCTAGGGGTGCAGGGCCCCAGGCCCCCCCTGCACCGATCTCCTCCACAGCTGGCAAGTGTCACAGCAGGGGCTACCATCCCTGCAGCTGTCACCCTACTGCGCCTGAGCACCCGCAAGGTCACCCATGGCACCAGTTTTGCTTGTCCGCAGCTTGAGG